>NW_027270980.1:1180000-1780000 GCF_040938485.1 Diadema antillarum
TGCTCTTGCGTATTTTACAATCTGACGCGATAAGGACGAAGCTATGAAACAGTGCATGAAAGGAAAAAAAAAAATAGAAAGAAAGGAAAGAAAGAAAAAAGAAAAAAAAGAAAGAAAGAAAGAAGAAAGATATAAGAATACCTGTCAAGAAAGCATTTCTTTACATAGCAGGGAGCAGCAGTGAATTGTTCTGTTCAGTGTGATGGATTTTACCGGTAATCAAGTTTTAAAAATTTTAGTACATAATTCATGCTGCCCTCACCGAACCAAAGAGCAAAACATGCCCTGACTGAGGTGTCCGCAGGTCGTGCGCGGTGCTATCAACAGGGCAAGCTTGATATCCGTTTTGTCGATATTTCATGCAGCAAGCTTTGGAAACCGCCCCTCCCCTGGACGGAAGCTATTAATTTCGTGAAAATAGCCGCCGAATATAATTCAAGAAAGAAAAGAGCCCGCCGTGTACTAGTAATACTCAAGAACCGAGAAGCTAGGCTGTCTGTCACTTCAGAGACTAGTGTGAAATGAGACACCAGACGGACAGGGTACACCGCCACTAATAATATTTCAAGGTTCCGACCGCCTTCTTGGTCATTCAGATTAAAAGACTTAGTTTCTTGCCCGCCTAATGCGCATGTCAGTTATTCATGGTATTTCCCAGCCACGCACGAAGACGAGAGCGATTTGGTATTGGAAGAGGCAAAGAAATTTAAAATGGCATTGATAATCACTTGCTTGTATGTAGATTGGATAGCTTCTTGTGATAAAGGCGCGCGTCACTACCACTGCGGTTCATTTCCCTCCACATGCAGATCATGATAATTATGAATTTGAGATGTGAATATGAATATCTAAGCGTTCGACGATTACTTTTCATACCTGTAGCTTAACACGAATCGCGGAGGGAGAATAAGAACCAGAGGAGAAAGATAGCGCGCATACAAATCGTCTATAGAGAATGACTCGACAGTACCCACATGAGGAACAGTTAACTAGACTTCACATACCAATTTGTAAAAATGAAAACGTTATCAGAAACTTGAAGATTACTGTCCTTACTTTAGATGATGAATGAAGAAACTCGTGCAGTGACCTATCTTAGATAAGGCGCTCTGTGCATCTTCTTTCAAAATTGGAAGAATGCGGAAGTATTCATGCCAAAATAATGGGGAATCTATGCCACTAAAATCCCGTAAAGGTGTAATGTATTTACCCACGTAGGGGAAAGATCTGCCATACATTATGGAGGTTACAGAGTGAACAACGCCATTATCTACACGACGTCGTCATGGCAGCAAAAGCAAGAAAGTCCCTACATTGTAGAATGGGTGGAGTGCTGACGAAAATAATAAAGAGAGTTAAGAGCGCGCCACATGCGAGCTATCAGTTGTTGCACGCGGGGCTGCATTAACAGTTTGGAAAAGTGCAACCCAAATAGCATTTCCTCGTACGATTTCTTCCCACCTGTGTTCGCGGTTACTTTCTTTGTTTCGCCTTTGTTTTGTTCTCTTTTGTTTCTTGGTAAAATGGTTGCTGACAAGTGGGTTGAGCTCCCGGGGTTGAGCCATAGGGTATTGGTCTTAGTCATAATACCACGGGTGCTCGAGAATGGACGTAAATCCAACCCAACGCTCACTTTTAATCCTCCATTCTGCTGTCCGATGAACTTGAGCGTGATGATTAGAAAGAGGGGAGACATGTCTTGATTGTATTGCACGTTGAACACCTCAGTTGCATGAAGATACCCACTGATTGTGATCAAGATATCCTACGCACAATAATATGCTTGTGCTATACGGTCGGCGTGCTGTATGCAGATACCATGCTTAAAGTTGTGTTTCGCAACTCATCTCATGAATGATAGAGCTCATTAAGAAATACATACCTTTTTTACACATAATTCTGCAAACAGATCCAATTAGCACACATTTCAAACAAGTTGAATAATGTCAAAGCTAAAGCCAATTTCAATCGCATAGTATACTGAAGTGTTCGCTCCAGATAAAATTGAAAGGAAATATGTCGAATCAAATCTAAGAAAGGCGACCACCAGAAGTTTATCTCTCCACCATTCGTACTCTGACAGATTATAAGTAAGCAAATTAATGTTAATTCAATGACAAACTGGTCGCTGGAAGTATAGAGCAAACATGACAGAGATTTGATGAGAGGAAATTTACTTTTGTGAAAATTGTCTACTCCAGGCCCTAAAATGCTCAATATCGGTATAGAGTTTCATGTGTCCCTGTAGCAGCAGACCTTAGGTTAACCCCCCAAAAAGGGGAGAACGTTCACAAACTGTGCGGAGATAGGCCGCAGATATTATGACCACACCCTCGTATACTCGCTTTATTTATTGCCCGGTGATCATCTGTTCAAACCGTCACAATCGATCTCAAATGTAGTGCGGTATGTTGGGTGTACGACCGCGTCTTTATCCCTTGAAAATGTCGACTTCCTGACTTTCTAAGACCTATGCGTTAAATCTGCCCTTCAACCCCAAACCTAGCAGTCATTGTCAGGGCTCCCAGGAAATTGACAATGTGTAGCATAAAAAGAGAAATTTAGAGTTAAAATCTAGGGCCCTTTCAGGGTCCCGGGGAATTCAAAACAGTCACCCAGGGGAAAAGGGGGGGGGGGGGGGGCGGTGGGAGAGACAGCACTTGAGTCAAGTTGCATGTTATTCATCTTACATTCTCTATCACTTGCGATAACATTTTTGCCTATACTCGTACAGCTTTAGACTATAACAACAAGGGAACCAACTTGCAACCATACCATTCAAAATCCATACATTACCGGTACCATACAAGATCACGGTGCACGCGCTGTTAATATTGATGTATCAATATTAAGAAGAAAGGCATGTCTCTGGAAAATATTCAAACGTCCCTATCGCTGTTCCCCTTGTGTATCAGGCTTAATTTCTTTCTCAGTTATTACTAGTATTACATCAGTGGGTTCTATTGTAAAACAATGCAGTTGTGTAATCAGATATTATGCACAAAAACCAGCTTTTTCTCTTGTTGTCATTGTTTTTTTCCTGAGCTGGAAAATTAATTTTCGTTTCGCATCGACTTGTGTACAAACTTGTTGTCGATGAGGTGATGTGAATGCTGATCTCTATATAACACATCAGTAGGTTCAGGGATCAGGGATCTTTATCTCTACGCAGATAATCCACCTTGCTATTGGTTCTCTACGTTCCTTGATTTCTGAAACCAGTTGACATACACGTATATGTTAAAAAAATTATTCGAATTGCACGATTTATCTGCGCTACCGTGAACATATTTATAGTTCATCTTTTTACAGAATTGTTACCAGAAGAATATCATTTCTTCTCCATTAATATAACATCAAGAGAACGATACACACGCTATGGACGTTGACATTGATCAAACTTACGCTCTGATTGAACAGGACAGGAGATTGCACTGATTGGATAAACATCTCGCGAATTTTTGTTTGTACTTTATGTCATTTAGTCGTTATGGGACTAATTCTTCCTAAACCTCGAACGATATCAAAATTGTATCGTGCAGAAGCTGTTTATCACATATGAACTTCAAATTCATTTCTTACGTTTGTTTTCAACGTGAATGATAGGGCCAGAGCAATGACTGACGGACGTTGCAAATTCAGCATATTTTGCCATTCTAAAATATAACATGGACTGCCCTAATTTTGATTTTATTTTTTTTCTGATAAAAACCCCCCACGGAAAACATCATTTAAAAGCTTTAAAGTAGAGGGGGATGGAGGAATTCGTAACAATGAGCATCAATCGCCACTTACTACATGGTTAACTATTTAGTGACGTTTCGTTCACATGATGATGATAATTGTGAAGCGTCAAATACTGTCATTAGTGACTTTATGCAACTATCAACAGTGCATGGATCGTCTGTGCTATAGTCAATCAAACAGGCACGAGGCACGAGCAGCCGCTAAATAGCCTCAACATAGCTCCCTCTGCCATGTTAAAAGTTTGAGTCCCGACCACATAAATGCATCTACGATTCACATAGACGATGCATATGAAAAAGATTAAAAAGACACTATAGAAATAATTTTAGAAGAAGAAATCGCCTTTCCGGCAAGCTCTCCCGATATCTACCGAATCTATGCAAACAAGCTAATAATATAAAAGTAATTATGACACATTAGTTATTGAATGTGCGGAGTTGTATGAATCGTAAGCACATGCATAATTTCATCTATTTTTACACCGATTGCTCAAACTTTTTAATAGTCACCAAACACGAAAGATGTCAGGTAAGTTATTACAGAAGTAATGTTAGATTTGTAAACTATAAACGATATATGTCATTGCACGTTGTGAGAAAGCATTATTTGTCAGTTTAAAGGGACCGTACAGTTTTGGTTGAAACTTAACTTCAGGTTTTTATCATTTTTGGTGAGATAGTGAGAAACCTCTAATGAAATATGAAAGAGCATGCAATTCCAAGAGGGATTCAATGTTTATTTGATGAAAATTGGTTTTGAAATGGCCGAGATATCCAAAACATAGCGCTCCTAATAAAGTGTGGGACCCACATTTTATTACCATCGTTTTGTTTTACTTTGTTTTTGGATGTTTCAGTTATTCCAAACCCGATTTTTATCAAATAAATATTAAATTCCTCTTAAAACGGTATGCTCTGTACTATTTCATAAGTGTTTTCTTGGTATCCCGCAAAAAAGTTTGAGCCCAATTTTCATCTCCACCAATACTGTACCATCCCTTTAACTTAGGCCTAACAGTGGGATAGCTCAATTTTTGTATTTACCAGTGTGCCTATTGCCTTGCATCAAATTGATAGTTTTATAACCAAGAGAAGCATTCGAGGGAGACGGGGAATATCCTCGCAATCCCTTTAAGTCACTGTATTCACCAATCTCAAGGAAGAAATATTCCTAGAAAACGTCGAATGGTTGTATAGAACAACACTCCCTTCATATTAGACTCGTTACAACGGTCTGTATCGTGTGCCAAACTGCTGGAAGATAAGATTATAAGTATAGTCAGTTTAAAGGGCTTGTCTACTTAGCAAGAAGTAATGGATAGATTCATAAAAAGCTCGAAAGAGTTAGTAGAGCATGACTGTCTTTCTATATAAAACGAGAAGCCGTAGTGCTTAAAAGAAATCTGCAGCATCTTGCTTATTTGTTTGCAAAGAACAGATCTACATTGTGTCTGTCTGACACTCTATTTATATGAGAGTTTCGTTTTGAACAGCAGTACTTGTTTTACCTCGATTATGCAACGAATCTGCGCGCATGTCATGTCGGCGAAGTAGCACTGATAAAGGCAAGTATTGGGAATCTTTAAAAAAAATCCCAACTACCAAAGTACAATGCAGCGAATAACTATTCATTCTAATCAGTACAACTCTGTGTAGTCCGTAGAGTCAGTATCACCAGCATCGTTTGCATTGTTAAAATTCTCGTCCGGAATGGACGTGTACGCCTTGTCCATCATGCTGGTTGCTATCGAAGCCGACGTCTGCGAAACGTCGCCCTGATGCGAGCCGCTAGCCTGACTCGATACGGACGTTCGGGGGTCCTTCATACTCATGTACCCGTCATCTTGTTTAGATGACAATGTGTTCGGAAACTGCGTCAAGAATATGCTGGCTGCGGGCGAGATCTCCTCGCTGCTAGTCCTTTGCCTCCGTGGTCGGTCGTAGTGTGTAGAAGTACTGCTTACAGTGCCAGTGGTAGTCAAGGGACGATTGTTTTTCGGCACTTCGTATAACACTTTGACGTCACCGTGAACACTCGAGAAAGGGTTGACTCCTGGGTTGCTCACACTCCGCCATAGGGGTTTCCTCTGGCGACGTGTTTGAAGCAAGTCCCCATGGGCAAAGGAGTCTAGATGAAAGCTTGTGTGTCGATTGCTGCTGCAGCGGTTTGGAGCCAGCGGGCGGAGCTTTGGAAAAGAATCCATGCTGGTTTCCTCGCATATACTCCCATGTCTGCTTAGAGATATAAGTGCAGCGGTAGATCCGTTTGATTGGCTTACTCCGCCACAAGACTCGGTTGTGCTGAGTTGTCTGGTGAGGCCCGTAGCAGTCGCCTGGTCCTGTGGTGTTGACTCAGTAGACGTTAGGCGTCGATCTCGAAAGCTCCCTTCGACACAGGGAGTCTTTCCATTGCATTGGCCGGTTGCGGGTGAGGACGACTTTCCAGTGGCACCACTGAAGCTCCTAAACAAGTTGCGATCAACGCGACGAACTTTCCCCACCCGCCATACCCCGTCTGTGTTATTGAGTGTCATGTATTCTCGTTGGGATATTTGCGACCCATCGAGATCTATGTAGCCATCTGGACCAACTTGCATTGAACTTAGCCGGAGTTGGCCAAGAGCTTTACGCTCATCCATCAGTCGCCGTAGTCTTCTTCTCAGCACGCATATGTAAATTATGAGGATGGTGATAATCACTGAAGAAAACATTGCAATGATGATCGCGACTGTGAGGTAATTTCCGCGAGGCGTCGGCTGTTTATTGGGATTCAACCCAGTGGTTGGCTCGGTGTTGACATCATTGACAGTATGGTCCAAGGGGAACTCTGGGGCACCGTAGTTAACAACGTCGGATTTCGTGGTGGCCATTTGTGGGACGGGTGAACCAACCGTAGGGCAAACAATACCAGCGGGAGGGGACGGAGTTGACTTGATCCTCATCGGCGGTGTGGGGCACGAGTTATTCCGGAGCACCAGGCCGGCTGGCATCCCGTATGCCTCAATTCCCACAAGAGAATAACCATAGACAAGCACGGTGAACGAATTAAAACCGCTCAATCTGTCTTCGAGAAAGTACAACCCTTGGTTCCGACTTGTGAGACCCTGATGGGTGATGCAATATCTCTTGCCAAGTAAACTCTCCGTCGCCGTTGAGGCAGGTACGAAGTCTGCTTCGGGAAAATGAAAGATGCCGTGATAGAGGTTATCCTTTGACGAGCAATCGATGATGATGTTGAAGTTGTTGGTGAGATTTGGGCGGGTCGCCGCGGTGACGGTTGGCACCAGCGCTTCCCCTAGAAATTGTCCTACACCAGGTACCAGCATCATAAAAGGGTCGGCTCCCGTTCCGTCAATGTTTCCTCCTGAGATACAAGCAAACAATTGAACAAAATTACGACAAAGATGTACATCAATAAGATTATGTGTCAGCTAAGCAGTGACCGTAAAGCGCCAGGATAATTAGGAGCTGGTTAAAAAAAAATTGAAGAATTAAATCGTGTCATTCACAAATAATTTGCAGCCTAACGTGCATTATGCATTAAAAAACAGTCCAGCGTGGCATACACACTATCTCAAAGATTACAAAATACAAACAAACGCTTACAACAAGATGTTTGCCCCCCCCCTTAATTCTTGTGAAGGATTTGTGAGACAATAGTATTTGTTGTAAATACGATTGGGTAAATTGGATAAATCTTAGTCTGCTGGTAGTCCCCTGCACACACCTTTGCTGTACTGCATCACCAGTATTGGATAGTCCGATACAATGGCCGCGCTTGAGTTGGATGCTACCTCGAGTTCCTTGAACTCTCCTGCTTGCAGAATAAAACTCCCCGCCGATGTCGTAGTTTGAACAAGTGTGTTGTTTCTGGAGGCAATGACCCGGAAGCGATCTCCACCAGAGCGTCCGTTCAGAGACGACGTGATGAACCTGGTGTCCCAACTACTGACTGGTGGTAACTGTTCCACAAGATGGTCGCAGTAACGTTGATTTTTAGGTACATTGGCACACCGATTCCCCGACACAACACCAACGGGTTTGCTGGAAACCACGTGCGTGCCAGTCAGATCCTCGTCGGCACTGATACAGGTGATAGTTTGGAGCCTATTCAAGGTCACCTCTAATGGTGATCTTACCAGTTGCCCGGCACACGTTGCTCTTCCAGTGAAATTAATGACGACACTGGTACCGTGGTGGGCGGCCATCACCATAAACTGTGATCCACGCTTATCTCTCGCTACCCGTGTCGGAATGTCGTAGGACATGACGTAGTACTCTGTACCCAATGCATCGACGGGGAGTGCGAGGAACGAGTCCATCGTTTGAGCGCCGCGATCGACGCCGTACACGCTGACATCGTGTTCCGAGATAACAAGCATGGCGCTGGACCCGACGAAATCCGGATAGATAAGATCTACGGTCTTGATTGGAGCGTACGCGGTAACGTCTAAGCTGAAGTTGCCCTTCGTCGTGTAGATGACGACTCGGCTACTGCGACGCGACCCAACAATGTAGAGTTGCGGACTGATGTCTGGAGGAGCCTCAAGGAACCCAACTACGAACTCCTTGCCAAGGTGGTCTTTGGGAGCACAGGGATCTATGTAAGGCAGAATGAAGAAAAGGTGAAAAGGATTACCGCTCAATACTGGATTTCTCCCCATATTGACTCATTCAAAAAGTGGAAGCACGTATTTTCACACATTCGTTTCACAAAGGATTAGACGTGAAGACATTTGCCTTTTCTTTCACTTGGTTAAATCATTCCATTCATTCATTTCTTAATGCTTATTCATATTGGATCTTGTGCACGATTCTAGAAAAGTCTTCAGTTTTCGCGAAAATATAACATAGGAGTTAGATGAAGGTTTTGAAAATTCATTTAAGTCAGTTCTGACTCCTTCGCTCACTGATAAAATGAAATGTCATTGCAATTATAGTATTACATAACCGGTACAAAATACTTAAATACAAGTTGCAAACTTGTTTAGACAACTTGAGTGGAAAACAAGTGATATGTTATTAATTAGTTTTTGTTCGATGATAATGTTCAAATACCAACATAGTGTCAATCTTGCACATAAATATGCATGCGACATTTTGTTACTCTCCGTAATGAACAGCGTGGTAATTCAAGTCATAACAATTAACACATAATACAAACTATAGTACCACGATTTTTGCCCACATTTTGTTTGAAAACACTTTGCTGCTGCTATCTAAATCATGAACTTTGAACAAATTTCAAGGACCTGCCAAAAAGGCTCAGTTTGAGATTAAATAATGACAATGGACAGCCAGCCCTACACACAGCGCAACGTGCACCCTTCTCCGCACGAAACACTCTCGCGGGAAGTGGGGGCGAAATTGCGGCCGATGTTTCTGAATTGAGCCAAACACAACTTCACGGTCACGTGACGAAGTCTATATAGTCATGGGCATTATTAAATCATCAGGGACCAACAAGAGCTGATTGAATTCAACGCCACTGTCGGGACTTGTGATTTCCGTGCGTAATAACTAATCACGTGGTTATTGCTCTTCCTCCGTAACTCCCAGCCTAAATGTCATCGACATCCCCCATGGCGCGTTTTTCAACGCATTTTACCCCGATTATGAGTTGTTTTAACTGACCAAGTCTCTGCAGATACTCCTCTTGAAACTTTTTAACAGCATGAACACATGCAGTTAAAAGGAACCTAGTGCCACACTCCAGGAAGGCAACATGATTAAAAAAAAAAAACACAACAAGCTGCTGGATGAGACGTAATGAAAATTATCGGATAAATGGCATATATTGAGGCTACGCAGTTTAAGGGGAGAAGTGCTGTCAGAAAATATCAACCTCGTCAGCACATTATATTGAAATTATAGAATTTAAGCAACAAGCTCCATGTTCATGTTCAGATCATTTAGAATCAACTGAATCCTAACTTGATACCAGTCCATTAAACTTCCCTATTCGCACCTGTAAACACTTTTTTTGCACATTATCTATTTTGTTTGTTTGTTTGTTTTTTGCCTGTTGGTGTTTGGATAAACTTTAAGTTGTCACTAAAAGCTCCTAAATGCTAATGAACACACGGGCTATAGCCGCATTCAGTCCCTCCGCGTATATTTGTTCTTATATACAGACACCTGTAACAGTCTTTTCACTGAACCCTATAACACCGATGGAATAAAGTTTGTGGGTAATAATATTTCGGGCTCAATATCATGTAAGTTTCTCTCTTCTGATGCAGATATATTAGCAATCATCGCAGTCCCTTTTAACACACATCATCATGGCGATTATTCAATTCAATTTCATATTTTGTATTATTATCACTGTGATCCAGATTATAGGGTGATACAGGTAGTCACAGGGACCCAAGGCATGAATAAGAAGAATTTAGGGGACGCCTGCACCACTTGCCTCGCACTGTTGTGGCTGATCAAGACTGTTTTGTGGACTACATTACGCATCTCTGCAGACCTGTGTAGAAAATACTACTTTAGTAAATGACACACATTGATGACCAGCATGCAGCGAGTCCATCATTGAGATCAGAGCAGTCACTTATGACGTCACTGCGTGATACTTTTGCATTTTGCTGACTCTGCAAGGTGAGTACAGTCGTATACCTCCATCCATGCTGATGTTGTGGAGTTTGTCATTTTTCTTTAAAAAATGCTGAAAATAATTTCGTCTACAAGCAATATTCTAATCGTTGCTAGATAGATGCACATGGTATAGTGTATTAGACTGTACAGAAAGGCAGATCATTGTGAATCCTTCCCATTATGCGATTATGCTCTTTTATAGGACAGATATAGAGGGTCCAATTAACTATAACAATGGAACAGGTTACAGTTCAATGTCATTCTGACCATCCCTTGAGAGTGGATTCTTCAATATTAAACAGAGAAAAGGGGAGAAAAAGAGAAAGAAAAGGAGGAGAGGGAGGGGGAGGGAAGAGGTGAGAGCGAGAGGACGCAGTGGAAATCGGACAAAATTACTACCTGCTTGTCTCCACTGGCCACGCATGCACCACCGCCTTCTCTGACGTAGGCATATTAATACATCTTTTCCGCCTAGCGAGCGCGTTGGTAATGAATAAGGGAAGTATTTGCATTTCCCCCCTTTAACCGGAGTATGAACCTCGAAATGCACGGTTATGAAAATGTTCTGGTGGGGACACTGCTTCCCCCCCCCCCCCCCAAAGATTTCGAAAGGTCATTTTCCGTTGCTTTACACATTGAAGTAAACTTCATAGTAACACTTTTCAAAGCAAAAAAGAAAAAAAGTCACGATTAAGCTGTGTCCTACTATACTATGAACATAGTTATTACTTGGATAAAAGGTGACTTTATCATTTCGAAAGACAGTTTGGGAGAAGAATATAAATTAATGGTAATAACAGAGCTGTGCAGCGGCATGGCAGCTCAGCATGATGGAAAGAATAAGGGCTTGTTTCTTTGTTTCTTCAACACAGTCGGGATCTTAAATCATAAACAAGTACCAAATCCCTAGCAAAGGTTTCTACAGTGGATAACTCATTGGCCTGGAGACTACGGATGGCGACCTGTGGTGGTGAGTCGTGTCTCTGTTGGTTGCGGAGTCGACGTCTCAGCATGCTACGTTAAGGTCTCCGTATTACACTAAATACACACTAATGGTTAAGTAATTTATTTGTATATTTATTGATATTTTCGTCATCGTCGACCGTCCGACAAAATGTGGTCTTGTTTTCCGCCGCTATAAGGGACTATGAAGATACTTCCGAAGACAGCAGAATTTCTGTATGTAGGTTGTGTGTTTCTTCTGACGAATTTCCTCAGTCAATGTATAGTCTTACACGTTACTCGAGTAATTAACCCTCTGCGTACCACATCTATTACCTGTCCATATAGGTTTGTGTGTGAAATTTGTGCACATTTGACTCATTGTCACAGAAAAAGTTAACCATAGCACTTACTAACACAGATGGAAACGTGCAAGCATCTCAGTTTAATAGCCACGGTCATGATGCCTGCCTATTTACTGCTCTTGTTTGCCAACGAGTCAACGACTTCGGCGGAGGCCGACGACCTTCGCCCACGGATTCCAGAGATGCCAAGTTCAAAAAACTTTTATGAGTGAGATTTTTATGACTCGGCGTCTCGGCGCTCGCGCGCATGCGCACGCGAACGAGGAGGGTGTCCCCCTCCCATGGTAGGGAGCTTTTTTAAATTATTAGCTCTTAATGATGCGATCTGGTGCATACTTAAGTGACTATTCTTTACTAATTTTGAAAGGCAAAAGGGAAATATACCTTCAATTGCAACTATCACTCTAATCCTTTGAGCTATTCTTCTTATTTTTGGCCCAAATTGCAGACTTCACCAGATGCGTGAGAAAAATGAGTGCCATGCGTGAGATCGTGAGACAGACCCTAAATGCTTTACTCTCACGCAGAATGCGTGAGACTTGGTAGCTCTGGGATTCCTATAATTGGCGACCCTATTCGTCGCTGAAACTCAAATTTCTCTCCGATTTTTAATTTTAATTCACTAGTAGTTCGCTGCACATCTTTCAGGGTATATTCTAACCGCATTTTTTTTTATAGGGAATCTGGCCATGGAGGTGTTATAAGACGTTAAAAGATGCAAGTTATGCGCGGTCTTAGGAGACGATGGCGTCCAGTGTCTGTTGTTTATTACATTTGTACTGTACCAATCACAGACAGAAGACACCATTGACAGAGTCTTGGTTTGGAAGATTGATTGTGAGCGAATCCAAGTAATCTGAAGCAAAATAGCAGAAAAAATATCATAAAGCATACGACAAATTGGCCACATAGGTGGTGATCATGGATACTGCAGCAATGCAAGTCAACATGCATTTGTATTGCCCAGTCCCTTTACGCACACTTTTTACATATTTCTTTGTTTAATGTTTCTTTATGAAATATCATCTGTCAATGAGAACTTGCTCTTCAAAGAACTCATTGTTTTATATGTTTATGCCACATTAAAATGAACTAAACTAACAAAGACAGAATTATTTTATTACCTCACTTTCTTCTTTCAATATCAACAATAAATGCAATGTCAAGGTGGTATACAACGTTCAGTTTCGGAACGAGTGTTTTGAGTAGGAGAAAGTGCAGTGATTACCAAATAATTCTAACCCTTATATAGCTGACATCGCATTTTAGAAAATCTAAAAATGAATTCAATATGGCATAAACAAATTCCTCCTGAACTGTTACATTACCATGTTGGCTTGTAGACTTTCTACGACAGGTCGGAGGTGTACTCTACTCTATAGGCCTGGTTAAAGATCCCAAACTATTTCGAACAACGAAGTGACTTGTTAGAATATTGGCGAAAGGCGACAAAAAAAAGTGAAAAGACGGTACCAAAATATGCACGCCATCTCCGGAGTACCTATTAATCATAGTCAGTAAAACCACTATTAATAGTCAGTAACCGCATCTAATTTGAATTCGAGGACATTTTCCTGACATCCATCCATGAATGACTTTGAGGCAAATGAATTGCTCACGATAACCAACCTGCCGAAGTCGATGAGCAGTTCTGGGAGAATTCACAAAACACAGTATGTGCTCTTCGACTGGTTGCAGGTTGTCTTTTTTTCCTGGCCTATTCAGAATTGCAGACGTAGTCATCTATTCCATGTTCTTAAGAGCATTAATTCTTTGAATTGTCTTTTGCAGTATATTTCTTATTTAACTAACCATAAGATTTTGAGAATTCTGAGTTACAAATGACTATAATCAGCATCATTATCAGCATCATCATTATCATCATCATCCTCGTCGTCGTCGTCGTTGTCGTCGTCATTATCATCATCGCAGTGCAATGAATTTTGATTCCTTTTCGACGTAACTCATGCACTTGTTCCAATGCCCTAAGTATTGAATTTTACATTCCTAGACTACAAATGATATCTTGGTTGATATCTCTCACGGCTAAGCAAATTAAACGGAACAATGCGATGTTTATTCGTTCTTTTCTCCATGAAGCATAGTACAAAGCTCCAAAACGCATGGAAACTGAATCGCATTGTATCGTATAGTCTGCGGAACCCCTGTGTGTGACCTAATTTTAAAAGAAGAGTCAACTTGAACTGAACACCTGCACGCCTTTTCTCGTTATATAAGTGTTTGCAAAGAGAGAGAGAGAGAGAGAGGGGGGGGGGAAGGAAAAATTTTGCGAGGGCTTTCATGTAACGTTTAAGAAATATTTCAGATAACATGAAAGGAAAACCGTTATGTTGATAATATTACGAACTTCAAAGGACACCTCATGTTCTATCACGAGTTTCCTCCGTATTATGAACTATGTCTTTGTGTAGCAAAGCAAACTCTGATTATATCAACAATAATTGAGCTACGTATGTTACCTACACTACACTCTGGCGCTGTGTCAGCTGGAAAACTTAACAAGTGCCTATAAAACTGGCTCAGCAATACGCAATCACAGATTTCTTCAGGCTATTGCATGGATGCATAGTTATGATGCTACCATATCACAGCTGCATTTTCTGTGTTTTTTGTACAAAGCTGAACGAATGGCTGTACGTGTGCTGCAAAACCTAAGTTTGGCTTGTTGTATATAAGTACACCGTCTACTGTCAAATATCGAAGAGAAGGTAAAAACTTTCCCCGATTTCTTCCCCCTCGTCCACCTTAATCTCTGGTTTCCTGTCAAACCAGCGTCACTCGAGGAAGGCAAAGCACACCGAAGAGCGCAGAAAATCTGAGAGAAAGAGAGGGAGGAGGAAGAGAATGTTCCTTATATGCCCTCGCAGCCAGTTGTAACAGAACAAGCGCAACATGTCATCGCCAAGCCCCCTCGTCCACGAGAGAGAACGATAGGGGCTGTCCCATGTCCATATAACTGTTTTTTTTTTTAGCTTTTCTTTCCGTAGATTGAGGAGGTACTACTACTGAAATGTCTTTTTGATTACTCGTCGTAGAGACGGTGAGGAGTTTGTCGACAAAAACGACGTGTCCGGGAGGCCCTGAGAATGACTTTCCGATTTCCGGGAAATGGGGAGAGAGGGAGAGAGGGGAAGGGGGGACATAGAAGGAGAGAGGGGGGAGGGGGCGGAGGTGAGGAAAAGAGTTACAATAATAATCAAACGTTCATGTTTCATACCGGGATGAGCCACTATTCCTATCCCTTTGCAAACATTATGAAAGTTTGCATGGTTGAAGAATGATTATCTCCTAACATCGTGTGTGAAATCTTAAGGGAACACACCAAAGATTAAAAAAAAACAGAAATGAAAAACTAATCCCTTGATACTTTAGAGTAGGCTCTCCTTCTGTACCGAGAACAGTGAAGAATGACGGTTGACATTTTTGCGGGTTCCGAATAACTTCCCTGGAAATCTAAAGTATATTCCCCCTATACACCATAAAGAAGTTTCCAGTTTTATCATCCTGAGGGAAGATCTGAATAACCTACCACCTTTATATACCAGTTTACGAAATGAATTTGAATTTCAGGGTTGCAAAAGGGAAACATAAGCGCCGCTCCATGTTTCAATATACTTTACAGTGAGAACATCTGGGGGTCAAAGGTTTGAAACAATCAAATAGAAAAGGAATAATAAAGTTATGGAGTTTTAAAGGCATTCATTCATTCTCGAAACAGTGATTTTTTTTTTTCACAGCTCATCTGCAACAAAGATGACGCTACCATGCAATCATCCAGCAAGTCTCCTATTGGTTAGCAAGTGCTGTCTCACTATGCAATGTGATGAAAAACACAGGATTTCTTTGTTTTCGTTTACTTTCCAAAGTGATATTCTATAAAGGTAAATCTGGAGTTAAACAAAAAGTTCTGGGGGCTAGGCCACGATAATTATGAGCTCGATGTATGCTGTTGTTATTTTTTTTTTCAATCGTTTTGAATTTATTTCAATTCAATATTTGTGTGTGTGTGTGTGTTAGGCTTTTTTCATCATTCTTCGGCTTTCCATCCAAGTCAGCTTCAACTTGGAGTGACGCTACTCTATAGCACATGAGCCAAGCTGCGGAGTCCCAAATGAGCTCGACGTTGAAATGTTGTCCCACTGCTGAGCTCGCTAGCTCTCGGTGGTTTTGCGATAAGGCGCTAGGCATGAACTCGCCTCTGTATATTTCCTGTCACGTGAGCAAACTGCGCTCAAATCTAGGCGATTTCTTGACAGGAAATACCAGCTCTTGGTGCTCAGTCCCATATCAGCGCTATGCGAAAGAAGGAAAAAAAACTGACAGAAAAGAGCACATATGTGTGCTTGAAAACGGGCTGGAAAAACCCCCCAAACATCCAAAATAATGAATTATACACGTTCTAAAACTATATCTTTCCCTAAATTTTCCTCTGCAAAAGGTTGACTACGAAAATGTTGTATGCTCCTTATCAGGATATCACATGGAGTATGATCCCCGCGGTGAAAAAGTTGGCGATATCAAATGCTATATACAATATCATCAACTATATACCATTACAACCCCTCCCCTCAGAATTACCACTATCACCACTAACAACCTCATCATCACTAAAGATTTTTATTTCAATCATCGCTCTATCACTTCTTCCAGTTAAAGTTACCGCTACCACGGCAACCCCTGTCCATTCTCCTTCTCCTCCTCCTCCTCCAAATATACCATTATTCCTGCTCTTGCTGCCACTGCTATATATAGGCCTACCATCTGCTATTCAACCAAAAAATATCAACTACGACTGCTGATATCATATGTGCTTTGCTCCTTCTTCATAGCAATCGTATTCTTCTGTCATCAGCATCGGTTTCTGTCATTTCACCGGCTGTCACTCCCTCCAAATAATAAAGAAACAAACTGCACTCATACACAACAACACCTAAGTCGTCTCCTATAAGGTCGCTCTTGGTCCTTGGATCTCTATTGTTCGATAGAGAATAACATGCCGCGCGTCAAACCAGAGGGGTCAAACTATACTATCTCGGAAAGTTGCTTCTGCCCCCCCCCCCCACACACACACACTTTCCCCTCCTTCGCTAAGGGAAATGCTTGTGCCAAAGACTGTTGCGAGGAATTATTTTGAAAATTCCCTTAACAAGAACAAGAACAAAATAGATCATTGACAAGACAGGGATAACAATCCCCAATAAGAATTTTTATACCAGACGAAAGCAGTCCACAGATGTGGGAATACAATGGATCAGATATTGATCTTTTGAAACAAGAGGGCTTGGGTTCGAATCCTATGCTCATGATGAATTCATCCTTGATCAGTGTAGAGGACACTTTGGCACAGTGGATAAGACTCCTGACTTTCAGTCGGAGGACCCGTGTTTAGTGCTTACGTCCTTGAGGACAAGATGTTTTCATACACCATGTCCCTCTTGATCCACGTGTTCAAATGGGTACCTGTGGCAACGATAGGATAACGGTAATGCCCGGGCCCTCTGGTAGAACAGTGGCAACACTGAAGAGGCTGCCCTGGATAGAGAAGACCACATTATTGGATGACAATTTGGCAAAGTGGATAAGACTCCTGACGTTTAATCGGAGGACCCGAGTTCGAATCCAGTCCAGTGCTCAATTACGTCCTTGGACAAGATTTTACCCACAATGTCCCTTTCGACCCACGTGTTTAAATGGGTACCTGGCGACGCTATAGGGTTATGACAATGACAAAGTCCTCTGGTAGAACAGTGGCAACACTGAAGAGGCTACCCTGGACACAGAAAACAGCATCATTATCTCTATTAAAACTATAATGTGTTGTCCATTACGTCCCTCTCAACCAGAAAGTAGTAAAGATAACCCAGCAATGTTGAGAGTAAAATTACGATGGCAGCTAAGTCCTCTGGAAGAGCAGAGTTGGTATTAAAGAAGCTACCCTGGGCAAATAAAACTCTCACTATTACATAATACGCCACCTACAAAGACAACACTGCGGACGTGTCGTCCCGTCTGGCGGTGTCCTCACCGACATCCGACCGCCAACCTTGGGGCAATCCTCTCCTAACGGCGAGGTTGGGGTCTGCTCTTAATCTGACGTTATGCCTGGATGTTTCGATCTCTCGATGCTGTTGTCTGGACTTCCGCGATACCCTAGGAAAAGACATCCTGATGACATTCTAGTCAGTGGGGATACGACGACTTGGTTTTGCGCTCTATATCTCACTGAATTTTGTTCGCTTTCTTGTTCCCATTTAAGTTTCATTTCCAGAGAAGGCTGTTTGATTCTTCTCTTTGTTGTAGACTATCATAGAACCTTCTTTATTGATACTCTCGAACATGTGGACTGTAGAAAATAACCTTATGTAGCCAAAGATCAAATACAGGAATAAAAGCGCCGTGCCCATCCGCATCTAAGACGAAAAACCAACAACAAACAAACAACAACAGGGATTCAAATAAGAATCTGTCTTGTCTGCAGGCAAACATACCGAAAGGATAAGGTCCGGTTCGTCGAGGGGCAGAGACGTAACAATGTCAACACTATAGTCCAAGTCATTTAACACATACACACACACACACACTCACAAGAAACCGACAAACCATTTCGGTGGACAATCGAGGAATCAGAGCGAAACGCGGTACCATAATATTTTATGTATCAGTTTTGAATTATCATTTTAAAAAGAAATGAATGTGAAATATATATGTTAAAGCATGGAATCGGTGGCAACGAATCGGCGAAGATTTATGCAAAATCGAACAAGACAGTGTTAGAAAAGTTAAAACTATTTGAATGTCAGCGCAGCATTTGATCCTGCGTCTATTCTGACATATCCGAAAAGTTGTTTTTCCATGGAGTCACTGACTCATAATCAATTCCATTACGGCTGTATGCAAAGAGATCTCATAAGTCATTGCAGACTTTCGTTCAACTGCCATGGAGATAGTGTGAGAGCACTTTGATAAGTCCTTGAAATAATTTTTAGTTAGTCGCAAAGAAATGACTATTCTTTGCGAAAAACTCCAACCCCCCCCCCAAAAAAAAACAAAAAAAAACATTAAATTCTCTGGTCAGGAGGCATTCCATGATAGGTCAAACCAAAACCAAATAACTTCAGCAGTGTCCAAATACGATTTTTGCAGCCGTAAAAGCTTTCTCTCGGGGACAGATTATGTTGGTCAAATCACTAGCCGACAGTCTCTCGGCCACTACGAAGATAAGAGAAGGGCAATGAGCAACAAAAGACACCACGTGATGCTGGGCTCACGTCGCCTTGTGTTCCGGTGACCTCCCTTCCCGTCGGCCAGTGCGAGTTGGTCATGGGATCGTTCTAGGTCATTGTGCGGGTGAGGTCGACGACATGCGTTTGGTCCGAGGCGACTGATATTGTGTGTGTATATATTGTCCTTGTCTTGTTTTGTTCTTCATCATTACCGATCCGACAAAAGCGGTTTCTAGTCTTCCACACACGCAAAGAGTATAACAGAGGCAAAAAAAAAAAAAACCAAACAAACAAAACCCCAAAACATTGACCTCGCAATTAGGTCAGTCAGGCAGTCAGTCGGTAGCCCCATTGCGAAGACGAGTTCACAATTTTCTTGAATGACTCAAAACGAGGCAATCGGACAAAGTCGTGCTTATCTATGACAGATGTGAACTCATGAATAGAACCCTGTCGGGGTTGCCTTCATCAAATTATCGGATATCGTTTTTAAACACCGAACGCTTCGTATGTTATACGCTGCCCATGAGAAATGATTCTGAACATCTTACCTGGTCAGTGTGATTTCTTTTTTAGTTCTGATAATTACTTAGCGGAGAATCCTTTGTGCTTTCTTGATATAAAGACAGGGCTAGAGTCTTACTCTTTTGAATTGTGTATAGTCTGTCCAGTCTGGTGACATCAGTGGTCATCGGTCACTAGGGAATGGAGTGAAACTATAACATGAAAAAGAAAGTACCATTGTGAAGTTTCTCATGTGGCAGATTTCGTTAAAAACAGTGAAATGTCGAGTATAACATAATATGCAGAGAGGAAGAGAGAGAGAGAGACATTATAGAAGGAGAAAGACAGGAAAGGGATCAGAGAAGATGCAGGTTTAATCTGTTGGAGGAAATGGTGACGGGCATTGTGTAAAAATTGACAGATCAAGTCAAGGGTATTCAAGCTAGTTGTCTCCCATAATCATTGGAGTTTATACTCGTGTGATCGATGTGCCTGGCACATCACCATACAATGCAGGGCCGAGGCTTCGCTGGAGCCTAATGCACGTAACAGGGTATGTCAACTGTTTGGTCGTTGTCTATGTAAATATGATTCGTAGCTTCCTTTCGCCTGATCAAGTCTTTGGTCGTGTGGCGCGTGCGGTGTGTACGCTGGCTTGGAAACACCTTGCAGGGAAAGGGGGACTCTCTGGCAGCGTGTGCCTTCTCCCTGCCAGATGTCACTCGGCAACATGCGTGCAAAGTCAGCCCGCGATTTCTTCTGCAGGTCATGATATACACAGGGGACCTCCTTTTGCGGTTACCCTTTAAAGGTAACACCGCTAACACCAGACCTTAAAATCTTATCAGTTAACAATATTTGGCAAAGATTTGGGGAGTTGAAACTGTCTTCTGCGCGCTTAAGGAATCAAATTGATTCCGTCATTTCCTTTAATCATCACAAAATTATTCAGAAAATCAAGGGGATGTAACTGTGAACGTAAAATCACTATTGGCGACGAATGTAATAACAGACTAATGTTACATAAAAGAAACGTTATGAAGAGTGATAACAACATTAACTAAATTACCACTAAGTCTGCGTATTTTTGCAATAATTTTAGTCTCTTAAAGAGACTACCTCAAGATATGTAATCACGAAGCGGATTTTAAATTAAGACTCATGTAGTCAAATTGATGGTAATTTTCACAGCCACTCTCACACTCTTTTGACAGAAAAACTCTCAATATCAACCGATCGAGGTCTACAATGTTTTGGTGGTGTTCCACTCAAAATAACACTGTTTACCTCTGCATAAAAATGAAATATTGCAGCTCTCACATCTCTGGAACTAAGCTGTGAGAAATAAATAAATCTCCACAATATTGTATGCCCTATCAATCTCAAAATTATCTCAGATGCCATTGCCCAAAAGTATATTTGTCTTATACGTAAGTATAGGCAAGTATCATTTTAGTGTGCATTTTCTGAACAAAAGTGATTCTAAAACGTTACATTTATCTCTAGCTGAGACCCCAAGAAGAATAAAACAACAACAACAACGACGACGACGACAGCGGCTAACACTTTAACAAAATCGCAATGTACAGATGGTATACCTGTCGCAGTCTTAAATTACTGCTCTTTTCCTCTCAGGAAAGTGATTAGAACAGAGAATGCTCCCATCGAATCTCTTCGAGTTTCTTGGAGAGATCTAAAGCGCCTTGTGACGAGCCAGTCTCACAGGAAATGGAACAGAGCCGTTTGCCTACGTGATGTGTTTTCGCTTTTGAAAAAATCAGGGTCAGAATCCATCCCAGCTGCCATCCGACACTGTACATTCGGCATGACTGACATTGTATTTTCTCATATTATGGGTTCCTCACCTTGATCAATGTTCATGAGTTAAGTCACTTGTGTGTTTTTTTTTCCAAGTGGAAAAGCCACAACGGATATCGCCTTATTTGCCTCTTACCCAATTCAGCCTCCAACTGCTGTCACTTTAGAATCTTCAGTAACTCCATGTCATTCTTAACTGCTTTTCTGGAAGAAAATGTTTTTGTCAAGTGGTGAAGACATTCGGTTCAATTAAGAGCAAAAAGAATAGTCCGAGTAGCTCCAAGTTGTGTCCGTGGGCTCTTAGATCTGAAGCAGATTACAGAACCACAACACATCAGGCCTATAGCCCTTCAAACCAGTACACGTACACGGCGTATGTTAAATGAGCAAATATTAGATGAGAAATAATGAACACAAACGAAAGTATCAGCATCTCGCATATCTCTTCCCCGCGCTTGACGGAATCATCAAGGTGTAGTTTCTCTCTATAAACTCTTAGACTACGACAACCCTTTAGCTATTAAGATCGACTAGTAGTATTAGACACGGGCACAATCGGAGGAAATTAATATGGCTTCACGTAGCAGTGGCCGCTTGTCCCAGATAAACCCTCTCAATCAAGCCCACCACCCGACAATCCTACTGGCATGGTACCATAACATGTTGCCTGTGGGACCAAAGGAATCAATTCTTCTGAAAATTTGGAAGACATGGTGGATTTTGCGGCCATGGCTGCACTGATAGGGACCTTGTGATGATATTCCCGAGAGGAGTTGCTGGTCCTTTAATAAAAACACTGACATAGGGGAGGGGGTAAGGGGTAAGGGGAAGAGTGTAGGCGCTTCTCCGCTCCGTGCGGGTGAAATGAGAACACGCGAGAACCACAAACTTCAAGGTGAGACATCCACAAAGAGTGACAAATGTTGCCCGCGGGGTCAAGCTCCGGCTCTTCGCGTGGCACTGGTCCAAACTTCGCAAATGATTAAAAAAGAAGAGAGAGAGCGATTCTATTCGATCTAACGCTGACGAACTAATGTCAGTGCAAAACTTCAGCCTTCCATCGTTTGGGGGACACGGAAAATTTTTTAGCAAGACTGGCGCCAGCCGGCTGCGTAACTTGCACATGGTTTGCTGTATCTTTGCGTCATCGATTAAAAAGGTGTTTCTCCAACTATTTCTGTATGATATCTCACTTCGATCGAGATAGTTATCTTCTAAACGGGTCGGATCTGTAAGGTGCGTTAAGGGAGCACGATGAATAATTCGCGATTAAACCTTGTGCACATCAAGCGCATGATATGGCGCTGACATCTGTATTAGGCAATACGGGCAGCTGTTTTTAGCCAGTCAGCAAAAGAATAGGAAAGTAATGTTTACTTAAAAAGCAAATTTATCGTCATTACCCCTTCAAAAGGATACTGTCATTCCTTACATGGCCAAGCTTATTTATGTTGAATGTAGTAATTGTAACACGCTCAATACAGTAGTGCATTGCTGTTGTTATTACTGTCTGAAGCGGGAGAAAGACTCGATAAGGTTGGGAAAGGGTTACAGAGGACGTCAACACGAGGGAAAGTTCATACATCCGCCAAGAGGCTGAAACCGTGGCTAAGCCGGTGCCGGACAGTTTGGCATCTGTTCAGCCAAAGTGCTCGGCGGAAGGCAGGATTCAGGGCTGACGATGTGATGCTGCGAGAGAAAGCTCTTAGCTTTGTTTATGTTCCCAAGAGCGGGCTATGTTTACGGGCTCCAATATATGCATATGTTTTGAAAATGGGGCGACGGACGGTGATTGTTGATTATACCTGTAATGTACGCAATTTAAACAGCATTATTTTGTGAGACAGAAGAAGCAATGGCAGCTAAAGAGGTTAGTTTCTAAGGCTCGACGATCATTGATAACAGTAAGATTATATCAAACTTCCACAACTGAAAGTCGATTAGTAAAGTCGATTACACATGTATCCCTGGACAGCGCTGGATTAAAGGTAACAGATGCAATGCACACAGACACAGACACACACACACGCACACACACACACACACACACACACACACACACATAAATCCTATGAAAATATACGTCTTAACCTAGAATCGAATCCTACAGTAAGATTTCTGTAGTTACTCTTGGTACTATCCTCGGTCTGAAAAGAAGGTACTCATTCACAATAATTCTAAAAGAGTTTAGTGTATCACTGCTTCATAGAGCGCAGTAGAGTATATCATTATAGTAGCTGCGCGATATAAATGTCCTTTATTATTATCATAGAGAGACTTTTGTTTAAATCAGGCTGAGGAAATATTAATATGTACTACTTTTTTGGTGAAAATGAATTGAACTAAACAGAAATGAATTAGATATGCGAACAAGACTCTTTGATAAAAAGTAAAGTAGAAGAAATAATAGATATATAACCTCTGGTGAAATACGGGAAAGTGCTTTGCAAAGAATGTGGAGAAATGCATATACATTGTGCTTCCATGAAAGGCAATCACCCTCTATTGTCCTATCGACATCGACACTGTCATCTGCTCATCAGACCACTTCCGCGCCCTACGAATTAAAGGACATGTTCACCTTACACACTAAAAACTAGCGGTACAATTGGGGTAGGCGTTTCCGCCTGCGTACCCGTATCGGGCTTGTGAGCAAGTAAGTTCGTCTAGGGGTACTCGTCGGTACGCGAACGGGTAGGCATCCTTGAGGGTAGGTGTTCCTACTTGTCGGTACAGTGAATAGTCTTGACACAAAGACCAATTATGAATGTACATGTTACATTACATCTTGGTAGTGGATACAACGGTTATGTCAAAGTACACATTTTGCATATTTCGGTATGCCTAAAACTTGCAAGTACCGTGTTTTAAGTCAAAGTGTCAATACACCTGCAATCTTGGAAATGTTTTTTTCGGGGGCTTTACGGTTGTTAAAATCACGTTCTGATAACGAGAATACCTACCGCCTAACTAGTTGACCAATAAGCGAAAAGAAGGAAATCAATTCCTGCGATTATCAAAAACCAGCGTTATTTTCTAAATGATATACTCAATTAATTAATGTAATTACATAAAAAATTGCTAAAAATATTTACAAAATAATTTTTCATGATATATTTACTTAAGAATTTACGTATGATTATTTTAGTTATTCTTTTTTTCCTCATCTGTACAACTCGCCAAGTTGGCCACTCATTCAAATATCTGGAGCATGCAGCGACGACTTGTCGCCGAGCGGTAGGTTTTCACGCAGGATGATCGCGTTGCATACAGCTTACACGTAACCGAATGTAACCGAGCAACAAAATGTGCCGATCATCAAGCTAACTAGCGAGATTAAACATTTATTATCGCGCTTCAGCTGGTACAAAACGTGCAACTGCAAGGATCTTCAATTCAAGCACGCAGTCGACAGAAGACCATTAACTGATGCATGCATAACTTCGACACTGGACAAGACGTGTTGACCACTTCTCGTAATGTCACGGTAAGTGAGTGCATGATCATGACGGATCACAACGGACTTACAAAGAGTCTGTCTGAGGATCTAAAGACATTGTTAGCTAGAATGTTCTTTGTATATATAGTGTCTAGACCACTAACAGTTCTAAGGCCTGTTTGTCGAAATGTTGTCTACAGTCCCAACAATTACATTACAGCCAAACTACTAGTATACAGTACAATGGTGCAGTGTTACTGTTAACTTCCTACACGTAACTGCGACCAGCTGCCCCATACGCATAGCGTACACACTGCACTGTACTGAATAGTAGTGCTAACTACGACCAGCCCCAACGCGAGAATAAATGTGTACCGTACAAGGAGCGCCCAGGGGTTAGGGTTGTGCAGTGGCAGTAGAGCTCTAGTGTATATCACTGTATGTGATGGTGCGCAAGTTATACCAAGCAAGATATACGATTAAAACATGGGCACCAAAACATGTGTTCCATGTGCGAGTCAAAAAATACTCATGAATTGCAGCATCCTGTCTCCCAACAGGAGGCTTTTTAAAATTTATTCTTCCAATCGCTGGTTAGAGTGGAAGGGTAGCATCTTGAAAGGCAGCAATGGTTTGTGCTGTTACTGGGCTGCTTTAGATGGTAAGGTTAGACAGTTGCATCCCTCTACAGAAAGAGTTCCTTGTAACCCTCATAAAATTGCGTTTTGATAGCCCAGTGTGTGACATCCAACATAGACCACAGACTACAGGATACCTTTGGTTTACGCGTCATACACATACAACGCGTGGCCGTTTGAATTTAATTTACCATTGAAAGGGCGGATCCAGAGGGGGGTGCACCGGGCACCTGCTCCCTCTTTATTATAGATTGAACCAAAACAAAGAAATAATAAGTTAAATATGGGGGGGGGGGGAGCCTGCATCTCCCATTTGATTTTGTGAAGACCCCTCCCCTTTACGGAATTCCTGTACCCACCCCTGATTTAATCAAGTGAACCACACTGAATCAAGTGAATTGCACTGTCTTAACAAGTTAGTCTATTGATCACCTTATCTTATCATTTTCCCATGGCCGATTGAGTTCAAACTTTTATAATAGGGTCTATAGATTCTATTGTAATCGGAATTAATAAGCCGGATGGACACAAGGCAGACCAAGACTAAGTGATGTCTAGTCAACTACATAGACTGGTAGATCTCTAATACAATGTATTAATAGTCTAACTTCTAAGATATACAGAGTCTGATGACTGGATGATATATTTGTAATTGAAATATAAATCCAAATGCTGACTGTGCCAAGAGTGTAAAGATCTTCCATTCAATGAAATTTCATTCTGCGTATGCATTGATAGGCCTTCATTCCCATGGATACAGTCAACACAATTGTAACATTGCATGTAAAAGGGAATATAAGTTCATTGACTTAAAAGCTGATACTGTCCTAAAAATCATAGAGTGTACTCATAATGTCTCCCCATCCCTAGCCCAACCAGACGTCATGTGAAGCATGCCTGTTGTGACTTCTGTACAGTAACTGGGCTGTGTATAGTTACCAATATTCACTGTAGTTTTAGATGTTCTTTTTATGGATTTATGATGGCCTTTTTGAGAAGACAGTGTAGAACATCCCAGTCTAGCTGTGTTGCTACTGCTATTTAGATCATGTCATCAATACTCGAGACACTTGGGAGTTTACCCATTCCAGTAAAATTTATGAACCTATTGTTGATGTCACTTGCAATATTCATCAGTGTATTCCTACCTTCACAAACTTGTATTCTTATTGGAAGCAGGTGTGACCCAAACATTTTCCCTTTCTGAATTTACAAGGCAATAAATACTTACCACGGTACAAGAAACTGATGTAAGACCTAAACCTCACATTAGTGCTACCATTTACACATTTCTTTTTTTGTTGTTATTGTTATTTAGACAAGCAGCTCCTAATGCAGTTGTTTCACTACCAAGCTGTGGATTACTTCATGTCACTTGTGAATGGATGTGACAAAGGAGAGGAATGCATCTCTTCTAACCATCTGGAAGTCAGTGGAGAGCAAAGATTATTCAAGAACTCCTCAAGGACGTTATCAAGCATACTTGGTAATGGTAAGTCTTTTAATGACACATAAGTACTGTAGTTAAAACGGGAAAGAACCATGCAGAGCACAATACTACATGATGTACACGTAGTTACCTGACTTCAGCCCTGGGTCATACTATCATTTGATAAATTGTGACTTGTAACACCAGAAGATGCATGTCCATTTTTCGGTAGGCCTACTACTGATTGTGTGGCAGTGACATGATGACCCCATGACTGCTTGATGTAGCATCAGTGAACAAGTGGCAAGATACGTGGTATGTGCGGTCCATGACAGGCTGTGAATTACTGTTATTCTTACAAGACCTTTGCAGAAAGAATGACTTTGCAAGTATCGTAAGCAATGATTTTCCTATTACAGTGCAATCCGGTGATAACGAAGTAAAAATTTGGGCTGCAATCTCATCCACTCTATGTATATTGTTTCTTTGTTCGGTTATAACGAAATTCCGATATAAAGAAAGAAAACTGCCGGTCCCGAGGACTTCATTATTAACGGGAGTCCACTGTATATGTACAGTAGGATGTATATGACATGATGGTAATTCCTATGAATTATCAATCAGATAAAGTGACCAATTCCTTTATCTCAAATAAGGTAAACTGTCCCCTTTTTTCCTGTTTTCTTTTTTTTTCTGTCCATAGATTCACACTTAGGTTCTCTTCACCCTTACAATACTCTGAAGCTGGAAGGACTCTCATCAAAAGGGCACCCATCATGGAAGACCCTGGCTGTAATACCACAGGTTTGTGTAAAGTGAAATATGATTTGAAAGGGAATGAGTCCATATTTGATTGGATATTTTGTCACAAAATAAGAAGAGCTTTTGGTACATTCCAAATGTTTTGTGGAAAGTAAATGTTTATAGAGTTGTAAGTTAATTATTTGCCCCCCCCCCAAAAAAAAAAAAAAGAAAAAGAAAAAAAAGAAAGGTTGATAGATATTATTGAAGCAGATTTGATAAGTTTTGCAATTATGCTGCTTCTTCTTTTTTTCACATCAACCTCAAATAATATAAAAGGTGATGGTTACTTTGAGCATAGATAATACATGTAGTAATATTTTCAATGTCAACCGGGGTTTGAAACTAACTGATAATATAATGTTTTTGAATGTTGCACTTTTGATGGCACTAGATAAAATGTGAAGAAAAGTTTGTTTGTTGTTATTAACAAATTTGTTGTAAATTCATTTCTCACTATTTGTCCAGGAACCTGCAGGACCAAATCCAAATCCATTTCACCTCCTGACTGTCGACATCGAGGTAATGACGTTGTTTTGGGGAATTGTGCATACTTTCATTTTCTCCAGTACATCCCAGGCCTGAATCACAAAACGCGTCTGCCAAGGATTTCATTGCCACCTATATTCAGAACATGAGTGATGTCATCGCTTAGTGCAACCACTCGCCAGCCTGTTGGAGGAAAGGGAGCCATGACGTCGTAGCAGTACGCAGTGAACGACGTGCACTGAAAATCAAAATGGGCGATATCATCCCAGATGTGACAAACGGACTGTAGCAATCTGGAACCACTCTTGTACAAGAAAGGTGGCTGTGTCACAAAATGAGAAAGTCGCTATTAGTAATATGTGGGATTCCTTTTGCACCAGATGGCCTTCTCGTGGAGGTGGAAGGAACAGTTCTTTGCACCTGCACCAACATTTCTGCAGGGATTGCTTCAACTTTGGCTGTGTAGTGCACATTTGGGCTGGAATAGCCCAACACGAAGAGCGCACCAATATTTCATCCAAACCTCTCTCACAAGATTAGGATATTCCAAGTAATTACCATTCAAGGTACAAAGATTGATCAACTTAAATATCCCATATATTCAGGTCAATTCTGGAAATTGCTTTGAATATTTCCAGCATCTCGTTCTTAAGAGAAGAAAGTTGATTAACGTTATATCCCAATAAATTCACGGTGGTTTTACTTCTTCTGGCCCATTGATAGGACAGAAACCTTTTACCTCAGCTGAATTTAGGCAACAAATTCTCATTTAGAGCTTTAATGTCTCATGTGTGTTAACTTGAAGTTATAAGAATATCCTTAAATACGGTTCTTGTTTTGCTGCTTACAGTGATTGTACGTCTCTGGCCTCTTAACACTGTAAGGTTAAAATGTGATTTCCATCATAGTTATGAGCAAGGAAATCTTTTAATATGTTGCTTGAATTCATTGCAAATCATAGTTTGCCTTGCCCGTTTGAGGTACTCATGTACATATGCACCAGATGCAGTATCAATTGAAAAATTTGACAATAATGTGTTTGTAGTGTACATATTCTTTGCAGGCAGAGCCTACTAACTTGATACAGGAATATTGGCAACTGAAGCAGTTCACTAAAAATGATACTAATCCTGAGTGCTTACCATACAAAATTATAGGATGACTGCAGTGTATGTGTTACAGCCAAAGGAGAGACAAGAAATTCTAAAGGTTCAGATGTTAATGGAAAATTGAATCACTCTTGAGGTTTTTACATTGCTAGTAACAGGGTGAGGATTTGGTTACTTTGGGTTCTACACCTGCCCTCTCTTTACTTATATTGAAGTTAGATCTCCAAGCTCACACAAAAGCAAAACACAAACTTCCACATAGTTTCTATGTACAATAGGATCTTACATGTTTCCCAGTAATCTACATCAAATACACGAGCATGAGCTTTACTTTCATGAATATTCCTGTAATTGCCACTGCTGTTTCTAAATCTATATTTTCTTATTTAGAATGAATATGAAGTGCAACCAACCTTGCTTTAGTTGACCTTGCGTGGATCTAGCGATATTCAGCTACATTGTAAGTTATTCATATCCCTGAGAGCATTCATTACATTTCAGCAGTGTGTTATAGTATGTTCGAACAGATTGATATACATAGTACCTGCGGTGTGCAAGACATGAGTAGACAATTGGATGGTTTGCATGACATGGCTGCACACTAACCCATTTTTTTTTTTACTGGCCATACCCATCTGTTTGACCAGTAGGTAACCCAGTTTGTCCATTTTTACTGGTCCATTCCTGAAAAATTACTGGTCCAACGGTGATTGAGTCCAGGACTGTTTTACCAGTGCCAGTGGGCGGTGTTGTGCATAGTGAGATTACCTCAACAGATGGGAGTACTATAAGGAGATTGCCATTAGATTTAGCCTGATGGTCAAAACTAATTTATGTGATCCTCGTCCAAAAGTTACTCTTCAGTGGTGAACTGATAGAGAAGACCATGTTAACCCATTGAGGATGTTTTGAGTTTGATACAACACGCATTTTCCATAGACATTTGCCTCAGTATACTCGGGACTTTTCAGCGGGTTCACACATCTTCTCTCCAGTTGGATATAAAGCTGTATTTATGCAGCGTGCAAAACAAGCACTCACTACATGGATTTGATGCATTATGATATGACCAGTGTGCTTTTACATGATGAAGATAATCTCTTTCACTAAATGCACAAGTGTATGAAATTGTGTTCTATAGGAAGAAATATCGTACTTTGAAATATAATTGATTGTGCAAACAGTGCGATAATAATACATGTACATGCAGTATGTCTACTACCACCATCCAATTCATATCTATGGCCTACCCATTTGTCAATGGTGCATAATCTGTTTACTTTTTCAGAGATACAAATGTGTTTCTTGTGTGAAGAGCAAGGGGTATCACTTTGGTTGAATCAAAACTCACTGTACATTTTGTTATAATGCATCAAGTTGAACGTAGTTTTCATCGTGACAGAGTAAGAGGAATTTTGATGAGCAAAGGTAGACATTTACAGTGTATTGACAGTAGGTATCTGTTACTGCGAAGAAGTGGATATACACATGGGACATAAAATCGGTTCATGTGCATTATGAAAGCAAAGAACTTTCTTCAATCCCCAAATACCTGCTTTCTTAGACTATAAGTCTCTCTCTTAGCTATTATCCAATTAAAATTAGTTCAAGGAAAGTAAACACTCAACACATTTGTGACATTTGTGACATTTGTCATTTTACTATTTTGCCACTTATGTGAAACTGTCGTCACTCATCCAGACGTAACATAGACCTTTTGGGAGAAGCATGCATTATGGTGGATACATACCACTTACCATAGCAACATTTCTAGTTTTATTCCATATCTCTTGAAATTCAAAGGTAAAGGATTAAAAAGGCCATTTCAAAATTCAAAAACAAAACCCTTCTTAATTCAGAGCAATTCTGATATACTTATTTCATTTTGCCATTTTGATGCCAAATTTCGTTCCATATTTACCTATTAGTGCTACAGTGTTTTTCTGTCACAGATTTACCTGTGATTTGAAGATTATGAACAGCTGTTTCTATAAGTTAAGTAACTGAAGTGATTTACCAACAAATTAAATCAAGTGATATTTCGTTTGATATGATAATGTAGGATGTTCAATGTGTGGACAAGTGAAAGGTGTTCTTCAAGCCAACTTTATGATTGATGAGAAATTATGAAAATGTGAATTTAGAGCATGTATGGATTTCATGGCTGTGTAATCTTAGTATTTGAGTGTATATTATGACATATTTTTTTGGTTGTGCAATTCTATGTATTCCTGTAGGCACCTACACTGTTGTACATTGTGCCAAAGATAAACGGTCTCAACTACATGTACTGCATAAGCTGTTCGTCTTTGTGTACATATATATTTTTGTGAATGAGAAGGTCACAGGTATTGTCACAAGATTTTGTTTTTGTAAATTGACACTGAGACCCTCTTAAGTGCACTAAATATTATACCCCAGTATAGCGCTTGGTGAGAATTTTGCTTGTCAAATTTGCAAACCAAAAATGATTCACAAATTCACAAAAATGGCAACATATTGGTACAGTGCACTACTACATCATGTACATGTATTATTTTTTCATGCAACAACCTTATTCGTATGTATAGTCCCCTGTGTTTGTAGTGCAATATCAACACGTGGATGCTTTTGCTTTGTTATAGTTTCCAGGAAATAAAGCGTGTAATTTGTATATCAAGGAAAAACACCTTAGCATGTCTTATACATACAGTTGTATGCTGTAAACTTACTCTCATAGATTGCATGCCTGTGTTTGTGTGCGTGTTTGTGTGCGTGTTTGTGTACGTGTTTGTGTGTGTGTGTCATATTGTTTACTTATTCACATACACACGAAAAAAGGAGTGCAAATATGTACCGGTAAGGGTACAGATGCTTGTCGCTATACAAGGAACCCTAGAGGTACTCATCTGTACCCTATGCAGGGGTACTCATCTGTACCCCATACAGGGGTACACAATCTGTACCCTAGAGGTACATATAAGTACCCAAGGCAGGGGTACTTATATGTACCCCTGTATGGGGTACATATAAGTACCGCTAGGGTTCCTTGTATAGCGACAAGCATCTGTACCTCTAGGGGTACATATTTGCTCTCCTATTTTTTAGTGTGTAACATGTGGTGTGGATTTAGCGAATGCAGCAATATCAGTAGAACACATCTGTGAAGATTTGAGGAAAGCACTCACCGCCTTCTGAAAGAGGCAAGTCAATTGCTCTTTTATTATGACATTGTAAAAAAGAGAAAATATGTTGAATTTTCTTTATATTTTCTATATATTTTCTTTCTGCACACAATGACATCAAAAGCTGTAGTAGTCTACTCATCCAGCGATGATTGAATTGTTCGGTTTTCCTCAAACTTTTACTCATGACTGTGATCTACTGATATTGCTGCATTATCTCAATCCACATGTATATGAAGGTGAACTTGTGCTTTATCAAAGTCGAGCGAAGTTTCATTGTTACGAGGGCTGAAGAGCCGCGGCCGCGTTACTTTTGCGTACCGCTCGCCAAAAGGGCGGAGTGGGAGCTCTCCTGCATGCAGAAAATTTGTATCTCAAACGAACAATTCGTACAGAAAGCGTTAAAGCACTGAAAAAGGATGCTAGGATAATGAAAATTGCACTACTAGCGATGAACTCATGCAATGTGTAGGATGAATGTAGTGGAAAGGTAAAGAGAAAATACAGGGAGATATGAAGAGAGATGGGAAGAGCGAAAGAGGGAGGGAAAAGGAGGAAGGGGGGGGGGGTTTGGAGAGATGATATCAACCACTTGTAAAATCTGAATGTCAATCTGTATGTCTGGGAAATTCCCAGCGATTCGATCATAATCTTTAAGGAGAATGTAATCAGTGGTGTGGTGGGTGCATTGCATGCAAGAATTATATACTATTCAGCCTCAACTTCCGAGTGTCAGCTGAGAACCAAAAGGGCGCTATGGCGTTCTAATAGAAAAAAACCCAACGAAACAATGAATTTTCATGACATAAAGATGTTATTTAATCAAAAGTGGGTAGATTTAGAAGCATTGTTCCAAATATAGGGTAAAATAGTGCACTTGTGGTTTTAATGTTTAAAATTTTACTGAAAATGAAAGCAATTTAAAATTGACAAAATAATGTAGAGGAGATCGAGCACTACAAAGTGATATATATACCAATAACTCAAATCCCAAAATTTGTGATAAAGCCATTCTGGTTCTAACAAGAGTGTTATAGAACCCCGGGTGTGGAACGCGACGGTTTTAAATTGAGTAGATAACATAGTGGGTCATATTATCTCGTCGAGTTGAGCTTATTGATGATGATACGATTCTGAAGTTATGTGCCACTTTGAAAATACTTTATGATAATCACATTATACTACACCTTGCTCCTCTTGACGATAACATTGCTTTAAAAACAGGGCACAGAGAGGACAGCAGAATACTGCATGACCAAAAACCCGCAGATTTCTGGCTATCTTATCATGACGGTTGTGAACGCGTAGATAAGATGACAGCATATCATCGTTTTGCCAGCATATCCATCGATACCGTCAGTCACAAAGTACACACGAACATATTATGGAGCCACCCAAATACGGCATGCACAGAGCTTTGTATCCTCCGTATATGAGTAGAAGAGCCGTCTGTCGTATTGCGCATCAATACTCTCCCGTCTAACGAGATTTCGATATGTCATTGCGATCGCGATGCCAGATACAGTCAACCCCCCATTGTCTGCCAGGTACTTTTGCGAGGATTTTGATCAGAAATGCAGACGATTTGGGACCGCTGCGTCGCTAGAAATCATCTCGTTAGCTTCATTAAGAGTGAATTTGATTATAATTATCTCGGAGTATATAGCGGGCTATGATTGATTAAAGCGATCTGGGGAGACGATCTATGCCTTACCCACCAGATTGTCATGATTACCGCAACAGTCAAAATTATCGGTATAAGATGAATGTTTCTCGAAATTACGTCACACCTACAAACTTTGATATACTGAACTCTCAATATTTTTGTGCTCTTTTTATTTTTGAGTGCAAGTTCATTTTTTTTTTTCAGCACGAGTCATGAAAGTCACAAACTCGTGATCACGATGCCACGCTGGCGATACAATGAAAAAAAAAATAAAATAAAGATTGTCATGTCGGTATCACAACTTTGAAATTCATGTTTATAAACAAGTATACATTATTATCAACTTAAGAAAGTGGGATAGGCGATAATGATTTTGATAATAACAATAATGATGACCATTAAGATAGGAATTCGAACTCGGGGCCTTCTCTTTTACTATACAATGTATAATTACCATAGGTCCTCATATATTGTTGTACAGTCTTTTCATTTCACTATGTTCTATTTACCTTATTCTCTGTTATCAAAGGAAGTGAAACATATGTTTTGTCGAAAAATGAAATAGACTTTGAATTGAATTGAAAAAATTGACCGTTAAGTTCCTTTTTCTTCATACCACAGGGCTTCCACGCAGTAAGCTGCTTACATCACAATTAATCTTTACAGGTGTTTGTCTACGCAATCATTTTGCTGCCGCTCGGTGGCGACTGATGATTATGACACGGGGATTAACGTACGATTGCGAACATAATAACGGGCATGTCGTCCAGGACTCGAGAACAGGTGCGCCCGTGTAGATAGTAGGTTCCTATATACTGTATAAGTTAACGCGAATGTTTACCAGATCAGTAATCCACTGCTAACGGGGATAGGTTGCGCCATGTGCGAACTCTATAGGGTTCACAATATCCCAGATTCAAAGGATTGATGTTCAATAAAACTACCCTTACTAATCCTAACAATTCATTGTGAAGCCTGCTTGCACGTATGTATTTCATTTGTAAACTGTGTAGTTAAATGACATGGTCCTTTTATCTATCTATTCTTCTTCTTCTTTAATTTAAAGACCACTGCGAAACGATATCTTCTTATATCGGAATAAAGCACAATTGTGAAACGTCTATAAAACTCTGATCTGCTACTTCAATTGTAAGACTTCATATTCTATCTCTGAACGTCTCGAATTTTTTTCAGTTTTCTGTATACTTAGTTAATTGTGAAGTATTGAAATAGTAGTTAGATACATTGTTAAATGCCGACTCTGTATACTAACTAGCCACGAATTCCTTTCAGACACTAGCCAGGTGGAACTCCTATTATTTTCTTGTGTACTCATGAAGTCATTTTAAAAAAATCATTATCATTCTAAGAAGTTAAATCATTTGCAGACAGTCGAAACACCTTCCCTTTAACTACTGAGTCACGCATGGTCGTATTGTGGCTGCAAACTTTGCCATGAATTTGGGATCAAACCGCTCTATGAATGCGTCTGGCAGCTTGCATCTCGCAGAGAGCAAACATTCGGCCATTAGTTTGTCTGAGCAGAGAGGAAGCGGAAAGCTTTGGGTCGCCGGTTTCGCTGTGCCGTCCATCCCCTGCCAGCTATTTCAGGAGTCCACAGAGCATCGTCAGTGAAGTGGTATTCTGAAAGTAATGGTATACATGGTGACACTTTTCGTGACCATAAAAAAATGAAACTCATTAAATGAACTGGTGGTCCTCTGCAGTTCTCCCGTATTGCTCATCAACCATAGCTGTGAGCGAGAGTCAAATTCAGGCTTTGTTAGCGAAACATTTTGGCCATGAGCATGATTTGACTCATACCAGCTCGTCAAGGTGACTAATGAGTAAAAATGTTGTACATTCGATTCATTGTTTTTTCCTAAATCAGTCTGTGCCAGAGAATTTGTGTACAACATCATCATTGGGTTTTCTGTGCCAATCGGCACTCAAAGAATACAAAGGATTATCGACGGCAGACTTTGAATTTTGAATATTCTTGAGGTAGGCTGAACGACGCCAAAGGAACCATTCTCACACAAAATAAGTGAGTCATTCACAAGTCTAATATGTGGTAGATTGAAAGCAATGTTTTCACTTCATTATGTTGTTGACTAATGATTGCAATACCTCGTAATGTACCCTGAGCCTTGGCCCTTATTGCATCATTGATCGGAGCACTGTGGTAAGGCTCAAGGCTTTAAGTCCTGAGATCGGCGGTTCGAGTCATTGAATGCAATACTTTCTAGGTTCATATCTTTGCATAAGACATATTAATTACCCACAATGTCCATCTTGACCCAAGTGCATAAGTGGATGTGTCGCTATAGTTTACATCGGCGGCAGCACTACAAATTTCAGCTTTTCATTTAATCATGAATATGATTTTTATCATCATGATTACTTTTATTGTAAGAATTATTATTGTTTTTATTACAATTTCCATCATCATTATCATAATCATGATAATTATATCATTATTGACATGATGATTGTTAATATTGTTTCTATTATCATGATTGTCACTATTTTAAGACAAACACGATTACTTCATTCTGCCAGGCCATGTTATCAATGAGTTATTGTATATAGTTTGGCAGTTAAGGCCAGCAGAATAATACACTTGCTGAAGTGTTCGGCTGAAACGAATCAGGGAGGTGAGAGGACCTCCCTGAACGGATCAATACGAATACTGATTATGAGCGCGTAAGACATGCTCCATTTTTCTTGCCTAATATATATGGAATAAGTAAGTCTGTGAGTCAGTGCTCACAATGTGGGCATTCGAACTACGAAATCATTTAAAAGAGAATTATGAAAAATCAACTACTGCTTATACAAACCACTGAAAATGTTGGTTAGTTTTTCAAAGCGTTCCTGTGACTTTTCCCCTCCGGAACAACATCTTCCCCCCATCGGCCATGCAGGAACATGGAAAGTTTTGACAAAAGTTTACTAACCCAGTTTGCTCGATTGAATGCCGCTCAACGGCTGCAGGGCAGCTTCCGGTGCCTCAGTGGTGCCACTGAGCTCGCAAGGGATGTTTATCTAAATGTTTCCGTTTCTGACATGTGCCGGTGAATTTGGACGCATCTTGCTGAATATCGTTGTTTCGCTTTGCCCAGGTGGCAGTGGGCCAAAAAAAAAAAAAAAAGAACCACGACTTTAAAGGTGAGCTTACTTTTTCGAGACAATTATGTTTTGCATGGAAGCTAGTACAAATGCCAAATTCCCAGCTCAGTGATTCGAAGGAAATCAGATAAATTGAAACTTTTGTCACTGTTAACTAACAAAGCATAATATATCCCATGATGGTGGTGTCATAATAGCATCACGGGTATGTGAGTGTAGCGTAATTTGTGTACACTCACTATCATACCGATTGTGGTTTTGAATCATCTTTAATTTCTGTATCCTCGGCAGAAAACTCTTTTTTAAAATGATTTCCTCAGGACATTTCTGGGATGTTCTGACCTACGCGCATTCAAAACGAGCAGGAGTCGAATCCTTCATGGGAATCACTAACTTTCATCAGTATTCATACTTAGTATTCATACTTTGATTTGCTCTGCGTTTTATCAGTAATACAAAATGTTTTTATGCAAATCAGCCAACATCATTAACAGAGTCCTGGTGATGTGTGTTCGAGTGAAATTAGTTTTCTTTTAAGAAGTCTTTGCCCCATTTTGTCCACTCCTCTATCTATCTATCTATCTATCTATCTATCTGTTTGTCTGTCTGACTGTCTGTCTCTATAGTTCCATAACTGGCCCATGCAAGCTTTCTCCGCAGTGGATTGAAGTTCAAAAAAGTTTACCATTCGGCTCTGCTTGACGTATAGATTTCATTTAGTGTACCAGCCCTGTGAAATTATACGAACTTATGTATATTATCAGTCAACATGAATTGGGTTTGGTGACCACGAATGTCTTCCTTTTTTTTTCGTTAGTACATTGTATATTGTAACTGGAGGCCCACAATCTACAAGCTTTGCTTTTCAGTAGGTTCCCCATCTCCATCCTCCGATTAATGTGTTTTTATCACTTAAATGCTTAGGTATGATTCCCTTCTAAAGTATAATGTACCCCCTTTTATTGATTACTTATGATGAAATTCTTTGCTTTCATGTACACTGTGGATACAGTATATGAAGAGTTTGTTCGCAAAAACCGATAAGTCCATATTTGCCAAATGGAGATATTTGCGATTAAAGGTCAAGAAAAATACAGAGAATAATAAGAAAATTTTTGCTTCTTTTGACCATAACTTCAAAAATGTTCCTTTATATGTAGTGACCAATATATCATTTAAAAGGTATTATTTAGTACTTTATGACAGAGACCGTACTTCAAAATCTTCAAAAATGGACTTATCGGTTTTTGGAAACAAACTCTTCATATGTTATTGATTATCTTGACATGGAGAAAAATAAAAATGAACTTGAACTTGCCCTACTGGAAATAACACAGTGTCCCACAATGTGTTCACAGTGTGGTCACATAGTCGACTACAGTATGTGAAAACGCTCGAATTTAACAGTGTAAAGAGATTTCACACTGTGTTCACAATGTGTTCACACTGTGTTTCTCACACTGTGGGACTCTGTGTTCTTTCCAGCAGGGTGAACTATATGAAGTCTCTCTTTGTTCTTGATCTGTTTGTTTGTTTGTTCGTTTGTTTCATTTCCATCTGAGAAGATGGCTGGATAGCCCATATTCAGCTGAAAATAGCTGGTCTCCCATGGGGTCCAGTTGGATGTAAAGCGGGATCCACTTCACCGGGTTAAACACCTTGCTCTTTGCGATGAATAAATGAATCGGGATCTTTTACGTGCGTAAGCTGTGACTCTCTCACACACTGTCACTATCTAGATGTGCCATTGTGGCTTCTCATTACGGAGCAAAGCCTAGAAGACCACTTTGCCCACTACGTGTTTACCACTCCACCTTTGTCTTGAAGCGATGTGTGATTATGTCTGGGAGATGCTTGAGTGTTTGAAAACTTTGAAATAGTTTCTGCACGCGATCACAAATGACAATTGTAACGGACAATTAATAACGACAAGTTATGGCAGTTTAAAAGTAAGCTGTCCACAAGAAGACAGCGATAGGACCGAAGTTTTGACAAATGAATTACTTCACTTAATTAATCTACAAAACAAAGACACTAGTCCTACATTGAAGATACACTTCACGATGTTTGTTCCTAAATTGTCTTAATTAGCAATGCTTTCATACTCTATTTCAACTCTGCAAGCCTTAATGATTTCAAAACATTGGCAATTTTATCAAAGCAATATTTACCCAATTAGCAGCGACTGAAGTTAAGGTCTGATTTTTGAGGATGAACGCCTAATGTTTGTTATTTTTCTATCCGATTCTGATCCTCAATTGCAAAGAAATAATGACTACCTGACGTGTTCGATGCGTCAGTTAAACGAGCAATTGAGGTCATTATACACAGCAGCTTTCCCCGCCCTTTCCAAGAACGGTAACAAAGCCTCCGACGGGATAGCAAATATCTGACGCATGCTTTAGTGACAATTCCTCATACAATCTTTGTCATGTTTATGTGTTGGAACCTGAATATCGTGACTTACACTTAATGAGAACTTAAGGATACACTAAAGGAAACAATTATGAAGTCCTGAATTGGGGCAGTGTAATGAAGCAAACATGCGCTCAAGTCAATAGAAGCTGTAAAATTTTGCGCAACTCTAAATATTTCTTATTTAATAATATAGTGTTTCCGAACGCAGCCTATTTACAGCTGTTGGCTCACTGAAACTGGGATAGCAGACGAGTGTACACACGGGTGTGAAAGACGGAGCAACCTCTGACCAAGTGTAATGAAAGGATGGATGCAACACAGTTATATGGAGGAAAATGAATGTACTACTACAGACACGACAACGATTAATGTCATACTCATAACATCCACTTCTCGTTGCCACTGAGATCTCGAAAGGTGTGCGAACGATTATCACATTGTTGATTGGGCAACGGAAGCTGAGAGCGGAAGCAGCACACCTGAGCAGAACCTGACATTGGACATCAAAATAATGCTAGAATGATGAGGAGAAAGATAGCCATCATCATCGACCATGTACGTGCCACATTTCATAGAAGAGGGCAAAGGTTTGGTTGTAGAAACAACCCGGACTGTGTCTCAGGAAAGGTTTTTATTTTCCATTTTTCTTCTTTTTTTTTCTTTAGCAGTGGATGTTGATTTGAATCACTATGGTTTTGTTCCAGCGTATCTCTCTGCTCTGACATAAAGAAGTATTTAGACGTCTCAATCTGAGGACTGATAAAAACACAGGGAAGAAACATCAGTGCATAATGGCAGACGTAATTTAAGTCATTTAAAGTTTCATTCCTTTAGCCCTTCATCAAGCTGGTGAATTGGAAATGAGAAAGCACCTGCCAAAGTGCTGCTTTCAATCGGGGCTTAAGTAGCGACTTGGTAGCGGTGATTCAAGGTTTCTCAGAGGCAAGCTGCGCGCTATCAGGGTGCAAGCACCACGAGTGAATTCTTGCAGCGTCGAACGAGGCCGAATTCTCTCCTATCATAATTCTATGTTCCCAATTATCGCCCACGAGCCTTCCTTGGGATAATCAGGTCTTTCCAGGGGACGTTCGAGATTTTGAAAATAGCACTTTGGCGGAAGAAACCTAAGCGGTAATTACGTATTGGCATTGGCGGCGCTCGATTATAGAGAATTTTGCGCTCCCTCCCAGTTTGGCTTAGTGCACGTGAAAGAAATGTGGTCGCGTTTTTGTAGAAGATTATGGGTGCATATAAATCAAGAAGAAAATTCATCAAACGTCTAGCTGTGGCATTACTTATAGGTATCTGTATGACGACCTTCTCGTACAGAGATTATGGTAAAATATGTTTGTCAACGATTGATGATCCAGATATAGGCACATTAAAGAAACTAGACCGGGGCATCTCACCTTGGGGAATTGCATTTGCGAAGTCGTGGTGCAGCATTAACCCGACGAGAAAGAGATACTGAGCTAGAAGCCCAGATATCATGGAGGGAACGTATCCAAAGTACTGCATAGTGAATTCCGGGAAGTACGTTTGAATCTCGATGACTGTCAAAGACAGAAAAAGACGCCACTCATTCTGAGCAATAAGGAACGTTTTCCATCAGTCCCGCTGATGGTGTCAGAGATGGCAAAGCCTGCTCCAGTCAGGAAGGGCTGATCGTTAGCAGCTCTGGTGTCCTGTCGCCTAGAGTGGCTCCAAGCTGACCGTTAATCCGTGTATTGCTCCAGCCCGGCATCTACGTCCAGCCGTTGATGTTGCTAGTGGTAGGCTGAGGCGTCTGAACCTTGACATCGTTTTGTGGTGCACAGCAGTCTACCACCGTTCTTCTGTCGTCTCCCAAGCCGTTCTGTTTTCCTACAGCGAAATAGTTGACGATATAAGATAGGAAATGCCTCTTTGTTTGAGTTCGATCGTCCTGAAGAAATGGTTTCCGAGCATATGAAAGAGCGGCCAAGTTTCAGGTTGCCTTCTGCAGGTTTGCCAAACCGCAGACGTCCCCGTTACATAGCTGGTTGCCGCCGTCACGAAGGAGATATCTTCTAAACTTTTGAAATAATCACGTCCCGCTGTAGTCGTTCGCGTTCGCTGTCTGGTTATTCTGACGGGAAGACTCCTCTGGCAGTAGATCATGGCAGACCTGTTCGACGCACCGCTCCTCTCAGTGCTGATCAATTATGGCAAGTTGCCGCGAGCTCCGCGCAGTGAGCACCTCTTTCCATCGAGCGCACATTATTCCTGCTCTTCTGCGCTTAGCGAGCGCAGTTGGCACGTACGCTCATCAGATCGCCAGAATAGCGGCTTTGCAGCTAGTATAGGATGGCAACCCGAGAGGGCTGTTCCGCGCAATAATCGAGGTGGACGCAGGGAGAAGCGATGACATCCGCGACCCGCTAACTTAATTTGAGGACACATCCTCCATGCTCGGGTGCGAGCTAAGAGCCTACATCCGCCGCGCGCTACGGAAGGGTGGTGTGCATGCTGAAGCCACAGATAACACGCGCGCGTTCTGTTTCTTAAAAGTTGACGGCACAGCAACTCTTTTAACTTTGGCCCTCTACGAAATATCCAATGATAACAGTATCACAGACATGTAACTCTCAGGATAACGCACGAGGAATGCTAAGATTTAACGAGTTTAGTTCCGGAATACTTTAACTACTTAATGAGGAGGAGCAATTGAGTATCACCCTCTCTTTTTATTCCGTTCACGTGGCGGTATTACTATCCATCCAAAACCATAACATCTTGTACAAATTGCTTAGGAAAAGAAACTTTATAATTTCCACGTTTATATTGAAACATTCCCCAATTTTTATCAGTGTCATGCCTTTTGGTTTCATCTACGTCCTCGTCATAATCCTCGTTGGTTATACCTAAAGTACATAGTTTATTCTTTCATTTTGTTTCATAAACAACCGACAAAGTAAAGCAGTCAGTTTACAAAATTGTTTCCAAAGGTAGTCATTCATTGAAAAGAAAAAAATGTCATTAGAGAATGTTTTGTGTTTAAGACTGAAATAAAATATTTCTTTTCTCATGTAGGAGTGTGGAAATAACATTACTCCACTCACACATACACATACACACACAAACACACGCACATACAAACACACATATATAGGCCTACATAGATATGTATATCATTATATTGATATACAGATACATCTTAATATCATGATAGGACCTATGCATTTGAGAGTACGGAGGAAGTTTGATAATCCAATTTCGTCCAATTTTACGTAATTAGCTTGCATATTGAATGCTTTCATTTTTAGAGAAAATGTTGCAGTAATAGTTAACAACATAAGTTTAAAGTGGCATTTGCGTCTTCTCCTTTTCACGCATTAGTATATCCATATACATAAACAATATCATACACAAGAATAACTATTGTTCCCTTTGAGTGAATCATATCGTCTGCTAAAACTTGGAAATGAGCACTTAGGTCTGCAATAGTTCTGCATGTGTAACTATACGCATTCGTAACTTTGTTTTTATTTGATTTCGAACCAGTTATAAAAGAGAGTTCATAAACTGGCCCGTTGGAGTATATCAGCTGACCTCCCTAGTTAAAGTTCTTCACGTCGTGACATTTCAAGCAGCGTCGATGGTGAAGGAGAAGCACAGACGCAAGTACGATCGGATGTTGGGTATCGCTTTTAAACCACGTGATGTCAGATTTTTCTCTCTCGTTATCAAGTTTATCTGTCTGGCTTCAATTCATCTATTTTTTCTTTATTATTATCATTATACCTCACTGGCTTTGCCTGTGTTTTCAGTCGTTATCTCTCTCATTCTATTTTCCCCTTTTCTTTCGAAAAGAAAAAGAAAATCATGCTTCACAGTTCGAGAGTATCTGAGGTTGCCCGACATTTTTTTTTTTTCGGGGGGGGGGGGATTGTTTTGTTTTGTTTTTTTCGGTATCGCAGCTTCCTTGACAGTGCTTTTTATCATGTGCCCGCTTGTACTTAACCAATTTATAATTAGCTACATTGCAAGAGGGGAAGTGTCTACATAACTGTCTTGCGCGTGATGTTATTTACGTAGAACGCCGTCGAGTTCGGCACTATAATTATGTATACAAACCTTTCGAACACGAGGTGTCTCGAGCAGGAACTTGGTATCGCTAGACTGAACTATTCGGAGACCAGTGAAGCTTTTTCGTTTGGTAGAATGCTATTCGCGCACTTTATTATTATTTTTACCTATTTTCATGGCATTTCTCGTTCATGGGAGGGCAAGGGGGAATGAAGCGGCCTGCATTGAGCCGCTTTCAGACACAACGAAATATAATTGTACTACGTATATCATATTTAGATGTTGTATGAATGTACGACATATTGATATGAAACTATTCACACCAAGTTGTCGTATATTTATACGACGTTTATACCACAAATTCACATGAGAGCATTCAGACATGAAGTCCCAATAAGGTAATCGTATGACAGCATCAGAACTTTCGCATTTTCATGTTTTATGGGAAGCTCATTGTTAATATCATTCATGAGTCTCTCCCATGCGTAGTATAAACTTTGCGCGGGCTTTGCGCATAATTATTTGCTGTCCATTCATCGGTAGTTGGCGTTATCAATTTCATCGAGAGCAGAGAATAAGCCCCGCCTAATCATTATTACGGCATATGGATATGGGAGCATCCAGACACGAATAAACGTCGTATGGATAGTCTGGGTGCCTGAGGCTGAACCTTCTTTTACAGTCCGCCCAGTGTTTTCAGTGGTTTTACCTTATTTTAAGGGAACTGATTCCGAGTCTCGATGATGCAACTCTTGTATATCCTAGAAGGTTTTGAGATATTAGGAATGGATGCCCAAGTCTGAAATTCCTTTGGGCCTATATTTCCATATAAGTGGCGAAAATTGTCCTCTAAAGTGATTCGGGTTACTGTACCCATGATGAAAACCAATAATTCTTTTATAATTCAAATTCTATTGAGAGATCGATTTCTCAAATCAGCAAGAATGGTATCCAAAATGGCTTCAACAGTGATAATTACATAATAATGGATTTTAATGGCAAGATATCCCAAAAATGTATATCTGAAAGGATGCTTTCACACCTAACCTGGAAAGGGTTGATGTTAATATCCTCTTTGATACTGTGACACTTACGAACACCAAGATATGACTAATAACTTTACAATACAGAAAAAGACATACAAAAGTGACCGTAAAGATGACCGCGAAGACGGCTCCCCAAGATGTGAAGTTACTTTGATTCGAATTGTGTCAATTGTGTGACCTTTTGGTTTTTGATTTTTATAAGCTCGTCTAGTGTGCTGCGACCAGTGGCTGAGAATTCTTGTTACAAGGGGGGGGGGGGGGGGCATGCACACAAGGGAGGAGAGGGCGCGTGTGCCACACAAAGGAGTTTTTTTTTTTAATTGAAATTCAACATTCCGTGCACACATTTTTATGAAATTTGGAAATGTTTAAATCACAAGAGTTTGAGAACGAACATTCAGACACAATGTGAATGGCTAAAACGTGCTATCTGTCATATCTTGATCCGCGTGTGTGTCTTCAGTGTGAACTAAGTCTAATCATGGTGGACCGAAAGGTTTATAGTGACCTCGTCTACAGCCACTCTATCTATTTTCCAATTGGTCTACTGGCAAATCGTCTATTACCGATTCGTCTAATACCCATATGGTTTACAACTTGTTTCGTCTAATACACATATTGTCTAATAGTCACTTTGCCCACTACCCGTACTGTCTAATACCCAACTCGTCTAAGGAGCATTTCGTCTACTGAGCAATTGATCTAATAGCCAAGTCTTCTATACTCACAATGTCTACTTGTCATGTCGTCTAATATCCATTTCGTCTACTCCCACCTCGTCTACTCCCACCTCGTCTGCATTCACTTTGTCCAGTTATCATATCGTCCAACCCTTAGTTCGTCTATACCAACATGGTCTATACCCATCTGGTCTACACCCAACTGGTCTACACCCAACTGGTCTATACCCAATTGGTCTACTCCCAACTGGTCTACTCCCATCTGGTCTACTCCCAACTCGTCTACTCCCATCTGGTCTACTCCCAACTCGTCTACTCCCAACTCGTCTATACCCAATATTGGTCTATTCCCAACTGGTATACTCTCAACAATTTACCCAAACTGATCATTCCCATCTGGTCATGCTAAATGAATATACCATTTTGTCTAGTGTCCAGTCCGTCTCACTGTCACGAACTATTGATAACCCTGCCCTGGTACAAAAATCAATGATAGTCTATTCTTTAAACTTTTTAATCATTCCGCACGTGCTGAATATAAAGACATATTAATGGTGAGACACGACTCTCCAGTCAACATCCTGATCGTAAAATAACTAAATAATGATAAACTAGCTCAGTTACAATCCTCCATCACAAACAAATTGTCAGTCATACGAAACAGAATTACATTTCAACCGCCCACCCCGTCCACCTCCGTCCATGCATGCAGCGATCTTGGCGGGATCCCGAATGAGGAATTATCGAGTAATATTTCATCGCGTTTGGTACACAAATGTAACACAGCAAGTTTTTCACACTGTGACATTATTTTTTTTATTAGAAAAAATAAAATTGTCATGAATTAATTAGAACAAAAATTTTAACCAAATTGGGCACCAAGAGTGTTCAACCTATTTCAATGGGAAAGAAAACTGGATGAAGTAGACTTAGGTAAGGAGTTTGGAGTAGACCAAAAAAAAATATAACAAGTAGACCAGTTAGGAGTAGACCAGTTGGGTGTAGACCAGTTGGGAGTAGACCAGTTGGGAGTAGACGAGTTGGGAGTAGACCAGTTGGGTGTAGACCAGTTGGGAGTAGACCAGTTGGGAGTAGACCAGTTGGGTGTAGACCAGTTGGGGGTAGACCAGTTGGGAGTAGACCAGTTGGGAGTAGACCAGTTGGGAGTAGACAAGTTGGGTGTAGACCAGTTGGGAGTAGACTAACTGGTTATTAGACTAATTGAGTATTAGACAAGGTGGATGTAGACCAATTGGCTATTAGACAAAATGAGCTGTAGACTATTTCATTTATAGACCCAATGATTAATAGACGAAATGGTCAATAGACATAATGGGTATTAGACGAAATGTGACTTAGACAAATTAGAAATTAGATTAAATGGTTAGTAGACGAAATGGCAATTAGACTAATTGGCATTTAGACAAAATGGTTGGTAGACGAGTTGGTAGTAGACGAAGCGAGTTTACACGAGATGGCATTAGACTAGGTGAACAGTGGACGGTGTGGTTGTAGACGAGGTGCCAGTTTACCGACCGAAAGGGGGAAGAGGTATGCCCGTCCCACACGAGGGAATTCTAACATCTTTAGAATTGGTATTCAACGATCTGGTACACACTTTTGGTAAAATATTTGGAAAATCTTTAAACCGAAAAAAAAAAATCTATTTCTACCAGATATTATACCTTTCGAACAGGCTCGCAGAATAGGCCTACCTTTTTTTGACGCGTCAAGCAATTTTATTGAACTACATCGTCGGCTAACTTCACATCTCCGGAGTTATCTTGACGGCCATTTTGAAAGCAATTTTTACGTCTCTTTTTTCTTTTTGCATGTAAAAGAATAAAGTCTGCATAATGAATAAAGTCTGCATAAATGTCAGACTTTATTCATCTTTTAAAAAAGCTGTTAAGCTGTTTTGACGCGTCAAACAATTCAACTTGTTGTACACCGTAGGTTAACTTCACATCTTTGGAGTCATCTTGACGGCCATTTTGAAAGCAAATTTTACGTTTTTTTTTAAATAAATATCAGACTCTCATCATTTAAAAAAGCTGTATAGATTACTATTGTTGATACGTTTTACGTCTTTTTTGCATAAATGTCAGACTTTCATCTTTTAAAGAAGTTGTATAGATTTGGTGGCTACTTTGGCAGCAATCTTGAATATTTCAAATACGAAAATTTATAGGAAATCATATATGGAATTTAAGTTTTAGCCAGTGGCAATTCCGGCGGCCATCTTGAGCACCTCAAAACACTCAAGGATGTGAGAATCGGATTGATAAGCGACTGATGCACTTGTGTGGGCTACAGGTACTTAACGGTAACGATTATGCAGTCCTTTTGGTTTTGTACGATATTGTAGTGGTGGTGGTCATGTGGCTTGTAATTGCTGGGCGTGAGTGTGGATGGTGGTGATGGTTGTGGCGGTGCATACACTGCAGTTTTGCTGTCGTGCTCATGGTTTGTTCGGGATCGTGGTTGTTGGGGGTGGTGTGTGGTTGCTGGGCGCGGGTATGGGCGGTGGTGGTGGTGATGATGGTGTGTTGTTCCTGTGATGGTTGTGTCAATTTGCGCGGAGAGTTTATGCTGCACGTCCACTCACACCGACCACCAGGGAGAATTCCGCCATCCGGGGGTTGCATCTTTTTTATCGACTCCTGGCGTTCTGCATGAATGATCCCCGAGTAGCCTAGTCTTTTCTTGACAGCCGCTTTCCCTGAAATCAAGAGCGGACAGTGTCCTACAGCCCGAGTAGTTTAGTCTTATCTTGCCAGCCGCTTTCTCTAAAATCTGGAGAAGACAGTGTCTAACAGCACAATCACAATATTATGTAGAGTGATATGAAAAAAAAACTTGCGTGTGAAGACCATGCCCTTTATTGTCCCGATCAAGTGCAAACGATGCAGAAACAAAACATAGAATTAACCCCTCGAAGCCACAACCCCAGGGTTCTAGTGATTCCGTATTATATAGCAGGTTGTGAATAGTGATTACAGTTTCAATACACCTGTTGGTAGACGTTACCCGCAGTTGAAAAGGAATTTCGGACGCCAAGCATTCTTTAAGTATGGTCGAGGATTGGAGTACAAAAGACATCAGGATTGGTCATTTGATAATACTAGCAGGGCTTTCCTTACGGATTGCGTAAGAACACCACTGTTTAGTGCCGAGGCTTTCTGCCCGTATCCGCGCAAAATGTAAGAATACAAGAGTTACGCCCTATTCTTACAATATATCATTATATTGTACATTCATAGCAAAGCAAGGTAACTTCATACAGGACCTGCCTCCAAAGGACTGACAAGTTGTCCATATAATATGTTACATGTACTTAGTGTAGGATTAAGGTACTTGTGGTTGGATGACTTATTGTGTTCTAGGTAAATCACCAGACTTACTATAGAGCACTTATGATTTATGAACTGGCTGGACTTGGAGAACAGTGCAGTGAAACTGATTCTGTTTCTCTATCTGTCTCTAGTGGGGTATGCATGTTATAGTTCTTCACATGGGTTTCAAGGCATGATTTCTTCCTCCGATAACTTCTTCTTGATATTATTATGATTTATGATAAGAACTACCACTTGCTTGTAATTTGAAACTCTTCTTTGCAGGGATACCTGAACTAGCTATTATTTGCTTTTGCACAATATTTAAGAAGTCTCAAATTGCACCTCTCTTAAATTGAGTACTTGAAGTTTGAGACCTGATGCACACCTCACACAAACACTGGCACTGTAATTATATCTATATACATGATTACTGTCTAAATAGCCACTAAAATGTAGATCAATTATAATTATGTATAGTTTGCGTTATACTGTATTTACTTTAGTTCATATCGTACCGATAACCTCCTTTTATGATGTCATTTTTGCAAATAAATAAATGATGTAATGTATTCAGTATGCAACGTGTATTTAATGTGCATATAATGAATACATCAGTGATAATGTATGCATAAAAACTATGTGTATGAATTTATGTATGTGTTTATTGATATTACATACATAATCATATCATTATCCTATGTCGAGTACACGTACATGTACACGTACCTGCGCAAATAAATGATAATAGATAACAATAATAATGATAAAATGTATATAGATGTACAATAGATAGATAGAAAGAAAAATAGATAGATATGTGTAGAAAAAGCAGCACATAACACTGCGCAAACACAGATTTGCTTTATCATGCGGTTTTGCCAGCAGCAATTAACCTTGCGTATAATGTATGAGCAGGTATGAGTGTGCACATGTAACTTTTGTACGTTGTGCATAGGCACGCGTGCCAACACACCACCTATTCCCCTACTGAGTACTGGACCCCGTTTACAGTGCGGGGCTGGGCCGAGCCGCGGCCGAGCCCAGCCTCAATTGCGAGGCCGGGAACCGCAATTTTGTCCGTTTACACTGCCGGGCTCGGCCGTGCTTTTGATTCAAACCTTTCAATATTTTGTCGTAGTGGCGCTCTGCTTGTAAGCAAACGCAATTTGGTATTGTCTGGTTTTCAGACCCTTTGCCAAATGAATTCCGTGGCGACGAAGTCGCCGTTCGGGCAAAGGCCTTTGCCCAAGGAAAAAATCCTTTGCAGGACAAAACCACCTTAACCTATACTAGTTTTCGACGTTGAGGGGGTTAATATTCTGAATAGCGAAATAGTACAGGCAGAGGGTTTGGAAGCCAGACTAAAACTGGCCGCGCATTTGGCCCAGTTTGCGTTTACACTGAGAAAAGGCCGGGCTCGGCCGCGGCCGAGACCACCTCCAGAGCGAGGCCAAATGCGAGGCCAATTTTGGCCTCGCATTTGGCCTTTTGCGCGTTTACACTGAAGCGGGGCTGGGCCGAGCCGCGGCCGAGCCTCGCACTGTAAACGGGGTCTAAGACCCTGGTACTACACTTACCATTGTACGTGCACCAGCTGTAGGAGTCAAAGGCTGCATGATAATGACCACGAGAATGCCCATTGTTCTGTACTTCCAAAGCATTCCTCCATAACACACTCACATGAATGCACAACCCACCTCCATAAGACACCATCAGACCCAAACCCTGCCACACACGCACCACCGCACACAACACACACCATCCTTCCAAGTATATCACATGATTCCTCCTCATCCCGCCACAGACAGCCCTAACACAACCCAAGCAACACTCAAGTCCGCCAAGTGCAGGTAACGTCACTAATCATGATATGTTTATGTATTTCTGCTTGCCATTTTCTGTCGTAATATGTCCGTGTATACTGTAGTCTATGCCCATTATTTTATGCTTATTTACAGTAACTTCCATCGTTGAATTTTTATGAAATTGCCATTATGTTGCCAAATCTGTCCTGAAAGTTAGTCTTAACGAAACAGTAAATTCTAACCAGCACAACAGTAAAAGTTTGATCAGAATCGGATTAAGAAGTAAGGAAGTTATGAAATTTCAAATATTTGCACATTTTTCGTGCAACAGTTTTTAAACAGCTGATATGAATATGAAAATGAGTGAGCTGGTGACGTCATCACCTCACAATTTTCCTTTGATCTAGCACCCCCCCCCCCCCCAAAAAAAAAAAAGATAGCATTTTTTTCTGGTCTAACAGTATAAAACAGGTTTGTTAACCACAAGATAACGACCAGTCGGATATATTATCAAGATTTGAGGCTGGGGCATAATTGTGTTTGATTAGCAATCTGGAAATTTCATGATAATCATTGTGTACAAAGCCAGCCTCCCCCCCCCCTATTTTATGGCAAATTGTGAGTGAATGATGTCATCCGTTCACCATTTGCATATTCATATTGACTGTTCAGGAACTGTTTCGTGAAATTTGCAAAATTTCGAAATTCATTACCCTTTTTTTTATTTTCATCCGATTTTGATCAAACTATAACCGTCATGCTTGTAAGATGTTACTCTTTCTTTTTAGGCAAACTGTTATTTGTTCCGAATTTTAGGCCCTTTAGAGACTTGATATCTCCATATAGGCCTATTTATAACTTTGTGATTTTAGTATAGCTCCGTCATGTTCGGATGAACTTCACCGTTGCAAGCATCTCTGTTGAAAATAGCTCTTTTCTTTTACTAGCGTTTTCGGTTAAAAATCGCCACCTAACCCTTGGGCATTGTTCATTGTTCTACCATAGTCATACATATCGCTAAATGTCACTGTGTGTGCTGATTGATATTTCCTTGTGCATTTGCCCATATAATGTCATATTGTTGTTGTTGTTTTTTCTGCGTTGTTCAATGTCAGTGACTTCCAATACGTGTAACACAAACACACACACACACACACACATACACACAAACGAACACACGCAAACACAAACAAACGCATACATGGACAACAGTAGCAAAAAAAAAAAAAACAACAACAAAACTATAAGGACGAGAACAAGAGCAGCCAATTTTTCATTCGGAAGGAAAAGCATATCAAGGGTTGAGGCCTTAGAGAGGCCCGTGAGAGTGAGAGCACAATCATAAGGCCCCTGCTGAACACTCCACGTGGATTTGGTAATTAGGTTGGCAACATGGCAATCAGTTCAACGCCTCGAAATAACCGTTTTGGTCACGTGACTGTGATGTCACTGGCTTTTTTTTTTCCGGGAATCAACTCAACATGTCAATCAAGGATATCACACCATTCCGCAGACTTCAAGACGGCGGAAGTTGATTCCTTCGCAGAAATTCCAGAAAACATTTTATTTGGGTACTTGTACGACGAATTTATAGAATAGAACTTATATGACTTGAGTGACGTCATGATCACGAGACCAAAACAACTATTTTGAGATACACAGAGGACGTGTCTTGATATTCACATGCTTGGCTGTGTTAAGGTTTCCTAACCCGAACACTAAGTCTTGTTCAATTCCCTGAGGGTTTTTGCCTATCTACGTTCTGGTTTCAACGATGATATCCACAACTGCTTCCGTGTTCATAACTGCAAGATTATGACAGACCGACATCCATTTTACTGTTTTCAATTATGTATGTGTTTTTACAATTGGCATGTTTTAGTTTGCATGTGTGTATGTGCGCGCGCGCGCGTGTGTGTGTGTGTGTGTGTGTGTGTGTGCGTGTGTGTGTGAGTGAGTGTGGAGAGAGAAAGAGAGTGAGAGAGAGGGAGAGGGAGTGTGTGTGTGTATTATGCGCGTTTGTTTGATATGTTTGAATTAATTTGTTGAGTTGGGTTGTAGTCTACATGTGGCCATGACTATGTTTCCTGTAGTTACCTTATGACGATCTTTTGTTTGTTAGGCCGCTTGCTTTTTAGCTTTCTGATATCTGTTGCTGTGAAATTTTGTTTCCTTTTTTCGTTCCATTGAAGGTATGCTCATATTTATTTGTGCATCATAACAGATACAAATTGAGTGCAGAACTAGCACATTAAACTCCAGAATAACGTTATATCGAGAAATACGAAGAATGTGATTATAAACGTTTTGACTAACGGCGTTACAAATATCAAAGTACCACCGGAACCACCCCTCCCCCCCCCCCCCACAACAAAAAACTATACAAAACAAATAAAAACACAGAAACAAGGGGACATGTTCAAGTGCAAAATAGTAAGTACTTAAAATTTGATCTGCTGGCCAGGGCAGTATGTTATGATATAATGAAGGAGATGAAAAATAATCTCGTAACCAAACTTAAAGGGATATTGTATAATTTTACTTGAGATGGGGGGTTCAGATCTTAACTTTGTGCGAGATGATTAGAAACCACTTATGAAAAATTACAGAACATACAAATCTAAGAGGAATTCAAAATTTACTTGATGAATACCGGTTGTGAAATGGCTGGGATATTAAAAAAAAAAGTTAAACAAAGTGGTCCTAATAAAAGGTGGTTCCCACTTTTTATCAAAACCTCTGAGAGTACATCATGGATGTTGATTTACGATGGTTTCACTTGGAAATGTTGAATTGAATTTTATATACATATACTATGTTGAATACGATTGAATTGACTGAAAGATAAGAATATGTTCGTTTTGTAATGTACACGTAGAAACTATAATACATCCAATGAGTGAGTGTCAATATCTTAATACACTAGAGTGAAATAAGAGAATGGATTAATAATTATACATGATTAGAAAATATGTTTATGGTGGAAAATAAGTTATTCAGTTTTATTGGTGCCAGTAATTCGGAATTAAATTGTATTACCACTGACATGTAAGAGAGGAAATTTGTGATTGTAAACAAAGGGAAATGGTATGTTTTCATTTATGTAAAGATAGCATAAGGGAACATTATTATAATAACGAAAAAAAAAATATCACAAGGCATAATTGCGAGCTGCAAGCGTTTAAGAAAAAAAACCGTGTCTGCTTAGACAATTGCTTTCTCGATATTTAGGCGTAATCATGTTCTGAGACACGACTGTTCATTATTTGTTTCCAAAATGCCTTGTTACCCAATGCCAACGTTAAGATATGTATTTGTATTAGGAATTTTGTGCGTATATTATAGAACAATAAATCTCCCTGTGGGAAAGAGGGAGGTTTATAAAGGTTTAGTTTGAAAATTGTCTTATGCATGTCAAACGTATTTTGCTTGGGTTTCTCGTCTGGAGAGGAAATCCTTGGTATCTTCTAATCCTGGGGCCTGTTTCATAAAGATTGGACTAAGTTGCAATCAATCGCAAATTGCGTTTCATAAACAACTTTGCAATTGATCGCATGTAACGCTCAATCCACAAGTTACGCTTGATTTTTCTTGAAATCAAGCGTAAGTGTCTTTATGAAACAGGACTTACGCTCAATATTGAACTTACGCTTGATTCACCGAGTTACGCTCAATATATCGAGCGTAAGATCAATCGCAACTCTTTATGAAACAGGCCCTTCATGGTCCTGAATGGATAATCTGCAAAGACACATCATAAACCCTCAAAACACAACAGACGCACGAAGAACAACAACGGCCGGGGCAAGACCACGTGACTTGATGGACAGATTTATGGTAATCTGACATTTCGTATCGTATCCCCGGGGCTGATATTTCACTATATCGCCCATATCCCTTTGAATTTCCCTCACCCATTATGTAATGCTGCACAACATTCCCCGTCTGGGTATATTGACTGCAGTTTCCCGCCAGTGAGAGACTTCAGTCACCGAAAACAGGAATCGGCACAGCACAAAGTTGGAAGGAGGGAGGCAGACGTTATCCAATAAGACAATGGCAATTGACATTGCTTGAGGTGGCAACCACTGTAAAGACCATACAGTCAAACTTCAATATTCGTGCGAACTCTCTTGTATGTTGCAATATGGACACACACAGAAACACGCACACACACACACACACACACACACACACACACACTATTTCATTTTTGGATTAAAGAACCTTATCACATTTTCGGATAAACTAACCCTAATTTGTTTTCGGATTAAAGAACATTCGGAATATCGAACCCTGTTTTATTTTCGGATTAACAAATCTTCGGAATAACGAACTCTTTTTCATTCTCGGATGAACGAACTTTCGGAATAACGAACCTTCAGAATAATGCCACAGATGTTCGGACTGAAGAAACCCCTTTTCATTTTCGGCTTAACGGACCTCTGTAGGTATAGGGAATTTGTGTGTTTCGGAATAACGAATAACAAGCCTTATTTCATCTTTGGATTAACGAACTTTGGAAATAACTACAACATTGCATGCACCACACGACTTCTCGCCTCACGTTTTCCCCTTCTTTTGTTGATATTTTAAAAAAATATGAAATAATTATAAAACAAATATGCTCTGCCAATTTCAAGTTTCTTGTTAACACTATGGGCCGCGATCGGTGCCTCCAAAAGTACCAAACAGTACTATTCAGGAGTCACCTCTGCCCATAGTTTTAACCAGAAACCCTCAAGGCAAAGGATATTTGGATACCTGTACAGAGATGACGCCTCAGCTCATCCTTCAAAAAGATAGAATTTTGTTTATTCACCACTCTCTATTCCTTTGGATACCTGTTTGACCACGTTGACCATCACGACTTGTAGTAATGTAATTTACGCAATTTCAATTTACGTTCTAAGTCACTTTGTTTTTTCCATTATAATAATAAACATCTATCATGCCAATTACAGGCACACTATAAAGCAAAACAAAACATACAATTTTAAGATAGTAAGCATTTAGGTCAACTGCAAGACTACAACGAGAGAGACAGAGAGATAGAAAGAGAAAAAAAAAAGAGTGAGAGAGAGGGGGAGGAGGGATGGCATTGTCTGAGGAATGAGACATTAACTTGCAGTGCGCGCATGACGAAGAAGGGACGTGCGTAAGCCCTCATGTAATTCAATAAGCGTTCAACAAGGTCTGGTTCAGAACATTTATCTTGCTCATTAGCCACGTAGAGTATTGCTGTCCTCAGAAGAAAGGAACTGTACTCAGACGAATTTGTAAAAACGAAAAAAAAAAAGAGAGAGAAAATAGAAAAGACTTTGCAGTGGTTTCTGTACCCGTTGTACCAGTTCACCTAACTCAAAAGCATTGACTGTATAGGTCCATGCTAAAAGCATCCCATGCCATTCACAATAATTCATGACCAAGGCACTGTTTTACCGACATGGGAACTATATCGAGGCAAACGGTAAACCTAAGGTTTAGTTGTGACAGAGTCAGATCAGATCTAGCTGGGAAAGATACATAGACATTCAAGATGCATTCTAGAACTTGGCAAGGTGGATGCAAGATATTGTTCCCAAATGGTTTAGTGAAACAGTTCCTAACTTCCGAGGACTGATTGATCCCAAACTTGGCCCTAGTAAAAAAAGAATATAAATAAAAAAAATAAAATAAAAAAACAATTGAATTGAACTTAGAATATGAGTTTAGAGCTTAACCCGTTGAGGACAAGTCAGGAGTATATTCGGGCAAGCGTCTATGGGAAATGCATGTTGTAGCAAAATGAAACCATCCTCAACGGGTTAATAAAACAGGCCCCGGGACTTGAAATGGTTGTAATCCTTTTATTTGAGAGGAGGGGGTAGGGAGGGGTGGGAGGATATACTTGTCGGCATTTATAATAGTGCGTCATTCTTGATAGATCCCGGTGCTACTTACAATAGTTCAAGTTTTATGATCTATTATGATTTTTTATTCATGCTATTGTGTTTGTTATTATACTAATCTTTGTTATTAATCAAAAGTATAGCAGCATAATGATGTGATAGAAGCTGCGTATAATTGTATGAGTCGCCTCACCTGTGCGAAATAGAAATAAAAATGAAAACGGTAGGGACATTGAAGGGTGGTGCCCTCCCAATTGCCAAAGCGACAAAGCGTTCTGCATAAAAGCGTTATTTGGTGTTTTCTCCCAGTCACCTTTCATGGTACAATGACGCATCCCTGGCAGTGTGTTTCAAATTGCTAGTGTCTCCTTGCGCCAGATTTTGGAGAGAGAAAAAAATGATACAATAACGCCAAATTACCGACGAGACTTATGCCGAATTACCGAGGGATATTCTCTGGGAAATAGGATGTGATAGATGGGAGGAGAAGAGGAACGAGACAAAAGCCCTAGAGCAAACTATTCAAGAACGGATCGAAGTTCAAGGATTCTTAGGTCTCTATAGGCACAAGAGCGTGCACGTCCCAAATAAGAAGAAAAGTAACAGAAAACAACAACAAAAAGCAAAACAAAACAAGAACAGGAGGAAAACTGAGAAAAAACACACGATTTCAACGTATTTCTAGAAAAGGCAGAGATCACCTATACACAGAAATCGTAAAGTAAAACAGAAATATGTTAGTAACTATGGCACGATTTCTTTACTGTCAGGTATATCTAAAATATTGTAATAAAAATGGTTACAAGATAGCATATATTATTTATTGTTATAGCGCATAATGTACCTGCAAACAAACAAGCAAACAAAGCCATTAGTATATGCTGTCGCAATAACATCACGCTGCCAGACGTATTTTACATGGGCCGATTACAGCGGAAGCCCGAAAGATAACGATGTGATTCAGTTTGGGCGGGTAATCAATAAACGTTTATTCAGATAATATTGTGTTCACCAATATTGGTGACAAACTCGCAGTCTGGATTCGACAAAGTTTGGACTGGCACCGTCGCCGAATTAAACAACATTAAGTGCAGTAGTCTGTCTGCGGCACTAGACACTCCCTCATTCCTTTTTCTTACAACATACTTGGGAAAATTGAGTTTATGGATCAGGGAAAGGATCAGATCCGTACGCCATATTAACATGATTTTTTTTTTTACTTTTTGTCACATAATATCCTCGCAGGGAAACACTTCATTAGATTAATAAGCTTACCAATAAGCTTAGATTAGAATTTGCATCATGGTCTGTCACGTTAATCACATTATGTACATTGTTTCAACATTGGTGTAGCTATGCCGTCTGCCGGCTCAAGTTGTTGGCTTCTTTCCACTTCAGAGAGCATTTTAACATGGTGGGGAAGTTGCTAAGTATTGTGCAAGGGCAAACTAAAATAACTAAATTTAGGCTGTTAAAATAATGACATTCTTCTTCCATTTATTGAACGATATGAGAGTGAAAATGATGATAGTATAAGCACAATTATCAAAGCTTCGATCAAATCATGAAAATAATCCTACGACTTTATGTGTAAACCGTGACAAATGGGACAGATAATCATTATATTCTTTATTCGTACGGATTGCGACAACCTTTTTTTTCTTTTAAATGATTATCTTATGACTGTATCGATACCCTGGCTAAGGAGCGCAGTCTTTAGGAAATATGTACAGTGCACTCCCGTTATAACGAACACCGTTACAACGAAATTCCGGTTACAACGAAGTAAAAATCCAGGCCGCAACATCATCCACTCTATTATAATGTCTGTTGTTGTTTATTTGTTCGGTTATAACGACATTTCGATATTACGAAAGAAAACTGCCGGTTCATTATAGCGGGAGTCCACTGTATTATGCGCAGAACGATCAAGGATCGCACGGGTCAATGTTTGACGTTGCAGTCACGTGGACACGACTATTATACTAGTAACCTATAGATGGCGAGCCTTGTTTACGAGGGGAAGGGACTTCAGTACTTTCTTAATGGAGAACGACTGTTCATGTGAAAGGTGGCATGCCAAGAAGGAAGGAGGGGGCATAAAAAGACCTTTCTGACGTCATCGAGTCAGACCACAATCCTACATCTTCTCACGCACGTGATATCACATGCACTTAATTGCTATCCTTACGAGTATTGCCCATACATACACATGCATTCCCCCGTGCAAAGTGTATGAGAGATAAGCATTATACTTAGATAGGCCCCTATTAACAGGACATATTCTTGTCTGCTTGTTGATATTTATGAATAAATTACTATAAATATTTTACTAATAAGAAAATTGATATACAGAATTCAGCAACGTATATGAATAAAAATCTTATAAGAATTACGAGTTCATTGTCATTACTTGGCGTCATTATTGATAATAATATCTTGGCATAAACATATTGATTCAGTCTGTAATAAGATTTCTAAATGTATCGGTATTTTATACAAATTACGATATTTTCCTCACAATATTTTATGTATGATTTGTAACGCTATTATATTAACTCAACTTCAATATGGTAACATTGCTTGGGCAAATCCATCAAATTATTCTATGGTCAGACTTTTCCGTCTGCAGAAGAAAGCAGTAAGAATGATATGTCACGCCAATTATCTTGCCTCCACTAAACCTCTTTTTATGAAATGTAATGTTTTAGATATTTTTGAATTGAACAATTATAATATTGGTGTATTTATGTATTTATGTTTTAAAAATTGTATTCCCCCAAGTCTTTCTTCCTTGTTTCAGTTAAATAGTGTTATTCACTCGTATTGTTTGAGAAATCCTCTGAATTATCATTTACCTCTTAATAAAACAAATGTTGGTTTATATTCTGTTTTGTATGAGGACCTTTAATTTGGAATAATTTGCCACAGCCAATTAGAATGAGTCCATCTTTAAATGTTTTTAAACGAAGATCTAAATTATTCTTATTGGAAAAAGAAAAGTAATCTACGTATTCGGGTATTACTCTGTGTTTAATTGTTTGTTGTTTGTTTGTTTTTTGTCTTTTTATATGTCTGTTGTATACAGTACTTTTAATTACTTTGGTCTTAATTTCTATGCACATTAAGTTATTTGTTCGATTTAATGTGACTTTTAGTATAAATGCTTTTGTTATGGTGGCAGCTGCTCATAAAACTTTGTTTTTCTTGCTGTCTCGTCAATTTGAATTTTATACCTTGTCTGAATGTTTTTTATCTGTTTGAATGAAATAAACGCGAATTGAACGCGAATTGAATTGAATTGAATTCATATTTCCACACTCTTCATCCTCGGTGATGATGGTATTACATCGTGTGAAAAGATCATAAAGCATACGATTTGGAGGATATGATAGTTTGAAAATAAAACTGGTGGATTTAAAATTGCTTTAAGGGATATAAATGTACTCACATTTTTTGAACCCACGAAAAAAAGGCTAAGGTTGTGAAACATATAGATAAACCTATCTATCTAATCATTACCCGTTGATTTGTCTGCTAGTGAATAGAGACAAAATTCATATGGATATGGCACAACAACAATCGCGAATAGCGACTTAAAAGCTGTGTTGTGTCCACTATGAATCGTTTGTCGGCAAACCTGAGCTATAGTAGCTGCAAGACGGGGGCTGATAGTACATTTACTTACATACATATACATGTACAAGAAATTGAAAAGAGAGGGGGAAAACGAAAGAGAGAGAGAGAGAAAGCGTCGTGATTCAACAGTGGCACGTGACGATTCTCAAAACTCCAAGCCGCTGTATCAGTTGCGCTTCTCTCTCTTTGTCAAAAATGCGAGCGCACAGCATCAGTAACTATATACCCACTTGCTCTTAATGTCCGAAGAACAGAAGTAAGACAGACATAAAGGCGGCTCTCCATGCAGTATCTATTTACCCTCCACGTTTTACACCTTTGTCTGACGTATCACGTCTCACCTTAGTGTCTCGTAGGGGGCGGGTCAACTGACAGACGTGATTTCCCCCTCTCGCTGCTGATTTGGGTTTCAGGGGCATTTTTGTGTCAGGCGCCGGAAGTCGTATTCTGTGCCTCGTCGCTCCTAACGATAACAAGAGACACGGTCAATAGATCGGCGGCCGCATGGGTTGCAGTTTGGGACAATTGCGCCGTATCATCGTGAACGGAGGATATTTTGCTCTTGTGAGTGTAAAATGAAGCTTCGGCGACTGACAAGGAGTGTAACGTGTTTCAGTTTGCAAACACACAAAAACTGAAGACATCTACATACGTTGGCTTGATATCGGCGGGGGATTATAGTTGTATCGAACAACACTGCTGAGGACATTTATATCGGCCGAAGGGAAAGCAAAACAAGACATTATAATTATACTCCATCATCTACACGCCTTTAATGACTTTCTCGTGGCAAAAACACCCACACAAACACAGAAACACATGAATGGGCAATACTGAATCAATAGATATCATTAAGTAATATCGATGTCCAGATGATAGCAGATTTCACTCCACTTACATACATTCAAATGGAAGTGACAAACATTCAGTTCAATTTCAATTTCCATTTATTGTCATATTTCTCGATGAAAAAAATACATCAAATATAACAAAAGTAAATAATATATGATATCCAGCTAGGAGGCATGATATTACAAAATGAAATGCATGATATCCAGCTAGGAGACATACATAGAATATTGCAAACATATTATAGAACATAGTGGTCTATATATGAAAGTTAGAATCTGATAATGAATGCTAAAAAAATATGATGGAACCTACTAACGAGAAGTAAGCTTGTCGAACGGAGGTCCCAGTTAAAATCGAGCGTAAAGATTGAGATGAGGAGCACGGGTACAACAAATGACCGAAACATAGAGGGAAAAAAAGAAAATACAAAAACACATACAAAAGACAAACATGGGGGTTAGATGACAGAAGAATAAAAGTGATTAAGATGTCAAATACATTATACTGTACAGACAAAAAGCTGATGAATTTTATTCATGAAATGTCTGCTTAAGATGCAAAGATGCGTTGCATGATACCTGGGCCTGCTCAATCAAGCTATTCACTTTCAACTTCAGTCACCGAATGTCGGCTCCGATATGCGATATAAAAAAATTGAACTCACACACACGCCACATTATTGCCCCAGCGCGATGAATTCTTCTGATTTTGAATAATCAACCCATGGACCGCTTGAACATCAAGTAATTTCAGAGCTGCCAAGTACACCTGTCAAGTAATCCAATTTGGACCATTTTGTTGCATCCCTTCTTTTACTTTCTTTCGCAACATGTTGATTTCAAACTATTCTCTGTTTGAGTTTGATTTTCCTTTAAGCTGTTACTCGTATATAGTGACGCACCGTCAACAAGGAGTAGTCGACTTCATGTATGAGGCCAATGACGCTTTCACGGAAATCAGTCATTTGAAACGAAACAAACGACATGGTCTTGAAAATAAACATCAGTTGCAATGTGTCCACGTGTTTTATTTTTCTTAGACGAGCACACGATACTTCGATCGAGGGTTGCCGTTGAAGTTGTTCTGTTGTCATAAATTCGGATCACGATTAAAGTTTGCAAATGCTTCCTTTAGTAATATGCAAACAATAAATTGAGTACTATATGATAAAAAAAATAGCTCAAACAAAAGGAAAATTTTGAGGACAGCTCCAGAGAAGATGTGTATACATTCAGTAAATAATTGATCCCCTGAATACTGTGTATATCTACTGCTTTGTATCTTTAGTGTATAGGCCTATTTTTAAAATTATGTGTTTTGTCTTGTAATTGGTGAAAACAAAATCTACAATAAATTATCATTCAACTTTACTATAGCATTTTGGACGGTAGGAATAGCCTTATGATCAGTAGCAGTGTTTTATATTAAACTGAACATCGATCTATACGTTCGTGATGTTATGTATTTTTGCTTTTTTTTGGGGGGGGGGGGCTGAACACACACACACACACACACACACACACAAAGAAATCCTTTGTCCTTCGTCGTCACGCAATTTGTGTGTGTGTTTGTAAATTTAAAAAAAGCGGAACATGGCTATAAAGCTAGACCATTGCAATGAAAATAAAGAACATGTTTTCTTGCAATTGTGTTCTTTCGACCAATAGATTAGCATGAAAAGCTAGGAATTCATAATCTTTACCACGGAAAAGTCATTAAGATTATTACTCCATGGGGCAATAGACGTTTAAGGGTGATACTGACTGTTTTGTTTTTTTTTAGGCAAACGGTGTTCTTGAATCTCAACAAACGTTCGCCATAGCATGTAGTCCGAGGCTGATCTTTGTGTCGTTAACCCCATTTCATTAGTCAGCTGATTTTTGGCGGCAACACAGATCGTGCTTCTCCCGCTGTCTGCTTCATTACTTGCCTTAATGAGTCGATTTCGCGGTGACGGTATGTCTACCTCCTCCCGTGCCTTGATGGACGAAATTTTTCTGGCCACAAGTCTCTCAGGTGAGACAAAAGCCCCCGAACTCATCGCCGCATCCTCATAAGATTTGAAGAAAATAGCGAGAGTGCCAAGAATGACACAGTTTTTCTCTTGATGCGTGTTGCTTCAGAAAGTTGATAATTATGGAAGTAATTTCGGGTGCCGTCACACTCCCACAAAATTGACACACGATGGCAATACGAATAATATGGCATTTTCAATTTCGTGAGAAGTTATCCAAGAACTTGGTCGAAAGCTAATCAACAACCGAAGCAAATACGATGCCTATACATGAGGTCGCACGATGGTAACCGAACCACACACGAAGGCTACACGAAGATTTGAAACCTTCGCAAGAAGTTTACCCGAAGGGAATGCAATGGCTATACGAAGATTTTGCCATCACTCTCGAAGTTGCTGCTGGACGGACTGGACCCTGAGAAACCCTACCGGCGCGCGGCGCGGCGCGGCGCGGCGGTCGTACGATGGCTTAAGATGCCTTACACGTTTAAACGGGTGCTGTTCGTTATTGCGAAGGTTCGCTATTCCGAAGGTTCGTTATTCCAAAGGGTCGTTAATCCGAAACACGCAAATTCCCTATACCTACAGGTTCGTTAATCCGAAAATGAAAAGGGGTTCGTTAATCTGAAAATTTGTGGCGTTATTCCGAAGGTTCGTTATTCCGAAGATTGGATAATCTGAAATGAAATTCGGAACAATGAACCTTCGGAATAACGAATCTTAGGAATAAAGAGCCTTCGGAATGACGAACCTTCGGAATAACGAGCTGTAACCGTTTATACTACATGTATTATCAGAACCGAAAGTGAACATGGCGAACATTACACCTTTATCACGTGTGTCCATCATTGCTCAACTTCGGGACAGTGTGATGCCTGCCTATGCAGACGTCACCAATTGAAGATGAATTGTGATGAATTTTTATTGGATGAATTTTAATCAAAACTGACATAGTTGTATATGCTAGTTTCGGCTCTGCTATGTGTGTTAACGTGGGGAATAATGAAATTGAAGGAATGAACTGTAGGTTATGACCGCTGTAAACCCTTTGCGCACTGTCAGTGTTGGTTGGAAATAATGTAGGCCTATCCAGTGATAGGCCTACATTAAGTATGCGCCTTGAGGACTCTATATACAGAGTGGATTTGGCGCAATATAAGTCATGTATATGATTATTATTATTCGACTGCATACGTTAGTTATTTTTATTTTCTTGTTCCGTGTTCCACATTTTACAAGTACATTATAAACATAATCAAGATTGAACGTGCAACTGTCAAATACAGCAGATAAGAGAAAAATGCAAAAAAAAATCGTCATGGAAACATTTGCTTTAGTAGGGCGTAGATGCCAGAAGCTATAATCTAAAGTAGATTCTTACAGTATATCTACAGTTGTAAAGAATAACAATTTATGAAGTTCAAAAGGCACACGTCGAAACATATAACAAAATGAATGTCCATTACATTTAATAGCAAAAGAGCTGCGTGAATTCTAATTCTCTGAAAGTCTAGATTTCTGACTTATTTCACTGTCTTCGCAGTTCCTGTCATAAATCATGTTAACCCTGGTGCTTTCCTTTCTTTTTCTGATCTTTCAAATATGAGTCAAGAAATGGACGGATACCACGAAATTGAAAACATGTTATGATATTTGGTAACTGTCTGGTTTTAATTCTTCCCAGGGTACACTGTATTGTTTTAGAATGTTTACGCTGTTTTTCGCTATTTGTTTTTTTGGTTTGAGTTTTTGTTTTTTAATGGTGGCAAAGGGCGTAGTCTCGATTTTTTGGTCGAAGGATTACCTCCTATACCGTTGCCCGTTATTTCTACGAGGTTACAGTCATGCCCAGGACCTAATGATTTTTGACACGGATCAATGGCGCGCGTAACGGTGATTGACGAGCAACTGCCCAACAGATTCCCGGATTTATGACCTCGCCTTATAGATCCCGAATTATCTTTGAACTTTTCCCCTTCGACTGTTCGATCTCTCATTCGTTTTGTTTTATTTTGTTTTGCTGTTTCTCAATCTCTGTCCACGGCTGCCTTCTGCCGCCAGGTGAAGGAAGGCATAATTCCCATTCCTTGAGATCAACGTTACCATAAATGTAGCTCCTTTTCTAGACCATTATATCAAATAGCCACTTTTTCCTTGTGAGTGAGTCGCCATCAGGGGGGCATTTCATGAAGCGTTTTGTCAGATATTTCGTCTGACAAACTGTTAAAAGCTATAGAAATCCTTGCATCTGATTGCCTGAGAGCAAATTTGTCCGACAAAGTCGTCGGACAAAATGCTTCATGAAATGCCCCCTGATATACGGAGAGGGTTAAGGACGTCCTTGGATGTCCTCCTCATTTTGTGTTTGTGTATGTTTGTATGTATGTGTATTGTATTATGTGTGTGCATGTTGTGTGTCAAGGCACGTTAGCATGTTATTATGTTCATACAGCCTGACACGTAAATTGTTGGGTTTTTCTTTTGGTTTTGCTTACTTTCTGGGTTTCTTTTTTCTTGATGCTTGTTGATGTTTGTCGTCTTGTTCTTTAGAACAAGACGCTATTGTCTTCCTCATCAGAGTTTCATACAAGAATACCCCGTGAAACGGGCTTGTGTCCTTGATTATATTTTCCATATGTGGAATCACCCCTCCTCAACAACCAGTACTCTCTAATAACCTACTTATTATCATTCTTTTTTTTTTGGCAGAGCTGAAAAGCCGACATTTTTCTCGTCATTGTGTGGGTGGGTTGGTGTGTTTGTGGACGCGTGTTCACGTTTTACATCCAATATCCGCTAAGAGAATCAGGTAATAACTCGCAGCTGCCCGCTTTTCTAGCTATCCCGTTATCTCGTGCGATATTAACCACTTTTTATTGTCAAAGCACCATAAACATTGTCCAAGACGGATCAAGTAATCCTAATCATTGGGTTACGGCTGACCTTCATACTTCGTAAGATCGAATCGTCGGATAAATTGATGATTCCAAGAAAAACACATGCCCGAACAACAGACATGCATAGCTTTGCCAACAAATGAGCAGTATTTCAACACTGTAGTTTCAAAAGCGAGCCGTAACTCTGTAGGAATTAAAGTGGTACATACTCTCTCAGAGACCCACTTCCTGGCTTGACCAACTCAGCCACAATGTAAGACCAAGCAGACCAGCCGATAGAGGTGAACTACCTGTAAGAAGAAAATACGATCAAGATTTGCTGCCAGCGAGCAATATTCGGGGAAACAAGGGAAGCTGCAAAGGCTGCGAGGATGCTGGATACTTGTCTCGAACAATCATCTTTTATATCCTGTGAACTGAGACGCTAAATTGTGCAAATTTCCGATACAACATACTGAGCCATCGTCTGCCCAACATTAATAATTACAGCGGCGCGAAGCCCCTATTGCCCACGCCGTATTCCGCAGAGCCGAGTGAAGGGACCGCTTTGGAGTGCCCAGGGCCGCCAGTTCTCCTGGCTTTCATTTTTCCTTTAATCTCTAAATCTCCTTCCGCTCCATCCACAATTGATTCACTTTGACCCATCTTCCAGAACAAAAACACTATGAGTCATCTTTCATGTTATTGCAACGCTGAATATCCGCTGAACTTGATTTGACGTGCAAGCTCAAGAGTGGAATCGGCAGATGGAGTATTTTGTTCATCAAGTTAGGTGAACTATCACCGCAGATACCAATACGTTATTGAGTCCCTTTTGTCACGTGTGGCCCTCTGCGTATCCTACTCGCCTTTCTGCCCTAGATCAACACAGGGCCTTGAACTCCTACTTTGAATGTTGTTCGTGATCGCAATCCATATTATCTCGTTGATCCAGAATGATTTTCAGAGGGGAAATGATCTTTCTGTCTCTAATCATTACAGGAATAGTGTTTTTATAATAATGATATAAAAAAAACACCAACCAAGAGAACACGGGGTGGTAGATTCGTCTCCAGCTGCCCGAAAAGGGAACGAGAGTTTCAATCACAGTCATAACTAACTGACGATATGCTACTCGTGAGATACTAGAAGATGCGAAATACAGGATAACGTTAACGGTGACGATGATGGTCATGATGGTGATGGTAAAAATGATGTTGATAATAAAGATGATGCAGGTCTAAGATGATAATGATGCCGATGGTGACGTGCTGGCGCTGTTGATAATAATCGATGCACTGCAAGTATTGACTATCAAGTGGGCTTATCATTATCACAACTGTCCATCATGTAGGAATAGAGTGATTAGATATCATTTGATGGTCTAGATATATCAGCTGTAACTTCATTGTTGCTTTCTGCCCAAAGATCATTGTGCTATTCTTAAAGGTATTCATACATACTAACGTGTATGCGTGTATCGATTGTGCATGCGTGTATCGGATCTCCATATCTCCTAGTCCATTAGTCTTTCCGACATGTCACTTCTTTGCTTCTCTCCCTCTCTCTCTTTCTTCCTCTCCTTTTTTTTCTCTCTCTCCCTTTTTACACCTTTGTATGACAGGTACGTGTTATGGAGGAAGCGTAGGAAACTGATTATCCCTTCAGAAACTTTCCAGCCGGATGTTTAGACAGAAAGAAAGCAAGGGCAGGAGGATCTCAGGAAAAGATTCAGACTTTCGGTGAGGACCAGGGGACGGAGTGGAGAGTTCGAGGTGTTTTTTGGCAAGAAACCAGAAAAGTAGTACTGCGGGTAATGGTAACTACACAAGGAACATCCACTGCCTTCAGCCACAGTATACACAAAAGCACAGACCACATAAACATGAATACTCACCTTTGTGTGTCATTCGCGTCAGTCAGTTGTTGTGCAGTTGAAACATTATATGGTATTGAAGGGTAAGAGCTGGTAAGACATGCATAAATAGTTGCTAACAAGAAAATTGATATTGAAACTATAAGGCATGCATGCGATAACGAAATAATCTGATGATGTTGACGACGAGGACGGAGAGGAGAATAATGATTAAAAAATAGAAGAGAGGAGGAGGAGGAGGAGGAAAAAGAGCCCTACGTCGAACGGGCAATATGCGAATGGAATCTGGCAAGAGACTTGAGGGAGGAAGAAAAATAGAAATATGTAGACGGAGAAGCATGCATGCTGGCACTCGAGTGGCAGTGCAAATCTTCCTATTTCTTTATTTGTATTTACAAATCTTACATAGAGTGATTATTGTAGTATGACATCTCAAGACGTCAATATTATTCAATGAGTGCGCAATATACATTAAAAAGTTTGACCAAATCAGCATGATATGGTCGATACGAAAGGAAAATTGTATCATCGACTTTTAGTGAAGGTTTCGTATATTTCCTCAATTTTAGCCGTCCTTTCTTCACACCCTCCTAACTCTAAAATGTCAATCAAAATTTCCACTATTGGATGAAATTTGTAAGGCGAGAATGAACAGTGGTTGTAAACTCCGAATGGAAACATGTCTTAGATAATAAATCATCATTGTCTTCATCCGCTCAAGGCATTTCCAGATTCCATGACAAGAAATCGTCCATTCTAATTTCCATTCCAATGTACTTTACTGAACTAATGATTGAAGGTTTATGTTTACCTGTCTAGACATTAGTTCCGGCTGTTAAAGACACCCTTGATGCCTCAGAATATAAACCATAACTGTACTTGTACCTTTCGTGCTATGCTCCACTTCTCTTTCAACGAAACCTGAAGAAGGTTTGGTATTTTCTGACATAATCAGCGCAGACGTTTGCGTGAGTCGGGTACTTCTGGATTCTTAGGAATCGCTTTAAAGGAAAGCAAAGTAAAATGAAGAAAACTCAGCCATGATGATGATTATTATTATGGGTATTACCTCCTCTCCCATTCGTGCTAGCAATTTAGTCATCTTGTGCGATATGTTGTAAAACATAATAGCTCTGAATCATCAGCAATATCAGCATGTTCTAAGAGGAAACGGATTTAATGGCTATGTGATTACCATGAACAATCATAACTTCCTGGCTTAATTTGACAGACTCTGAAAATTCAATCACCTATTTAGTCATCTACTAGTATTACACCGCACAGTGTTTTTACCCCCACCCCAGTCCCTCCCCTCCTCCTTTTGCAAACTTTTGGATGAATGACCTGGATTATTACAGGCAGAATTTAAAGACATTAAGAATAATTGCCGTTAATTTTAAAGGGCAAGATCATTCCTGCCTAATGAAAAAAAAAAATCTTTACTATTGCATCCCTGAATACTATCAGCAATGGTCTTCGTTGTAGTTTCAGTAAGGACGGAGGGGTACATCAATGCTCCTAGAAAACCTAATAAAGTCAATTACATGTATTGTCTATCAAATTCTGGCACTCAGATTGTTGTCTACATCAGATCGTGATCGTCCTGCACACCTCCATCCACGTTAGTAGAAGTTGAGGTGAGTGGCCCTTTGATAGTTTGCTGAATATTTACCCCCTTCGCTGGTCTATCAATACTGTACAAAGTATGGTTATCTGAACAATTATCCGTTCAGAACATGACTATATAGTACGTTTACGACCAGTTTACAAATCTATCCAGGGGCTCATGCACTTGTTCATGGGGCAACAAATACCTTCTTCGCTTTAGGAAGAAATGTGGAAAATTAGTCACATAGAATCACGCAGAGGGGATGAATGTATCTTGAACTTTGGGTCATTTCACTTGCATTTACTGTGAACACAATCCTTTTGTGTAACTTCTAGTATCTAAGGGTCTGAATTTGCATATAATTATGTAAGCTGCGTAGAAAATAGAGGCACTCGTCGAGTTAAACACGACTTCGTGAATCGTCCTCCATGCATAACGCCGACCACGTTGTGGTTTTTGCCAAGTGTCTATTGCATGACATTTGCTCTTGCGACAATTGCTTCCATGAAATATCTGACGCCATGCCAAACATAAATTCTGACCACAAACATAACCCTAACTCTAATAATAATCATTACATCATACTAAACCTAAAACCCTATCACAACCCTAACACTAACCCTATATAAGTCCTTGGAGAAAATAAGACCGGAGCAATTAATTGTCGCAGGAGCATTGTGTAATGTCGTGTTTGCCCACGACGCCCCACAATACCTCACTGGTTAATCAGAGTGACCAAGGATCGTTTGTATGTTGGTTTGTTTTCATTTGTTCGTTTTCTATAGACGTGAATAGGTTCTGGTATTACATAGGATTAGGATTCTACTCGAATCCTGTAAGATTGTTGTATTCTGTATTTCATAAGAATTCATTACACCAATTTTGGTATTTTCCTGTTGGTTGCAATCGATTTTCGGGCAACATTGATAAGTTGGTCAAACCTTTTGCGGCTTCAAAAATTAGCCTTTGTTGAACACAGGGTAAGTGTCAAATATGAACTCGTTATCTAATTGGAATATATACAGCATTGTCTTTCTTTCGATGAACTTTCGAGGCAGCACCGATGGTTCAAGAACAAATTTGAAAACACTTCTGAACCGTCTTTAACATGTCTGCGTTATCATGTTTATCTAGCAGTGCATGCTGCATGAGATCAAATTCTAAAATGGTCCTGTGAACTTTACGTAATAGTACATTTACACTTTATCGAATCAACATGATTTTCTTAACTGTCGTTTTGCTAGCTATTACCTTGAACTCTTTAAATCATGTTGGTTTTAAATTTCTGTCTGCACAAGGGTGGCCCATAATTAATGTGCTGTGTTGAAAGTTTGAAACTGTCGATTTTGCAGGCTCGGTCGTAAGTGCCTTTACGAACTGCTACGGACGCCGTACGAGCGATTTTTAGACCATTTCGTAAGACCTTAAGAAAACCGTACGAAATAAGCGTTCGTAGACCTTTCTTAAACTGTTCGTAAGTTTGCAAGTTTGTCGATGGTCTTGTCCTAGTTTTTTTTAAACATCGTACGCAACCTTCTTTCCGTTTAGCGGCCGTATACGAACGTCGTAAGAACAACGTAAGAACCACGCAAGATCATTGTAGATAATTTATTATTATCATAGGGCCACGAGATAATTCTAGAAGCACCAACTTCTTGTCAGGGTCGTATAGAACGCCCTATATACGGTAAGTTGTTCATAGAGGGCTCTTACGCTGTTCGTAAGAAAGCCTAAATTACGAACGGAGATTCGTACTGCGTTCATACGAACGACTGGCAGCGTTCATAAGACGTTCGGGTGTGGTATAATAGGGTCCGTGGTATAAGCTACTCGATAAGGAGTATACATAATAACCACCTTTATGCAATAAAGTTGGGTTTTCGGGAGTATGAAGCCAAACGCGCGAAGTTCTAATCCTTATTTTGTTCATGGTGCTCGATGCTATGAGGGAAGCATTTCTTGTCAAAGAAATATGGGACTTTCAACCATCAGAATTGATAATGTCGACAGTACACAGCAGCTCCTTTTTTATTGCAACCGGATAAAATACACATAAAATAGTAAGATCCTCTTACGAATGACTTGAGAATACCGTGAGCTGTATATGTATGACTATCTTGCAAAAAAAAAGTCGTGAGATGGCCGCCATAACATGAAAACTTAAGGCATTCTTTCGAAAAACTTAAACGAATTCCCAGACCATTGCATAACAAAAAAAAAAATCACTTCGTTTCTCAAAAAGGTTTTAAGTTGTTCTTGTGGATTAAACGGTGTTTGTATGAACATTAACATTTACATACAGAGCCCTAAACCCCTCCCCAACAACACCCAACACAGTCTCTGACAGTACCCAAGTCGTATTGTTGTTGTGGCTATCGAGGCACATCGCCTATAGCACTGAGAGTGTATAACGCCACGAGGAGCAAGGGAAAACTGAAGTGAAGGGGAGAGAGGTATCACGCTGGCTGAGCGTATTGCCAGCTAACAGCATCAACAGTTTTGCTGCTCTCCAGGAGGAAATATAACGGATCCGACTGGGCCGTCCACTGGGGAGTTGAGCCGTTCGACATCGACGCAAAGCGAGCTATTTCAAGCTCGCGAGGGGAAAAAGCATTCAAAAGAAAGAAAAGTCGTATTTCAGTCGGTAAGGAAACAACATTATTCGCATTTACGTCAGAAGTCCGAGTTGAGCAGAGAGAGTGGAATATGGTAAGGTCTCGCTCATATAGAAAAATTCCCCGTAGAGACGTGTTCTTTAAAACCACATACACAAAATGGACGCACGGAATATTCGACAAATTTTAAGCACAGACTCCAAATTACGAGAGAAATGAGAAAATAAAAGATTTAATTGTCGAAATGTTGGGAGAAATTAAGTCCTTTTTAGTTATATTTATGATATTTTATTTGTTTTCCATTTAGTCTTCATAACATAATTATGTTCCAAAGAGGAGGGACAAAATTATCGTATTTGGTACACCTATACAATCTCTATTAGTTGTGCATCAAAACTATGATAAAGCCAGATTAAGAAAAAAAAAAACATAATATAATGTATACTCTCAAGGAATCAGGAAGGGCGGAATTTGTTGAGGATACAAAAATGTACTTATTTCCAAGTCATATGTTAGTTTGATTGGCGCAAGTCGGTTCCACCAGGGAGGTCTTCCACCTCCCTGGTTTAACTGTGTATGGGAAGTTGCGTGATGCTGTAGCGAGGGCAAAATGCGGTAAAAAAAAAGAAGAAACAAAATGCAAGTATTGATACTTCGGCAAAGAGGTTCATTACTGGAGCAGGAAAAACGCACTGATGGGACGTGATGTGGAGGGAAATTTGAAGGGGAATATGAGGACGCGGGGTGGGGGGGGGGGGGGGGGGAGGAGGAAGAGGAGGAGGAGGAGGGAAGGGAAATGGAAAAATATCTGTGCGGAAAGAGCACCTGTGCCACAGGGCCAGGGACGCCAAGCCGGCAAATCTTGATGCGATATATAGGATTGAGCATATTTTGCAGACACACACAAACACACGTACACACACACACACACACACCACAAGTGCTTACATTATTTGTCCGTTTGCGGTTTCCTAGGCTAATCACATCCCAGGTCTTATTGTAAACAAAGGTGGTATGCCTCGTTAATAATCCCTTTCCATATACCCCAAGTTCATATCTCGGGTAAAACATGAACTAACAAAAAGAAAAAGAAAAACAAGACCGCAAATACAATTAACAGTTATTATATTGACTTGGAGATTTCATTGACTTTTAAATACTTCTTTGATTACCAACGAATATAAGGTATGGAATATCAAGAGCATGATGACATTTATTTTCTGAATATTCCGTACCCATAGTTATATATTTTTGGAGGCTACTACCGCTTCAATTAAAAAAAAATGCTTATGATAGTTTTGTCCTCTGCATTTAATAAAACTGTTATTCATCTTATCATACAATGTTTTTTATCGAACATTTAAGCCTGTGTACGCTATACTATTTATTTGTTTATCATCTGACTACTCTGACTTTGTCATTTCATTTCATTGTTGTTGACGTTTATTGTGCAATAAGTATCTGCAAACAAACGAACATCCCCCTTTTATGAATGTTATGATGTCTGTATATTACCATACATAATTTCCTAAATAAAAAAACTAAACTCTTCGAGATCTATGAAATCACGTAGTGATGAATAATAATAATAATGGATGTTACTGGCTCTTCAGGCAGAAAAAAAACAAAATGTCGCTTAATGTAAGTCGATAATGCATTTTTTTTTCGTTTCGTGTGTGTATGCATTAGGCCTATGCAAACATTAGATTATTTACATGTCTCTCCAATATATCTAATATGTATATCTATATAATATAAAGAGAGAAAGGGAGACATGTACAATCAGTCATATTATGTTGTATGCATACATTCTACATGTTTGCTGGATACATATTTTTGCTTTCTGCTTGATCAATCTTGTCAGTTTATCCCCAGCATTGTGGAGCACCAGCAGAGTGTGAATGCAGGGGGGGGGGGGGGGGGCTGAAATAGAGTATAGCTTTCAAATTAGACTGCGAACATGGACAAAAACGTGTGTGTTGGACGCTTCGGGCGCTGGTGTTCTTGTTGCTGTTGTTGTGAGCATGCTCTCAAAACTTCTCGTTTGTGACCAAGTCAAGATGAGCATCGCACACACTGTCAACATCTGTCACCAGCGTCTTGCCCTGATGTGAACAGAGACGATGGAATCGTGCTAGTGTGTCGACCACCTAGCTCCCCCCCCCCCCCCCATAGCAGATAGCGGAAAACAAACTAAACAAAATGAGGGCAAGCAACACAGAAATAACCTTGCCATGCATGAATGGATGTATCGGAGTGAGTGATGTGGCCTATTCAGCTGAACTCGATGACACCTTGCTCGACAGTCTGAAAGCTTGGTTGTGATTTGTGCCAGATGCCATGCAGTGATGCTGATCTTTCGAGCCATACTTTCGATGACCTACATTTCGACCCACAAAGACGAGGAGGGGAGGGGGCAGAAAACGTGAAATGTAGATGAAAAGAAGGAAAAGGAGCAGAAAACAAGATGAGGAAGAGGAGAGTACGTTTCCCATGTAGACGCGGAGAGCGTATAGACAGCAGTGGTAAATCTGAAGGCTTGTCAAACTCGGGCAGAAGAAGCAGCACATGTCACACACACACACACACACACACACACATATATACATCCACACACACACGCACACACACGCACACACACGCACACACACACACACACACACACACACACTCACACACCGACACAACACATGCAACACACTCAAACTCACGCACATGTATATACTTGTGATACTTACTAGTATTCATTTGTATATACCTACATTGTATTTATTCATGATGCTATTCCTAAATGTCATACAGAATGGTTGATATTGTCTCTAACCAAAGGATAACTTTGCTACAAGTGCTTGCATGGTACATGGTTCCAAGAGGGAAATGAAGTCGTTGACTAGATGCTACAGGAAACAATTATTGCTTTTTGATTTTACACTCTTTTTGAGTGCTACAAGAAGGCAAGAGCAACAGAGGAATGCAGAAATGTTGAACTGAGAAATTATGTACAAAACTGATATTTGCTTGGAGTTTGTTTTGTTTTGACTATAATAAAATACCATTACTAGGTACACCGGACACAGCTAAGATTTACAATGCTTAGATGATTACACCAATATTCAGAGACAAAACTGTAGGAAAAGTGACAATGTACAACTTGAAAAATGAACCAACTTGAATAAGCAAATCGTTCATGATTAAGATAGGATTTTAAAAAGGAATTACATGATTACGTCTGTGAGGTTTTTTCTTTTCTGAATGACTGACTGCTTATACTTGATTTCGTAATGGATCACGAGGTTGTCTTTAACTAATCAAAGTTAATAACCGTCACCGGAATGATCAAGACTATAGATGAGACATAATCAAGAAGCTACAATGTAACCTGCCGTGTGAAGATCATTTCAAAAAGCCATCTCTTACGATGTTTTTTGTAACACCTTTTTATGTTCTATTTTTGTTATCAATCACGTATTAACTCTATCGTCATTGTCTATGTTGTGTATAGATTTGCGTTTAGGAAGCGAAGTGTCAATTAAACTTTTGTGGGAAGTGTATAAATGAGACTCATTCTGAAATGGTGTGCAAATAATTTACTGTGAGGGCTTGATTATCCTACTAGCAGCATCAAATCAACCTCTTTCAACAAAAGCGTATCAAACAAAGCTTCACTCACAGATCAACGAAATCAATTCCTCGTTGACTATTATGCATGATCGTATATGACAATGTTCGCTGCTCGAGGTTTCTATCACAACCAGTGCATCACACAACAGTGACTACTGTTTACAATATTATACGATTGCTCGCGTAGTTTTTAAAGAATCCACGTGATTTGCTCCTGTAGTATATGTCAGCAAGGGTGTTGGAGAAGATACCGACCTTCATTGAAATGCCAGCGCTAATTATAGGGGCCGCCACTCGTACATCCCCTTTCAAGAATGTGTCTCACCTAATTACCACAGACGCCATCTTTTGACGGGTGTGTGTGACACAAGGAGCAAACTCGGCGCCTACACGCACGTTTCTTTCCTGGATATTCTCGAAGAAAGTCATGCGCCGCTGATTTAATTTGGGCTGTTAATTTGGCCATACCTACTTTGTCTAATTTGATGGTTTTTACTCAAGTAGTTCTATCAACTTCGCTATGCAGGGATAGGACGCTATATAACAGGGTATGTTGCTTTTTTCAGCTTTTCTCTCTACGAATGGTGTTTTATCCATGCGGGCGTTGACATACGGCGGCGTCCTACCTTTCTGTATTTCTTTTCATTAGCGTTCGGAATACTCTTGACTCTTTTCAAGTACTGACAAGTTCACAAGTTCAAACTCTTCCCTATTTCTCATCTAAAATCCAACCACAGAGAGGTCCAAGCACAAAGCCATCTAGCCAGCCATCTTTTCGGTCAGACCGAAGTTTCCTCTTTTAACATCAAGTTTCCATACCTTTTTAAATGTTAATCAACTTCTGACTTTAATGTCAAAATCAGTTCAGTTCAGTCCAGTTCAATTGACATTTTGATTGCCATTCGTGGTGACAAAACTCGAAACAAAATGCAAAGTAGAAATAGCCACAATTATCATTTTATAACTACAATACATAATAAAAGTTTCATGAAGTTTAATAAACCATACACGATATATTTTTCGTAAAATAACTAAGAATAGCACTGCACACTTTCGAAGGTTGACAGAAAAGTAAACAGAGTGGAAAAGAGTGGTCCACTGAAAAGCAAAGCTTGTAGGATGTGAGTCACTTATAAGACCCAATTTAAACTCAACTCAGTTTCTATTTTAATCTGAGTTTCAATTTCAGAAATTTGACAGACGACCGAGAATTGATAACCATAACAAGATGTGATAAAAAACATAAAATGCAGAAAAGTATATACTTTTTTTTTTGTCGATGTGATACTTTTATCAAAGTAGTTGGGATGTCGGTAAAAGTTACTCAACCTTCTGCTTCCTTGTACATTAATGTATATGTCACTGCTTGATGTTACCATGGAACAGGTCTACTCAGTGGCATCCAGGGCTTTGCTGCCCGGCCCATCAAGATAAAAAACAACAACAACAACAACATACAAACAGACAGACAGACAGACAAACAAACAACCAAACAAAAACAACCCGGTTTGAATACCAGAGTCTCAGTCTCAAATACTGAAAACTGTCATTGTCTTCCTGTACAACAAAAATGATTATTCTTTGAATTTTTCCGGTCCTTAAGCATGATCTGTGGCACCGTCATTATCTTCCACTTTACAAGCAGAAGCCTGAGATATTATTTTGTCTTTTATTTTTGTTTGTCTTTAATTTCCGATGTCTTTTCAGCCACTGCTCTCTCTCTCCCTCTTCCTCATTCGCTCTCTCCCTCTCTCACTCCATATCTTTCTCTCTCCCTCTCTCCTATCTACTGGAATTACAAATACTTTCTAGCCACATCCAAAAAGCTTCTTCAGATCCTGTGAAGAGATTTCACTGCTTCACCACGTCCTTTCAAAGGTTTTACTGCTTGTATACTTAAAGGGTGTGTACAGTTCTGGTTGAGGTGAGGATTTAGCTGTTAACGTTTTGCGAGATACATGTATTCAGAAACCACTCTATGAGATGTCAAAGAGCATGCAATTTTAAGGGGTATCAAAAGTTTATTTGATAAAATTCGGTTTTGAAATGGCTGAGATATCCAAAAACAAGGTGAAACAAAGAGATCCTAATAAAAGGCGTGGCCTGTCGCCCTTTATTATTGTCACTTTTTTGGGGGTATCTCAGCCATTTGAAAACCAATTTTCATCAAATAAACGTTGAATCCTTCTTAAATTACACGCTCTTTCATATTTCATAAAAGGTTTCTAATTATCTCACTTAGGAATGTTCGAAACGTGAATTCCCACCTCACCCAGTACTGTACAGCCCCTTTAAAGGGTGTGTACAGTTCTGGTTGAGGTGAGGATTTTAGCTTTTAGTGTTCTGCGAGATATTTAGAAACCACTCTATGAGATGTCAAGGAGCATGCAATTCTAAGAGGTATCAAAGTTTATTTGATGAAAATCGGTTTTGAAATGGCTGAGATATCCCAAAACAAGGTGAAACAAAGAGATCCTAATAAAAGGCGTGGCCTGTCGCCTTTTATTGTCATCACTTTTTTGGATATCTAAGCAATTTGAAAACCAATTTTCATCAAATAAACGTTGAATCTGCAAATTCATGAAATTCTTCCGTCGAGATGTTTTCATTGCAACTGATTGACAAATTGCCCTACATCGACGTAAATAGATACTGGTAAGCACTGAATTAATCAGTGTTTTAGTAGTAGGCATGATAAAAAAAAAAAAAATCATGGGCGTACATACATACATGTTTACTGCTAAAACACTGATTAGTTCAGTGATTATCTATTTACGTCGATGTAGGGCAATTTGTCAATCAGTTGCAATGAAAACATCTCGACGGAAGAATTTCATGAATTTGAATAACAAAGCAGTACCCGCTGCATGCCATAAGGATTAGAACCAACACTTGCTGACGGGCGAAAGCTCGGTGGTCTAGTGGAGATGACGCCTGTCCGGTGATCAGGAGGAGTCGTAGGTTCGAATCCTGCTCGAGCATGTACGCCCATGATTTTTTTAGCATTACTACTACTAAAACACTGATTAATTCGGTGCTTATCTATTTACATCGATGTAGGGCAATTTGTCAATCAGTTGAAACGTTGAATCCTTCTTAAAATTACATGCTCTTTCATATTTCACAAAAGGTTTCTCATTATCTCACTTAGGAATGTTCAAAACATGAATCCCCACCTCAACCAGCACTGTACAGTCCCTTTAAAGTCATTGCATGTCAATTTCAAAGTATAGTTATGCGTCTTAATCATCATAGTTCAATTAAAGTGTTGTGCCTGTTTCTCCCCTTTGCCTTAGATGACATTTCTATTCGCGCCATAAAACTTATTGAGGATTTCCATGTCGCTTACAAACCCCTTCCTCAAGACGGAAATGTGTTCTGCAGACAATATCAATAATTGCATTCATGTTATTTCGCGAAAATGTCCAGTCTTTCATCCTCAAGCCAATCAGCTGCGATACTCTATGGTTGCCATGGTAACAGTCTGTCCGGGAGGCCATAAAGATGAATTAACGCGGTGGGAAGATGACATCGCTTCTAGTAGACGTGTAATAGGGAGGAATTTCAAGAGTCTGATTCGATTACATCACCAGACAAGAGAATCGCATGATTTTGCTGGGAAATTGCATAATTTGTGTGGCGGATATCAATGAAATTTTGTCGGCTTAAGTTACGCGTATAGCCCTTAAATCGCACACCATGACGCGAATCTTTCCTCGCTTTTTGTACTGCTTTCCTGGAAGAAACAGCAGCTCATAAATAAAATTCAGGGGATGTAAGTTCTGCATCAAACGCTTATAAGAGTAAAAGCTGTGCTGATAGCAAATATACAGTCGCGCGCTTTAATTATATATGAAAGTAGACATGAAACAATTGCTCATGAGTTCATACTTTCAGCTTTGGCAGCAGACCAAACAGGAATTGAGCGTTGATACCCTTTCTTCCTTCCTCTGCGAATAATGAGGAAAACATGAAGATTGTGCAATACAAAGAGCTGTCAACTCCTTTTTTCACTCTGTTCAGAACGATTATGCTCGTGGTTTAGCAGGATGGGTCAAGAGCCGATCCTCCCCTCCTGAATGCGTTGGTTTTCTCGTCTTTGTTTGTTTGTTTGTTTGTTTGTTTGTTTGTTTGTTTGTTTGTTTGTTTGTTTGTTTCTCTTACTTCTTTAGGCATGGAGATTAGTACAAAACTTTATACAAATACGAAGCGTTTCACTATATGGAGTCAGTTACTGAGCTGGTAAACAGTGTTTTTCTCGCTGTCAATCTGCTTAGAAGCCCCGCCCTGGAGGCAGTGCTGAGTATTGCGGTGTTTATAAAATGTCAGTGAGCATGATGAATATTAACTGTCAGTCTCGACAGTCAAACCGCAATATATGTATATTTATGGCATTTGCCCTTTGCCGCCAAACACATAGCAGTCGTCAAAACTGCTAACAAGGTACAACCGCGGGCCAGATAAGTCTTCGGTGTTATACGTTGCAAAATATTGATCACCGTGGGTTTACGGCGATGAACAGCAAAGTTCGGGGGCGTAACATCATTCAAAATCAATGATTTCTGTTCTTCTCCGCCATTTTTCTCCTGTTTCTTCCTCTTCTCCTTTCTAATTGCAAACACATCCTGACATGACCATCACTTCAAATTCAGACTTTTGTGTCCGCTTCCTTTTGTTCTGGCTAACTATAGCGTTGGGGAAAAAACCCTGCAATAACAATAGCTTCCCAATCCGCAATGCTATCGATCACCATCCCGCCATATTTCTTGTGTCCTATTGATATCTATACATGTATACACTTTACATATAGCATCGATCAGGCAATATAGAGCCAGCTCCGTTCTTCCTTTGTTTTGGCTCAATCCGTCTTCTACTTCTAACCGGCGTAGGTCATCGTCGTCGTGTAAACAATCGGATGCATGTCGCGGCGAAAGGAGAAATCAGTCATGAAATGGATGCAAACACAAACACTTTGGAAGTTACCATCAATTTACGATATACCAGAGAAAAGAAGTCTTCAATTTGCCCCCTATGACACCCAGTGTTCCGGCCGTGGATTGAGTTACGTATTATTCCCCTGTAATGTCTTTTGTTAATCATATTTGTAACACGGAAACATTCATCAAGTTCAGTACGCTCAGTCTAACCAAATGTCTTTTGTGAGGCATATTAATACTTTAGCCATTATTGACAGATGATGTAGCCACTCAAAGAATCTTGGTCTGGAAGGTTTGTTTGTTTGTTTGTTTGTTTGTTTGTTTGTTTGTTTGTTTATGTATTTGTTTGTTTGTTTGTGGGCGTATCCAACTGAAGACAAATAACAGAAAATCATTATAAAATGTATGGCACGTATTTAGATATTCATTTGGCCACTTGATGTTGAGGTATCAGGAATCAACACAAGTCAACATGCATTTGCATTTCCTAGTTCAAAGTTATAACGAAATTCTTATACACTTCCCCAATCGCTTTGATTGTGTCTCTGTTTGTTTGTATGTGTTTACGTGTGTGTGTGTGTGTGTGTGTGTGTGTGTGTGTGTGTGTGTGTGTGTGTGTGTGTGTGTGTGTGTGTGTGTGTGTGTGGGAGGGGGGGGGGTGGTTGTTAGATGAAAGGTGTAAGAATGCATCCCGGACTTAGGATATCTCTGTACAGTACAATTCGAGAGGAGATTTTTTTACAGGTTTACTTTCGAATATTATAGTCCTACAACATACATACACACGCACAGATAGCATACACAATTATGCTGTATAAAGTTATGTACATAATGTGAGCATAAATAACTACAATCAAACAAAAATCGGACACGTAGATGTATACACACTGCCAGCTTACGTGCGCCCGCTGTGAGGGCAGGGAAAGTTAGAAGAGGACACAGTCTTTCATCGCGGCAGTTCAATCATAATGAATTTGAACGGGCTAAATTTCGAGGCACATCGAGTTTTTATATATATAGGCTATTTTGCAGGTAACGTACTCCCGCACCGAGGACGAAGAAAAGATAACACTAGAGATACGTGACGGTAGCTTCCGACCAAAATTACAAAACCGACCTTCGACCCGAGTTGTGGAAATATTGTCGAACGATGTCCCGGATGGCGTTGCAGAAAATTAGCGTTGCGGACCTAACCTAGTGATCTGTGAGACTTCTCGTCGCTGCGTATTGGTCCAAGTTTCTCTTGGGGCTCACGGGAAACTAATTCTTGTTAAGTTATGAAGTATCACTCTCGCCCTCCCAATCTCCTTGTCTGTCTGTCTGTCTGTCTGTCAGTCTGTCTGTCTGTCCCTCCATTTCCCCTTTCTTCCTCTCGCAAAATTTACATTCCATCAGTCTGTCTATCTCACAATGACATCTCGCTACTTTCCAATGCAACCATTTTATTCAGAAATCACGTGTAACAACATGTGAACTGGTTTGCTAACTCAGGCTCATAATATTATGCTATACCCCTCCGACCAGGCCAGTGATTTTACAGTCCGCCACATTATATGGAGTCTAGCTGTCTTTCTTCATCTCTTATATTTTTTTCTTGGAGTTTAATATGATCTTATTGTATACCTGAATACCAGTACCAGTTGAGGCCTATACTTCTGCTGTATACAGCCATTACTAGTATACTTCTACTTCTATTACTGTTGATAGCGATAATGATTATAATGATAACAATGATGATGATAATACTAATGATGATGATAATAATATCAATCATCATCATCGTCAACATCAGTGGAACATCACCGTCTTTTAAGAACTTCTTGCTATTTTTCTTCTCCTTCTTCTCTCAATCCCAAAGAATACAGTGGCCTACAAACCAAATATCTTTGTATCCTAAAATATCGGAGACAGTCGACGTGATCCGCGCTCGTCCTGCCACAGAGACTTGAGGTGTTTTTCGACCCTCACGGGTTTTCCTGAGCATCTGACCTTTTAGCACCAAGGTCTGTCGCAAGTGATTCGTAACCAATTTACATTCTTTGTAACATGCATATGCATGCATGCATGTGCATTGTATCACATAGATGCACTGCGCAAGTGACGCAACAGTCACCCGACCTGCACGTCTTTTTGTATAACATGCTCACAAAAGAAGTAGTTTCTTATTTCTCCAACCAAGAACCAGTTAGGTACAGTGGTTACTCATCAGATGCTCTTGATACCACGTTGTCTGCAAAGCCTTCTCGTTTATATTCTGGGTTATCTTGTTTGTTTGTTTGTTTGTTTGTTTGTTTTTTGGTCTAATTTCCATTTAATTGTCTGAACAATATTTTGGTCTGGTTATCAAAACAGTCTATCAGTCTACAGAGCAATTTCGTCTGATAACCGTTTGGTTTGACAATAGGTTTATTCAGAGGGCCTGCTATCAATTTTGTCAAACATGTTTGGTTGGTCTTACGTCTAGACAATATAACAATCACATCCCATATCCATTTCGAATGCAGGCAATAGATCTATTATACGCAATCATGTGGACTAATCGTTACACTCGTCATAATTACCGTATATGTATTTCTTGATAACAGTATCATTTTGGTATGATGTTGATTCTTAATTCAGATTTGAATAAGCGCGCCAATGTCTGTCCAAGAGTAATCTAGTGCTGTCAAGCAATTAACGCACCCTATTAAAACTATAGGGTCTTCTAAAATCCAAGAATTCTTCTAATGTAGACAATGGGGGATCAATTTGTGTGTGTGTGTGTGTGTGTGTGTGTGTGTGTGTGTGTGTGGAAAAAATCTGTTGCGTGAGGACATAAAGCGCATAGGGGAGGGCCATGAGAGCAAGCCTCACCGCAAAATAGGAAAACAAAGGAAATAAGCGTGATCGTATTGTCTAAATACTGAGCTGGCCTTGGGCAGGTGCGCAGTTTTGTATCGTGTTTTGAAGGCGAATCGGATGTAAACACAATAGTTATCATAAACTAAATTGGTATCAAACCGTTTTGATGCCAGAAATAATGAGTTTGCATTAAAAAACGGAGTGAGAATTTGACATCATTGGGTATAGGTCTCAACCCGGTTGCGTACTGAATGTGATACCTCCCTATACAGATCTAATAATAGGCCAAATGGCGCAATAGAAGTAACAGGCCAAGCTAATGTTCCTCGGAACAAAATAATGATTAGATACACTAATCAATATACCAACTGATCTTTATACCAAACATGTAGTCTTAAATGAAAACGCTTCAAACATGATTTTGAAGTCCATGATTGTAATGAATAGTGTCCAATTTAGAGTAAGCAACCCGGCAGGCTTGCCGAGGAGGGCGCTATCTTTCGACTGAAGCTGCGAAATCTGTCATTTAGTAGATGTCGAAACTACGTCTGCTGTAAGGATGTGTCTTCACGTTTTCAAATCAGTCACATGTGCACTTTATTATTTTTGTTCCTTAGTAATAGACGACGCACTTTCATGGGCATGAACTAACATGAAAGTTCGATCACGCGAGGTATCAGTGTGTCCAAAAAATTTCATGGAACTGTCTCGTGTAGCTCTGTATATCATCGCCGAAATCTGCTCTGTTTCCGTGGATCACAGACCGACGAAAAACAAGGTCAAAAGAAAGCAATAACAATGGACCGATGAACTCAGCGCTATTTTGGAAGCTAACCGTCAGAGCAGATTTTTCTTGGCTCGCGTGCCGCCACGCAGCCCCACTGTTCACTTGTTCATTGGCCGTTCCCATCTGACCCAATGGCGACCGAAGGTTTGGTATCTCGGCGCCATTTTGTCTGGTACTTTGATAGGAGACTGACCACATCCACAACTATGAAGTCCAGCAGATACGAAACTTGATTTGATATCTTACTACAGTGATCGTCGCTACTTGACTTTAAAATTCGAACAAATCTCTGACACCACCTGTGCATGACGCACTTCCATATAACAGCGATCGGATGCATCATGACCGGTATACGATTGCGAGTAGCGTTACTTAAAGAATAGAATAAAATAAAACAAAACAAAACAAAACAAAAAAACTGATAATATTCGACTCCCGACAATCAGACACACATGGAGCCTCTTATATATAGGCCTACGTTACTGTTTCATTATTATGCTAATATAGAACTGCTCCTTTTGCAATATTATTCACACGCGGAGAACAACAAATGATTTCTTCGTATGCCTTACAGAAATTGGTGGTATAGAACACGGAGTTGAACGTATAAATAGATGCGATTTGAAGGATTATCAATTTCCCTTGCACATTGGATTATGCAGTGTGGCATTGTTTTCAAAGAGTTAATTTCGTGTAGGCCATAATATTAACTTAAATCAGTCAGGGTTCTCTTAAATTGGAAATTAAACAGAGCAGAAGAGAGCCGAAAAAAAAAGCAACAACCTTGAACAAACGATGGACTATGTATGCCATTCTCGTTGTTAGAGTAATCAGAAGCCAGCCTTTATATTATTGTAATGTACTACTCGTACTTGATTTTCATGTTAGATCTCAGACGTAACTTTAAATGTAATAACAGTCAGATCTATTGCCGACTTATTTCTGAAGGATTGAGGTTAGACCCCGAACTTTCAACTGTGGCCAAGCTAACTCCCCTTTCAATGACATATTGGTCAATGTGTTGATCACTAGCTTCCCTCTTGTCGCTGACAAAAGATATTGAGGGAAGATTGTCCTTTCTTTGTTTTGTTTCTAAGAAAAAAAAAAAGGAAATGGACACAACAGCAACATACAAAGGGACACACCACGAACAATGTATGGGCAAAATATCTGAATGCTTTGTGTTTCATTCGTTTTTTGTTTTTTGCTTCTTCTTTTTTTGCACAGGAGTAAACTATGACTCTTTGTCATAACAATACTCACTTGAGTCAGTTTATCCAAAATTGCTCATGACGGTTTTTTTTTTTTTTTTTTTGTCCCCGCGTAATCCCATGCTATTCAAGTTCAAGAAGGCGAAAAGTTTAGTTTCCTTTGTTGGTGACTGTGTTTAAGCAATTTATGGAGAACTATATTTGTATTGTAGTGCGGTCATCACAGTGTTTTACAACGACATCGGTACAGCTGTATAATTATATATCATATGTATTTTGATAAAAATACATTAAAGTTATAACTTTAAAGGGATCGTATATATAGTTTTGGTTAAGATCTAATTTCAGGTTTCTGACATTTTTTGGTGAGATAATGAGAAACCTCTTATGAAATGTGAAAGAGCATGTAATTTCATGAGGAATTCAACGTTTATTTGATGAAAATTGGTTTTGAAATGGCTGAGATATCCAAAACAGTGCGATTCTAATAAGTGTGGCACTCACACTTTACTACGATCGCTTTGTTTTACTTTGTTTTTGAATGTTTCAGTCATTCCAAACCCGATTTTCATCAAATAAACTTTGAATTCCTCTTAGAGTGGTATGCTCTGTATTATTTCATAAATGTTTTCTTGGTATCTCGCAAAAAGTTAAAAAGCCCAATTCTCATCTCCACCAATACTGTACCATCCCTTTAACAAACTTAACCGGCACTTTGAGAATTACCTTATTGTGTCTGTCAATATTTCTTATTGAATTGTTGAGATTTACTAGAAAAGTCTTTGTCTCGAATGATTGTGTTGCCTGAATATGCAACTAAATTACGACCAAAAAACGTATTTCGAAGGAACAGCCAAGAGCAAACCTTCAAACATAGATAGGAAGGCAAGCGTCATCATTGTGTACCATGATCTGGTTCTTGTATTGGTATTTTCCACACGATAGGCTATCGTTTCTCCTATTGACGTTCTCTTCCTGCAGATTGGTCGTTCTGGTTATCCACAAAGGTTACCCCATTCTAAAATCAAGGACCGTTGATCTACTTTTCAATCCATATCATCCTTGTTCTTGTTTAACTCACGTCGGCACACAACCTTGTGTCGTCCATGTCTTGTCAAAATTAAATGTTTCAATAGGAAAATATAAGCCAAAAGAAATAATAGTAAATAAGAATAAAGCAATTTATTTACGCTATTGTACTAAAGACTAAAGGGTGTCGAAAACGTACCTACGCATATTAGTAGACGTATTTCTGCCTGTTGGTTCATGTCATGTTTATCTCAAAATCTGGAAATTCGCTGGAAAAGAGAGAGAGAGGAAGAAAAGAGGAGGAGGAGGAGGAGGAGGAGGAGGAATGAGAAGAAGAGGAAGAAGAAGAAGAAGAAAAAGAAGAAGGAGAAAAAGAAGAGCAAGAACAAAAAGAACAAGAACAAGAAGAAGAAAAGACTGAAAAGTGGCAAAGTGTGCATACCACTTATGATTTCGAAAACAATTAGTATACACTTGTACTCGTATTACATTGGAATGCCAAATTACCGGATTTGTCTTTTCCCTCCTTTAAGTGATATGTAAGATGCTGGTAAGAAACTTTTCAAGGTACCTTTACTTTATTTCCTTCTGCTTCTTCTCTTTATCATAACAACCAAAAGTCGCCATTGTTTAGCAAGAGACTACACCAATCTCTGTAGTCTTCCGGTGTGTCGCCCAGGACGGAAAGCCCTGGCTGTGAAGACGTCACCCGAACTATGATATAAAGGGCTACGGAAGTAATCTCAACGATGTGATGGTCACATGAGAATGCAAGAAAACGCGGGGTTCTCTGTGGGTCTCACAGTAAGATTGTTGATTTGCGGTACAGATTCAGAAGTGATAATGAATGTGGTCACCCCTTTAATGTGTATGTCAAAGCTGTTTGTTTCCTTAGAGTTCATATTTATACAGAGGAAGTTTTTATTGTTTATCTAACTCTTACTGATTTGCGGTACAGATTCAGAAGTGATAATGAATGTGGTCACCTCTTTGATGGAAAGTATGTCCAACCGTTTGTTTCCTTAGAGTTCAAATTTATACAGAGGAAGTTTTTATTGTTTATCCAAATCACTTACCATATTTAAAACAAAGCGACGGTGACTCATCTGTTTCAGGGTAGTGGGTCAGGGTCAAAGCTTCCTTAAAGACTGTTCGAAGAGTTGCCGTATGTATGAAAATCTTTTTTAGTGATGTTAGTGTTGCAAAATATCGATATTTAACATTTTGTTTAATTTCATGATAAGAAAAAATATTCACATTCGTTTAGTTATTTAACTCTTTTTGATGTCGTCCTTTATTTCGTATTGTGTGTCACATTTTTCAAATGTTCATTAAATATCATTGTTAAATCAACAACAGTGTCAAAGAAAATTGATCCTGAAATTGCGCAGTTCAAGCTCAAAGCGCTTCTCTATCATTCTTCTTATGATCAACTGCTAGCTAGGAAGGTTCTCATGAAATCCATTCTTCGCTGAGAATGTATACACAGGGACATGGTCCATGCATTATCTATAGACCGATTCAATTCTCGCTATCGCCAATGACGTAAAAAGTACCCGGATGTTGATTTAAGCGTCATTTACGGTGCATTATGGGATAGTCCGGTAGCAAAGTCACTTCCGTTCGTACGCGCGTGATACGTGACTAATGCTATTTACACACACAACCGACTGTATTCTACGTGTACTTCCGGTTTTCTCGACTTGAATTACAGCTTTAATATGATTTGAAATTTCTCCATTCTTAAGAAATTGCTGTTAATACGACTTTTGGTTGTTGCTGCGAAGCTGCCATGTGTTGTTCGCACGACAATAAATGAAAAAAATCTGCAGAAATAGGACCCTTACTGGCATGCGAGACGTGACGTGGCCGCGTGGGTGAAGTTTGCGGGTGACTCCACAGCGCAGTACGTGCACGCGCGACTTACTAGTACAACTGTAGTGGTAGTATTATAGTAGCACTAGTAGGCCTAGTGTATACGTACTTACTTGGAAGAAATTGCTTCGGAGACAGGATAAGTTCGAGATCACTGTTCGTTCCCGATTGTGTTCGCGACATTTCGACAGAGAACAAATTAAAAAAAAAAGATGGGCATTCCATGACGATATACTGTATCAGGTGGGTGAATATTTTCCAGCATATTTTCAGCGTATGCAGAGATGACTGATCTGTGATGTACGCCGTACCGGTATGTGTTAGCTTATGCGCTGCGTGCAGTGAGTGCAGGTGCATGCTAATGCAAGGCCGGCCGCCGGCGGCGGGGACTAACAGTGTACGAGTATGACTGGCTCGGGCGGTACAGCGGCCTACTGCGTGGTCGGCGCTGCGCTATAGGTCAGGTACACGTACGCGCACGCTAGCGTTGTGCAAATTATGCCCCGCGCCGGAAGTGCCCTTGCTACCAAGTGCACTAAATCTTGATGAAAAAGCCACATCCGGGTACTTTTTACGTCATTGGCGATAGCGAGAATTTCGATGACCTATTCACCTACCGCCGCTAGCGGCGCTATAACAGCCGCCATAACTGGGGGCCAACGGGGGCTCCCAGCGAGCTAGCTACCCAGCGAGTTGCACTTGCAGCTAGCAGCCCAGCGTACCCATCGCGCATAGTTAGCCGGGCGCGGCCGCATGCGCCGCCGGCGGCCGCTGGGTCGGCGACCGCCGCGCTAAAATTGTGATCGTTTTACTCACTGTGGAAAAGTCATTCAGCGGCATTTAATGCCTTTCTTTTGGACAAATTGAGTGATTCAGACATATTGATCTACAATGAAAGCTTCAAAGGAAGGATCAGGAAAACACATTGTGTGCAGTCGTCGGGTGCACAAATAACTGGAAATGGAAGCTGCACGGCAGTGTGTGAAATTCAGACACCGCTGACGCATGATAAATTAAGGCAAAATTAAAGACAATTAAGTGAAATACAACGGTATAAAATTGCACAGATTTCGAAACAAACTATGTCTACTAGATTCTCTATTTTACTAGGTTATCACTGCATATTCGTAAAATATGTTGTTCATCTTAGAAGACAAGTTTAGATCAAAGAATTTGATAATTCACCGATTTTTTAAATATATTTTTTATCCTTGGTGTCCTACTTGCCAAAGTTAGAATCCACTTCCTGGTTAGACTTTATTATTATGACAAACATTTTACAGCCTACACTACAGCTAAATAAATGTTTCAAGATGCGTTAAATTCTTATATTGTTTTTATTCTTCAATGTTCAGCACTGAATTATTGACCATAGGCCTATTCAATTTTGGCCTGGAACTCTGAATTTGACTTTTGATAAAGTGATACCGGTACTTATAGATATTAAAACATGGATGGTGGCAAACATCTGTTTCATAATCATACTAAGAAAGTATGATTTAAAAATCACTTTTGTAGATTATAATATTAGGCGTTAGCGTGATGTTATGCAAGGTTATTTAGACCTAAAACAGTAGAAGTTTCGGTTGTAGACATCAGGCAACGTAGTCGTAACTTAAGTTTAGGCATATACGGCCTAGAAACGCCTAGATTTATATTCCGTTTGGTTTACTCAGTTAAGCTTGCCTGAAATTATCGACAACCGAAACTTATATAGGATGTAGGGTTCTAGAAGTCAATAGGTCTAGATCTAGTCTGGACTCTTGCCTAGATTTCTAGACAAGATCTAACGTTAGACAGATTCTACCCTGCTGGCCCGACACTCCCGAGTAAAGGCACCAGCGGTTTTTATTCTCTTGCAAGTCTTACACAAATGTGAATATACGGAGCTTACACGCGAGTACCCAAGTCATCGCCAAAGAAATAGAGTCTACAAACACTCACGGATCGTACCGATATTTACCTTGAAATTCAAGTTTTGGCTACAGCCGTATGTCATCTACCCATTCGCTCATAGTCGGTATAAGTTGTTTAATTTTATTTATTTTTGATTAGCTAGCAAAAAAAAAAATATAATAGATTAGACTCTAGTTGTCACAAATCCAGATGCGTCGATCGCTGCCAGCGCCAGAGATAGCTAGGCTGGCCGGCTGGCGCCGGGTTGTCTAAAAGCACTGGCTGCCGCTGGCACCCTTGCCACGCACGCACGGCGCTTGCCGACCCGGCCTGTTTGGCCCCCAGTTATGGCGTCGCCTTAAGAGGGCGCACTTCCATGAACAGTCGCTTGAATCGGTCTATAAGATGGCTATTGTAAAAAGACTAATATCCTAACTTAATCGTAACTAATTTTCTGTTGAGAAGACCAGCTATGGTTATTACTTTAGCAGTATCAGCACTTTGATCCCATAATGTGCGTAACTTAATATTTTATCAAGACGTTAATTCCTTGTCAAGCAAATGACCCTTTTTCAAATAGTTCCACGACATCGCTCCCATAAAATATCTGCGCGCTAAGCTATTATACCTACAAATAATATGACCCTATAATACCCCCAATCCTAATCCTCATTTCAACCTAAAACCTAAACCCTATTACAACAACCCTGATCCTAAAGGAACCATAAGTTCTTCGACAAAATGAGACCGGAGCAATTGTCACAAGAGCGAATGTCTTGTCACCATCTCAATACTGTGTGCAAATTGATTTTGAGGCAGTATTTTGTGGTCAGCACGCACATAAAAATGATACGACCATAGCTGGCGCGCTTTTACTACACGTATTGACAGGAATGATCAGGGTCCCGCCAGGTTGCATCAAAGCTCCCAAATCACTTGAAGGTTACAAATGACTGCAGAGCTACTAATTGTAAAAGTTACCATTATTTCATGCAACGTTCTAAAAAGCAAGGCTTTATTCTTGACAGCTCAATGCAGGCTGGGAGACGGGTTTGGCGAAGATTGGATTGTCATATTCAAGGCTGTCTGATAGTTACAATGCTTCACGTTACACCGTAAACAGTAGGATCTTATCAATAAAATTTGCATTAAGCTCCGCAACTATTCGGTTGGATTTGTGCCTCTGCGACAAAGGGGAAGGGGATAGAAGTGGAATTGTATCATGCATTTGATTAAGAGCAATCATTTACCGGTTTCCTTCTTAGTCTGCAGACAAGAATTGTTTTCAGACGTTTTTTTTTCAGAAAAAACAAACAAACAAACAAACATCCTCGTCAAGTTACATGTATCACTGTTGATGGGTCACGAATTAAGACAGGACTGGTGTGGAAATTTAATTCTTCCAATGTGTTCCTGAGATCGATGTTTAGAAACAGCAACCACTTCCAAATGTAGGAAATGCCAACAAAACTCCATCCCAGTTTGAAAATTGAAGAATCTATTACAACTTTACCACACATCATTCGATGTGAAGAAAATAAATCATTTCAATATTATGCCATTGAACTTTTCTGTTATAAATAATGTGAACATGCAATACTCCCAGTTCCTGAGAAATATTAATATTTTTATTATATAGTCCAGTTTGATGCAGCGTCTATTTGTGTTTATTTAAGTTTTAGTCTCTCTTATATACAACAGCCAAGGGTGCAATTTCTCTCTAACGAAAGGAAAACGATCTTCCAAAGTGTCAGTTTACAATGGCAGCGTTTCGTCAGCGCTCATCTTGTATCGACCAGAAAGAGAAGAAAAGAAAATGTCAGTCCACAATTGGTCAGTTCAAAATTCCTCTTTGCGCATGAGCAGAAAAAAAGGGCACTCGTACCAGATGTCTATCTGGTAATTCAATGGGATAAGCATCTGTGATGTATTGATTGTTCATATAATCCTTATAAATGCTGCTTGCCAGCACATCCACCTGACAACAAACGTTGCGTTTGGCAATATCAAAAGAAAGGGATTGTTCAAACATTCAATGCAAAATAATGAAATGGATGCTTTCCCAAGTGTTAATTGACGGAACATTCTGGTCATCTGGTCTACTCGAGTTCATTCTTTGTTTGAACAGGATTGATAAGTCCCATAAATAAAAAAGTGCCCCTAACCGACTGAGAAAAAAAAAAGAAAAGAAAAGAAAAGAAAGGCCATTCGTACCAATGTGCCCATGAGCTAACTCCGAACCGGCTTATTCAAGACAGTGCACGCTGCGTGGCACAGGTATTGACGTGCTGCACCCGCGTAATAACCTTGAAAACAGGAGACGCATCGTTCGATAATGTTCAAGTACAAGGGAGGATGAGTCTTCCGTTAAACAAATAGGATCAAGGACCATGAAAACACGAGATAAAAGATTATAATCTTAAACTGCACGGAAAGATCTCTCCTTCTATATTCCGAAATGAAAGTTCCGGCTATTATATCTTGTCTGGCTCCATTTCCGACTACTGTACGACTGACTGTGATATTTCGATGATTGTGTGTGTTTCTATATCTCTATGTAGCATTCAATTTCCTTATTTTTCATAAGTTCAATTTCCCAAGGGCTATATCCTCATGGTTTTAAATATTGTATGACAAATTAAACTTCTTTACGTGAGAGCTGAATTCTCAAAGAAACTAAGCGCTTGAAGACCCTGTGGGGAAAAAGGAAAGACAAAACATTCAAAAGTCAAGAGCTATAATTGAAGAGCTTGCTTCCAAAAGGCGCTATAAATCCACTGAAAAATGATGGATTTGGCGCCTTTTGGAAGCAAGCTCTTCAATTATATCGACACATAAACTGGTGCAGTAGTGCATAGCAAGTGACTGAGTCGCACGCACTGCGGCCAGCTTACAAATCGTTTGGACCATCGCCCTATCATAAGCGCGATTGCACGCCGTACGTGTTTGACTTGTTTTGGACTTGTAATACTACATGTACAAATTGTATGTACCAGAATACTGTAGTAGATGTAGAAAATCAAAATCCGACCGAAGTATAAGAATGTTAGGGTCTATTGGTTTCTATATGCAACATCAGTGATCACATCAAACAGATAAGGTGGTATCAATGTCAACATAATGACCTCACAACTATCCAGTTTACCTACAATGATCGCCATTAAATTTGCCTTTCCGACGCGACATCAAAATGAAATACAGCACTTGTATATCTTTCGCGTCAAAATCAATGTCTGTTGTTGTGTTGCTAGCCCGTAACTTAGCAGTTCTGTTGCTGTTAGGGGGACAGAGTTGCAGTTGCCATACACACGATTTTAACTTTTCGTGCACAAATCAACGGGAGAACTTGTGCGTTGATAACACCATCACCTCAGCGTATGGTCACAATACATTGTGATGTCGTCGCGATTAATAGTGTATCACTTTGTGATGAAAATGTTAAGGCTTCTTTTTGCCACTCTGTTCCATGATCTGGAAATCATTTTATTAAGCGTTTTGTCAGATCCTTTTCTTCAGACAAATTTGCTCTCAGCCAGTCATCAGATACAAGGATTTCAGTAACTCAGAACAGTTTGTCAGAAAAGAAAGATGTCTGTCAAAACGCTTCTGGTTCTGGTTCTGGTTCTGGTTGGGTTCTGCGCAATCACTGCCTGAAGGCTGTTATCCCACGCAGCCGGTGTGAACGGATTTATTTCTTAAGATTTTAAATTTTGAAATGAGCTTTTTTGACCAGCTCTTCTACATTGATTGCGTCAAGCATAATTTTGAAGTCCTTTAAGTTGCTAACACTTCTTATCTCTGGTGGTAAGAAGTTCCATTCTCTGGTTGTCCTTGGATAGAATGAGTGCTGGTAACATGTCTTGTTGAATGAAGGCATCTCTAGAATGTTGGGACTTGTTTGTCGCCGTGTTGAGCCGGGTCTCTGACATAGATGAACATTTTGATGGGGTAATATTGTGTACTTCTTTAAAGATGGCAATCAATCGGAACTTGGTACGGCGGTTTTCCAAGGTTCCCATTGGAGTTTGGAGGATGGATGTGACACTGGATCGTTTGTCATAACTGTTTACGACAAAACGAGCAGTCCGGCGTTGAATGGCCTCAATGCTCTTCTTTCTTGTAGCTTGATGAGGGTCCCAAATGGAAGCACAATACTCAAGCCTTGGGCGAACCAGCGTTTTGTAGGCTGTTTCTTTGACTGATTTATTACAGTCATGAATGGAGATTTCTTCTGATGATACCCAGCATTTGGTTTGCCTTTGTAATCTTGTTAATGTGGTGTGACCAAGTGAGATCTTTGCTTATCTCAGCACCTAAGTATGGGTGGTGGCTTACTTGTTGTAGCTGTTTCCCTTTCTGGCGTGATAATAGGTTTGACTTTGTGGCTGACATGCATAGTAAAGCATTTTGACGGGTTGAAGGACATCTGCCATTGTGACTCCCACAAGCATAATAAGTCAATGTCTTTCTGAAGAGCTTTCGCATCCTGATCATTGCATATTTCCCGGTATATTATGCAGTCGTCTGCGAAAGGTCGTACCTTGGACTTAACCACTTTTGGCAGGTCGTTAATAAGTAATTCTGTTCAAAAATACAATCCGACACGAAGGCTACGTTCATCATTAGTATACATTCTTACTCCAAACACCCAGAGTAAAACATGGGTTTATGGTGATCGTGCTTTTCCCGTTATGGGACCAAAATTGTGGAATCAGTTACCTCTTCAGTTAAGGGAACTGTCATCTACAGAGTCATTCAAATCCAAACTTAAAACTTATCTGTTCCTTTCATACTGAGGACTGTAATTGCTGTATGGCATTAATATTGGATCAATATTGTATTTTTAATTGGTATATGTTGTATTCTTTATTTGGTATATATTTGTTTTTGTTTACCATTTTCTTCTTTGTTGAAATGTTTGAATATGTATATACATGTAAATATATGATATCTTTTCATTTTTGAAGCGCCATGAGCACTGAAAAGTGGACCTGTGCGCTATACAAGTAGCCACTATTATTATTATTATTATTATCCGATGAAATGTTGCTCCTGCGACAATATGTTGCCCCCTTGAAATACTGTAGTACACTGTATATGCATGCTAAACCAAACAAAGTATACCCACAAGCCTAATCCTATTCTAACCATAATCCTGATCCTCACATTAAACTAAACCTACTAAAACCGTATCACAACCCTAACCCTAACCCCAACCCTAACCCTAATAAAGTCCCTGGAGAAAATAAGACTGGAGCATCCGAGCAACTGTCGTAGTAAAGTCGGTGTCACCATCAGTCTCCTGTAAGTTATAGATGAACTGACCTGCAGTAACATACCAGTGGAGGGAGATCAGTGGGTGCATGCATCACATTTTTGTTGACAGCCGTTGAGGGCGGTACAGCAAATTTGGCTCGCTAGCAGCAGGCAGCCAGGTTCATTCTGAAGAGCTAGAGAAGCCCGCTGTAAATGTGACGAATTTTCAAGCTCAAATCGAATACTTGGTAAGCTGCTTGCTTGTTGTTTGTCTCAACAACGGACTGAATGCATTCTTATCCTACATTGGTTCAAATTGTGTCTGTAGTTGTGAGGTAGTCAGTCAAAATGTCCACACCAACAGAGCATACAACACGACACAGTATGCATGGAGTCGTACAGTGATAAAGTGTACGACTCTCGTAGTCGTATTTAGGGCCACAGGCACAGCACTGACTGTACACGTACACTGTAGTATACTGTACATGTATGTAAGGGCCATCGGCCACTGTAATTGTAAGTAGACTCTACATAGATCTTGTCTATCCGTCTATACTACATGTAAGTCTGTTAAGTGTTACATTAGAACTTTGTTAGAACTCTATAGACAAACTACATCTGTTATTGTAGGCATTCTGTACCATGCTTTTCAATGGATATCGACTTGTCATGCATAATGATTAATGGCACTTATTTTGGTGCTGACAAATTAAACGGGTGCGGTGCATGTCTAACGTAAATTAGTAAATTAGTAGTAATTGATTAGAATTAGCTGACAGCCCTGTCACTGTACGCAAGTGTCGCACTCGGGTATGCCATGCTGGCTTTTGCCTTTTCACAGCATATACATCTAGTCGGGCTAACTGCGACAGCCGCCACACGCGGTCTCCGGGGCTACTGGTCGGGTAACTGCGACCAGCCCCAACACGCAGTGGTGGGGCTCCCACAGTATAACTGTGTACATGGAGCGTCCCGGGGTTACTGGCCGGGCTAGTTGGAACACACTCACTACAGTACGTCAACGAGTATCACTAGATTTATCCACCTCCCTGCCCTGCCTGGAGCTGGTTAAGATTTGCCTTATTCAGAATCATGAAAAGGCAATGGTCCCCACTCAAAATTCAATAATATGAAAATAATATGTAGTACATTAGAGATTAACATGTAGATACCTCTAACTGTAAGTAAAAAAAAACAAACAAACAAAACAACCCCCCCCCCCATTCTATTTCTATTGATTATTTGTGGAGTGGCTACACTGAGTACAGACAGTGTTTATACTATTATAGTTCAAGTCGATGCTCTAACGAGTGTTACTGTTACAAATCTATAACATGTTATTACCTTCGCCAAGAAGGAGGTTAAGTCACACTCGCAGTGATCATCGGCGTTGGTTATATTTTCTTTATATTGTTGTCGACTATGATGTCATGAACTGTAGTACTGTAAAAGTGGAAATTTTCGCGGTGTTGAAATTTTCGCGGATTTCGCGCAACTAGAAGCTAGCGCGAAAATAAAAGCACACAAATATTTTTGCGTGCCATATGTTCCAGTAGCTGATGTCTTGATTTCGCAAAATTAAAAACACGCGAAACTCTTCTTACCTGGCCAAGAGCGAAAAATTAGTCACGCGAAAATATCCACTTTTACAGTAGTCTCCTCATCCAGCAGTGACTGCACTGAAACTTCAAAAATTCTTAACTTTTGAATTGACTGCCCGATTTTCCTCAAACTTCAAATGACATGTATTCTGCTAATAATGCTACTTTCACTCAATCCAAATTTATATTTGGGTTTTATAAACATCACTGGAAAGGCATACTTAATGCATCATGAGAGACGTAAAATTTTACCTTTTATTTGATAGATTGCCATTACTGTTGATGTTTTTAAAGCAGGTTATTCAAATGATGCAGAAAAGAGTTAGATTCACTTTGCACTGGTATGGAATTGATCCCGGCTAAATATCCCAACCCTCACCTATGAAAACAGTTACAGTTACACCACCAAAAAAAGGCACATTTTCAGAGAAATTATGAAAGTAGGTCAAAAAGATTTTTTTTAGTATGCACGCAGCAGATTGCATTATTGACACTTCAGCTTCAAGGGATGGTATAGTTTTGGTTGATATGGGGGATTCAGGTTTTACTTTTTATGCCTGCATTATGTTTTCGAGTCGTCCGTCCGTCCGTCCGTCCCGTTTTGTTTTTGTCGATATCTCAAGAACCGTGTGGTGGTTTTACATCAAACTTGGTATGAGGGTATAACCTGGGGGGATAATACTTTGTTTAGATTTTAGGGTCACGGGGTCAAAGGTCAAAGGTCACAGGTTATTTTGTGAAAAAAGGTTGAAATTTCATGTTTTTCTCCATATCTCGCAAATGGTTCAAGGTATCTTCATGGAACTTAGTATATATGCATGTACCGATGGGCAGTGATTATCTAGGGAAGTTGGGGGTCATGGGTCAAAGGTCAGGGGGTCAAGGTCAAGGTCAACTCCTCAAAATATCACTACTTTCCTTATATTTATGCAATGCCAGAAGGATTTTTTTTAAAACTTGATGTATGCATGTATAACCCAATATATATTCTGTGGGAAGTTTCTTGCCAAAAGGTCAAAGGTCAAAAGGTCAAGTGAAAGTGCTAAATTGCACTTCTTCCTCCATATCTCAAAAGTAACTCAAGGTACATGTATTATCATGAAACTTACATATTTATGCATGTTCTACCTAACAGTGATTCTCTTTGGAACTGTGAGGTCAAAGGTCAAAGGCCAGGTTTAGATAATACTATTTTACCATTTGATACTGAAATTATACTTTTTCTCAATACCTTGAAAATTACTCAATGCATAAACTTATAAAAGGGTCAAAAGTCAAGTAAAAATCATCAGTTCCCCCAGATATCTGCACTCTGACGTTTTAATTATTCATCCAATTGAACCTAGTTCTAGGAAAGTGAACATTCAGCACATTTGTGGCAAACCTGTCATTTTAATATTTTGCCAATTGTGTTAAACTGTCATCACACATTGTCAAGACATTGTACTGTAGACCTATTAGGAGAACCATGCATTATTGCGGAGGCATACACCAGTCGCCGTAGCGACATTTCTAGTTCTATATTAGAGATCCTGTTTTATGAAATATTAAAGAGCATACAATTCTAAGAGAAATTCAAAGTGTATTTGATAAAGATCAGTTTTGAAATGGCTGAGATATCCAAAAACAAAGAGTTCCTAATGAAGGGTGGGACCTACCTTTTATTAAGACCACTTTGTTTTACTTTGTGTTGAATTTTGATATCTCAGCCATTTCAAGACTGATTTTCATCAAATAAACTTTGAATTCCTCGTAGAATTGTATGCTCTTTATACAGTGCAGGTCAATAGCACAATCAGGGTATGCAATTGTGTAACAGGGTAAAAATGAAAAAACTTGGTGAAAATGCTTTTTTTGTTTTTTGTTGTAGCTGAGTGTTCAAATTTTCATTTCATGTAAAGAAAGAGTCAAAATATTGCATTAAACTGCGCATAAATTAGCATTTTAATAAGGGGTGTCAAATTACATTGAAATGACTAATATATTAGAAAAATTCATTTAAAAAAAGGTGAATGTTTTTTTCATCTGATACTGCTGTTCGATATTCCTGATAAATATCCCTTTCATTCACCACCGGCACATAGCCATGACATATCACAAAATATGAATAAATTTCATATTTTCACTTCTCGAAATGGGTGATAAATTTTGTAGGCATTATTTTGAATTCAAATAAAACCACCTTTACACATTTTATCATATTTCACTTTTGCCAAAGAGTGAAGAGGCGAAACTTTCAGGAATAGGTAACAGATATATAGTGGCCATTATTATAAATTTTTATGAAATTAGGGCTGGTACTTTGGAAGATATGATATTTTTCATCAAAAAATTATCTGTACAGTTTGACCTTGAATGTGCACACAGTGTTTGGATCAATTCTCATATTTGTAAACACAGATAGAAGAATGAATGTGAGATGTATGATGACTTGAGTTGATATCCAAGCTGTGACACTCAAACAATGACATATTAAGCCAAAATACTATGTTTTTGCTTATGATATCTTTAGAAATTGAACAAGCATTGAAATATGAACACTGAACACTTATCATATGACCTTCATGCAGTATAACATGGGCGTGTATCAGTCTTTTTTATACTCAGCAATTTGTAAAAATATAAAAAAATAAGTTCCTATTGCTCAAATTTGCTCAAATTTTCACACAATAGATTTCTACATATGTACAATTCATGGTTAAAAAAACAAGGATATTCAATAAGGGGAAAAGCTTCTTATAAGTAGTCAAATTAGGATATACATCACTGAAAATACCGAAAAACGGCTGCACTTATTTTCCTCAGCATTTGAAAATGGCTCAAAACTCAAAACTGGCTGAACATTTATTGGCAAACAGCGCACCATACTGTAGTGTGTCTTCAGTACTTTCAGGAAAAGCAGAAAAATAAGATGTTTCTCCATGTATAGCTGTACAGCATGGGTTAAAAGGTCACAATGTCACAAAAGTAAGCCAGCATTACACTCCTACCAGGACGGGTCTTCAGACCTCATAACTTTCTCCAGCTGAAAGAACCACTGTTTTTTATTGCATGCAAGCAATGCCAGGAAAAAATCCATTAATTTGATACCAAACATGTAGGGGTAGACTTAAAATATGGACCTCAAATCTTGATTTTACGTAAGTTGTAAAACGCTTTTTTTGATGCATTACGTGGGTTTTGGGGGACTTTTTGGTAATTAATCTTTAATAATTAACAGTAAATGAGAAGAAATTAGCTATTGTCTTACCACATGTAATTACTGATGTCTTAGCATGCTGCATGTGAATTTTTAAGTCAGTTGGTGCATTCTTTTAGAAGTTACAATTTTTTAAAGTGAGAAAGTCATGATTGCATACCCTGATTGTGCTTATCACCTGCACTCCCGCTATAACGAACATGGTTATCAAGAAATTCTGGTTACAACGAAATGAAAATCAAGGTCGTGAAATTATCAGCCCTATGTTTTTTCTTGTTTATTCATTCGGTTATAACGAAATTTCGATATAACAAAAGAAAGCTGCTGGTCCCGAGGACTTTGTTATAACAGGAGTCCACTGTATGTGGTTTCTAATTATCTCGCAAAATGTTAAAACCTGATTAACCATCTCAACCAAAACTATACCATCCCTTGTATGCTAAAGCTTCAATTATCACGGGAGAGGGACATCTCCCTCCCTTTTCCATTATTTTAATTCCCTCTGACCTTGGCATCTCTGTATTTCTAAGTCTTCAAAGGACAAAATTGTAAGTTTAAAGTTTAAAAATCAAATTTGTGTACAGCTAGAATACACACACACACACACACAAAATAGCTATACATGTAATTCACCCATGATAGCCCCTGAAAATATGTAATATTTCGATACATTAGATCAGATCTCTATTTAACAATTTGGCACTTGTTGTCTAAGCATTGAAGTTCTGCTCCGTAAGCGCCAATGCTGATGTGTGCGCGTTCTAGCTATACGCATGTGTTTTTATGAATAATATTTATTGCGATTCTATGTCTGTCTGTTAGCTGATTGTATACTGTATACGTTATATATTTCGCGGGGGTTTTATTTTTTCGAATTTCGCGAGTCGGGAGCTATTCGCGAATTTAACAACACGCTAAAATATTACCTTCCAAAATGAATCCCTTGCCTTGATGATACGAAAATTTCAGTACTAGTAGTATACCATGTCATTGCTTACCGAACAGACCATCCCTGTACTGGCTAAGCTTGTTTACGTACATATAGCACGTCCACGTCTACTTACGAATACTGTAGAGAGCCAATCCATTATCGCAAGGGGACCACTCGTCAGAAATCTAGCGCGATGGACTTAACCACTTCAAAAATGTTGAATTCTAACTTACTAGTTCGCAGAGTTTGGTAAGTTTTTTTCATGCAGTGTATAACTAGTATCATTCTTATTTGCTAGTAAGTTGAAAATTCACACTTTCTTTGCCACTTCATATTTTCTCTGGTCCCCCAATCGCGAATTTAACCACTCGCGAAAATGTGTGACAGCGGCAATTCGCGAAAATTTATGTACGCGAAAATTATAGCGTATACAGTATCACTATCGTTCAACTTACTCCAGACATATTTGGAAAAAGATGTCGAAAGCATGATCGTTGATTGAAAAAATTGGGTGATCGACTAGTCTATTTCAAGTTGTTTCAAATGTGTTAATGCTTGCATGATATGCAATGGTACGCAATACCTGTAGCTAGTATTAATTCATTTTTGTTTTGTGTTTTCAATTTTCTTCACGTCCTCATAGACCTTAATCCTGTCACGATGGTGATGGAGTTACTGAGAAACTACTGGTGGGCTGCCATCACACCAGCCTTTGCCCTGGTGGGTATCTACCTGGACAAGCAGCAGAACGTGCGATATTCCGGCTGGAAGAACAGGACGCAGCTGTACCAGAGAGAGCTGACGGAAGGAGAGGACCCATGGACCTCAAGGACCAAATCATGATGCCTCTGATGACTGGCTGGACGAGGGGAGGGAACGAGTGGTGTCAAGACATCAAGCTGGCTTCCTGCCCAATGGTCCTGCTTTCCTTGATATTTTCTGCTCCTCCTATTACTTTTTATTTTCGATGTACAGAATTTAGAGTGGACACATGAACTTTTCTGCCAGAGTGGAGCCACGATCCCCATTCTTCAAAAACATACGACCTGAGACTCTCCATGTCCATGTCCAAGATATTAGTTAATCACTGTATTCGAGAATGCACTTTCTAATGTTCTTGGGATGAGAGAGATGTTATGGTTATGTGCTGGATTGCCTTGCCTCATACCATGTGATTATGGTGTCAAAGCCTATCATAGGGGGTGGGGATGGTTACAAATTGCTGAGTGTCACCCTTCACCCAATAGTGAATGGGGTTTGAATTTAAAAAAAAAAAAAAAAAAAAAAAAAAAATCAGCCAACAAGCAATAATCCTTTGATGATGAGCATAGATGGTGTACACTTGGTTTGCAGACAGTAGAAACATAACCACTTTCTAGACATGAGAGCAGGTAACTGCCCTGACCTAAATCTGTATCTGCAAGGGAAAGTCTAAAGCAGCAATCATTACAGTAGTCACGTTACCGTACTGCATTTATAATTGCATCAAGAAGGTTGTTCACCATATTGCACATTGTATTCTAATTTTGTCCAACCTGTCCAAAGTTATATTCCTGGGCATAAGTTCAACACTGTACCAACCTACCCTTGCCATCAATATTGAAATGCATTCTTGACAGGTAAGAGGCTCTCAGTGATCAGATCTTCTTTTTCTCCCAAATATACTGTACATGTCATGGTGGTGGTAAACCTTCACAAGATGGAAGCACAGTGCATTTTAAATATGAACAAGGGATGGACTTTATCACATGAGGGTTTCTCAGAGAAATGTCAGCATTGTATGTTTTATGAATAAAGAAATAAAGAAAAGTGAATGACTATGATCAGTTTTGTGCAGACTCTTATTAAATATGTGTGTCATATTTATTCAGAATACATGTACAATGTACTGTGTTGATATGTGTTTGTAGTTGCACATGGATCCATTAGAAAAAAAAATCAGATAAAAAGTGTCTCAGATGTATGACAGAAAATGAATACATGTACACCATATAGGAACTCAGGCATTCTACATTCTTACAGCACTTTCACATACACTCAAGACTATAATTAAAGCAGTGACCCCACATAAAGTTGCTTGTCTGTCATCTTTTTGTTTGGTTTTAAAGATGATGTAATTATCACAATTACAATGTACACCTGCATACTGGGTAAAGACAACTTCTGCAAGATTTAATTTTGATGTACATTGTATTTGACAAACTTATTTCATCTTGGTCTGAGTACATTGTAAATGTACCGTTAGACCGTTTTCACTTTTGACAGTAGTGTTTTGCTATGTGTATTTTTTTTCCACTGGTAATGATGGAAATGTCCTCACAGCAATACTGTCTGTGTGGAAAGAAGAAGTACATTGTACACAGTTGTGTATTAGGCCTATGAGAACTTTATGTGAGGTCTTTTTTTATACTCTTGTTCAGACATATCTTTGTGTGTAATTGTCCATGTTCTTGTTGCTAAGCAGTCACAGTCTGAATCCATTTGCGCCGAGGGAAATGTACCGACTTGCATGAAATATGCTCTGATGTAATCATAAATTGGTTTTCATCTGTCCTCATAGGCAAGACAAAAAATGGAGAAAATTGTGGACTTGAAACTTTGGATTAACTTGAGCTTAGCTGTACACAAATACATGTATAGCTGTCACACATTGATAGTTTTGACTATGATGCATATGGACAGTGTATGGGCACCACACCACCCAAGTCAAGTCAAGTCAAGATACAGTATACAAGTATTTCTGCCTCTAAAAAGTTTAATTACATTGTATTTACAGCCAGAACATGTGCTGAGACTGTACAGACTAAAAAATTCACAGTGTCTAGACATTATGTATACTATATGCATACATGTAACTTAATATGCTTCTGGCCAGCTGCACACGACTTGTATGACTGAAGTGCATGTCTGGTTTTATTTTTGTTTTTTGTACAGCACATGTGACTTCTTTCAATTTTAGTAGGATTACACTGTACATAATTTTTATTTTGTACAGTTGTATTTCAGTAGACAAAACAATATTCAAATGAATTCTTGTTTCCTGCAGAAAATGAAGGTTCATTAGTCATATTGAAACATGAGACACAGCAACAAGTGCCTCTTTGTTTTGAAACTTAAAATCTGTACATGTAGTGGTATCATAGACCACTCTATAGCTGGCAAAAAAAAAGGAAGTCAATGTACGACATCACACACTGAACTAAGATGTACTTGTACAGTGGAACCTTGTTATAAAGAGGTTGAATATACAAAACCCTCTGGTAACATGGCAATTTTTTCTGGTCCTAATGTACAAATGATGCACAGGACTGAGTGGATCGGTGAGAATTGGATGCGCGAGCTTAAAGGACAAGTTCACCTTCATAAACATAAGGATTGAGAGAATGTAGCAATATTAGTAGAACACATCATTAAAAGTTTGAGGAAAATCGGACAATCCGTTTAAAAGTTATGAATTTTTGAAGTTTTGGTGCAGTAACCGCTGGATGAGAAGACTACTGCAGTGTGTGAATAACTTAGATGTCACATACGTACAACAATATAAGGAAAATATAAAGAGAATTTCACAAAATTTCATCTTTTCAAAAAAGTACACATTCCCCCGACTCGTTACCGACAAATGTTATGGGTAATATTATTCCCCCTGCCTTTAGAAAGAGGCAAGTCAAGTGCTCTTTTATTATGCGAAAAAAGTGAAAATATGTTGAATTTTCTTTACATTTTTCTTTATACTGTACATACAGTACACATAGTAAGAAACCTGATAGACTGTATAACAAGGTAACCATGGGTTTTAGGACCTCATTACAACAAGGTTCTCCTGTACTGGATTTCATGATATTCTGCTAGTCCATCAAGTTCTATCTCACTGCAATCCACTAATACTGCATCATAATTTATATGTCAAAATGAACCTAATTGTATCATAAGGTAAAAGTTTGAATTGGTTTGTTGGTCATGTATACCGGTACATATACATATTAGGTATACTATACAGTTGTATATTAAAAGACACCTCTTTGATGTATGTTATGCACAATTAGGTTTGGCATATATGGAAGTTAATCCATTGCACATTTGCATAATTCATGTTAAAATTAGCATCATAAACATGATACATACTAATTTTGACAAACATCTAATGGTAAAAATTTTCTGCCATTATTAACATAAGAAAACACATGTTAATCCTAGCCATGTCATTGCACTACAACAATGGCAACAATTATTTCACTGATCAGTACTAAAGCTTCCTGTTCTGAAGAAAGGTTAAAAAAGTGGAAGAAAAAAGATCCAACCCTCAACCTACCATGTAGTGGATATTCAAATAACATCAATAATACTGTACATTTGTATTACAAATACATGTAATAGCACCCAATTGCCAACAGGCAGCTACTGCCTCACAGAATGTCAAACAAATACAGTACATTGTAGTGTCAAAATAATTATTTTTTTCCTTTTTTTTTTTAATTGAAAGGGGGGGGGGGGGGGTACCAATACAATGTACAGTATATTTGTTGACTGTAACCCTCACTTCTTGTTGCTAATTTTTGGCCAGAAACTTATGACTGCAAGCTTTTGCAGCAATCAGTTATCACACCATATCAAAACTTTGGAAGATGAGTTGCCATGCCGACGGCATTCTCCAGATGCTCTTCAATCAAGTAACAGTTTGTACATTGCAGCTCCCTCAGCCTGTTCTCTCCAGAGGGCATCAATGATGTGGATGTACCCTCACCGCATCATGGAGAGGAGTTGTTTGCTCTTGAGTTTTGATGCCATCTCTGCGTTGCGGAGGGCGATGCTCCTCAGCTTTGCCTGATTGAGGCGCTCCTTCAGCTCCGTCACCCTGGTGTTGTCGGAGGTGGTGATGATGACTTCATCCCGGTTGTTGGATGGGGGCTGGTTTTCCTTTCCAGTCACAAAGTGGACCTTCTTCTTGGCTTTCAGGTTGGTTGGATGAATGTCGTCGACGAAGTCTAAACACACAAATGGGAGACAGGCAGAAGGAAACGGATTAAGGTAATCTTTCCGCAGGACACCCTGCATTTTACCTGGCACAATTTCTTTTTTGTTTATACAGTGTATTGGCAATCACATGCAGGTCTCAATCACCTTGAAATAGTTCTGTAACCAAAGTTTTGGGGTTACACAAGGGAAGTACAGTAGACTCTAATACATGTAATAACAATCTGTTTGGGACCATAATTCAAAGTCACTTTGTCAAACCACATTTCGTTTTATGGTGAATCAAATCTTGAAAAATAATGAAATAAAAACATTTTGAACTATGGGAATGATCAGACACTTGTTATAATCTGAAATTGCCTTGTAAGTACTGTACTTGTACATTTACAGTATTCCTAAAAACAGAGTCCACTGTACCTATGTACATACCTGTACAAAGTATGCAGTTATGTACATGTACAGTTGTATGCTTTGGATAGCCTTTTTGAATTTATGAACAAAGAGTTGCAAGACACACACACACACACACACAATGCAGAAAGAAGGCACAAAGTATCAAGTTGCAGTAAAGTACATGTGTATTGATGCAAGTCTACAGCAAAATTTATTGATAAAAGTAAGTAATCCTTCGGTAAGTGTTAATCATCCACTTTATGCAGAATCTGCACTTCTATTTTTTTTTGTGGGGAAAAAAACCCAACACACACACACACACACACACACACCAAACTTTCTTCAATAGAAATTTGTGTGGGCTGTGCTGATGTAATCCAACTTACAATCTGTGGTTTGTTACATGTACCCTGACATGTACTTGTCAACCAATCACATTGCTATTTTGATTTGTGTGTGTGTACATGTATTGTATGTGCAATGTAATTGGTTTGAAATACACTGTACATGTTGTGTTTGATGTACAGTACCATACTTTGTGCATCATGCATCAGTAATAAATAAAACATGAAGTACACTGGGTAAAGGATTGGCACTTCACAATTACATGTACATTCCCAACATCACTCACAGAACAATTCACAATATTCCCTGCTTCTTTGACTCTCCTTACATAATCTCCTGTCAACATTTTGCTACAGTAGACTCCCGTTAAAACAAAGTCTCTTTCGATATATCGAAATAAACAATTAAAATACATAGAGTGGATTACGCTGCGGCCTGAATTTTTACTTAGTCGTAACCGGAATTTTGTAATAAATGTGTTCGTCATTACGGGAGTGCACCCGCATTTTGTAATGTAATTGCCGGCATTTCAGTAAGCTGACTACTGACAGGGATCCACACACCCACAAGAGTGCATTACAGGCAACCATATAATTTCTTCCACTTTCTCTTTTTAATCCATTTGAAGTACCCGGTACAAATAATTATGTATTTAGTGCAATTGCAATGCTATGTGTACATGATATTGCCAAGAAAAAAAAGAAAGAAAACAAACACTGAACAAAATATACAATACAGGTATCGCTGTTTACAGATTACTGTAAAAGTGGAATTTTTCGCGCATTTCGCGCAACCAGAAACTAAAGCGAAAATAAAAGCACGCGAATATTTTTGCTTGCCATATGTTCCTGTATGTTTTGTCTTGATTCCGCGGAATTAAAAACACGCGAAACTCTTCTTACCCGGCCAAGCGCGAAAATATCCACTTTTACAGTAGACACAAATAAAACTACACACGAGGCACATTTCAATTAATTCTTTCCCCTACATTCAAAATGCTGCGACTTAATACTAGAGTTGCTTGTGATGTATTACATCTATTGCTTACATGGGTAGAGTGTCTTTGGCAATCAGATTCTTTTGGATGTCAAATATTCTCATGCACAAAGAATGGGGAAAAGGAAGAAGCATTTCCCAGTACATGTATAATCATGCTGTCATTTCTTGATCTCCATGTATCCATATCAATATTCATATCAAGCAATGGTAATGTTAACTATACAACATGATTGCAAACCAGTGAATTACTAGTGCATCAAGTCATCACATCTGGTAAAACCCTGTAATAATAAGATATGCACTGAGTCATTCATTCAATGGCCCACATGACTATGAGTCCATCCATCCATCCATCCATCCATACAGTACTTTCAGTCCTATCTGACCAGACAGATGGCACTCCCCCTCCCCCCCCCCCCAAAAAAAAAAAAAAAAAAAACCAGAGGAAAAGATATATGAATCTGTTTTAATTCAAGAGAAGGCTTCCTTTCAGTTGATCTTATGCATTGTACATGAGTAGAAACACTTGCCATCTCATCAGAGTCAAAATGTATTGAATAGTCAAGGCGCTAATTCCTGTAAGAGGCTTAATTAAGGAGTTCGTTCAACCCACCCCGCAGAAAAAGTTTGACCAGACTGGGTGGTAGATGGGACCTCTATGAACATCCCCAGGTAGTATGTGGTTCCAAATTGTGGTGTCAGTAGAATTTTACTGGCCACTTTTCATCATGATTTGTTGGAACAAACGTAAAAGAGTCTGCTCACGCCAAGACTATTACACGCACCACCAGCACTGCTACAGGCGCCAGTGCCAGTGCTGCGTGTAGTAGTCTTAGCGCGCATATACTTTTTCTTCGATAAACAAGGGTTTTGCCAGCACACTAACTTTTCACGCCAAGCTGGGTTCGGTGTAGTGTAGTTTCTAGCCGTTTTTATTTCGTCTTTATTTCAAGAGTTCAAGCAAGCCGAGTGAGAGCGCATACCCGGTGATTGTGACGACCGAATCGCAATCACTGGGTGTGTGCTCTCACTCCACTTAGCGCAATATGTACAGCGGGCTTCTGCATAATACACAAACTGCAACTCAGAGAAATAAAGACGAAAAAACTGCTAGAAATTAAGACTAGGGTCGGTAAACGCTTGTCGCTATTTGGGGCACTGAAAACGACAAACTCACACAGTTTTTGCATTTATTTCATGAAGAATTCATCAAAACTGCATAAAACTATATATGTATATGTTGCTAGAGATGTCATCTATACAGTGGGATTCGTTGTAAGTTATAATATTGTGCATGGTTACCATGGTAACCGGATGCCTAAAGGCGACTGGTAACCCCAAAAATTCCTCCTGCTGCTGCAAACATTGTTTTTTTTTTTTTTAATCTTATAGATGCAATAAAAAAAAAACACAATTTTTTATTGATTTTCGTTAAAAAAGTTTTCCCTGTTGCCATGGCAACCAGTATTATCCAATCAGAATTTAGTTGTCAATAACTCGAAAACTAAAGCCCATAATTTCAAAAAGCTCAATAAGCATGTCCTTCCTTCTGCATAAAGTGTACGACATCAGGTATATGTGAAGAATATTTTGAAGCATTCTCAAGTTACAGCAAAATTTGCAAGCAAAGGCATAATAAACGGCCATTGAAAGAAAGATATCATTTTCGAATAGTAAAATACATGAAAAAGTTGCATCCGTCGTACTTTCAACACAAATTTGACTTCAAAGCATAGGCAAATGTATATAGTTTTTAATAATGTATGGACACAAATTTCCCTTAAAAATAAGATGAATACAGAAAGCAAAGCCAATATTCTATAGTAGCTCTTTCGAGTATTTACAGAGCGATGGTTATTCAAAACAATCCTGGAAAAGAGCAGAGGAAAGCAATTGATTGTTTATGTTCTTAAAGGAAGTTTATTCAAGAATACCGATAAATTCCTTTCTAAAGAAGGAATATACACGTGCGCTGGATTATCCATCAAAGAATTAAGTGTACTTTTGTGTTCGTTAACTATTGTAATATATATATATATATAGATATATAGAATAAAATGAAATATCATGATATGTAAATTTTATTCAAAACGTGCAGTAATGAATTAATGCTGAGGAGAGAATGAGGGAAAAATCTTGGGCGTCTTTTCCCTGTTTATCCAGACTAATTTTACAGTGTAGAACTCATCTACAATGAGTGATGTGCACGAAAGGCAAAAGAAACAAACCTGTCTAAATTCCAGATATTTTTGGGAGTTACCAATCACCTGTAGGCATCCGGTTACCATGGTAACCATGCACAATATTATACCTTACAATGTATCCCATTGTATTGCTGACATCTCTAGCAACATGCACATATATAGTTTTAAGGCGTTTCGATGAATCCTTCGTAAAATAAATGCAAAAACTGTGATAATTTTGTCATTTTCAGTGCCCCAATAGCGACAAGCGTTACCGACCCTAGTCTTAGTTTCTAGCTGTTTTTATTTCGCCTTTATTTCTCTGAGTTACAGCTTGTGTATTGTGCAGAAGCCTGCTGTATTGCGCTAAGCCGAGTGAGGGTGCATGCTCAATGATTGCCACAAAAAACGGTTCGGGCGTCACAATCGCTGGGTATGCACTCTCACTTGGCTTGCTTCAACTCGGAGAAATAAAGACGAAATAAAAACGTCTGGAAACTACACTACACCGACTCCAGCTTAGAGTGGAAAGTTAGTTTGCAGGCAAAAACCGATGTTTGTCGCGGAAAAAGTCTTTGTACGCTAAGACTATAACACGCACCACTGGCATTGGCGCCTGAAGCAGTGCTAGTGGTACGTGTAGTAGTCTTAGTGTGCGCAGACGCTTCCTCGAAGAATATGGTCATGTCGCAACTAACATGGCCTGTAAAATTTCATTGATACCACAATTTGATATCACATACTACCTAGGGGTGTTCCAGAGGGTCCAACCGACCACCCCATGCAGTCAAACCTTTTCTGCGGGGTGGGTTGAACGAAGTCATTTTTTCTGGGTCGCTGCGCCTGGACTAGAAGGGCCTCACGAACACAAGAGTTGACAAGGTCTTCCACACGGTTGAACACTAACCCTTTCTTTAAATGCAAACACTTTAATTTGCACTTTAAATGCAAACATATTTCTCTCTCACACACACTTCCATGATACTAGTACCTAAAGGCTTAATTACATAAAACATTTTATATCATAATTTCGTGAGAAATTACGTCATATATGAGATCCCGCTAGTGCGCGCGCCACTCAATTTGTTAGTCGCCGCCATCTTGCTTACACGCGAATTTCTGTGCTTGGAAAATTCGCTGCAATTACACTTGGAAATTCGAGTTTTCGTTCAAGTTAGATCGACGTTTTCTGGTTTTAACGATCATTCTTCAGCCGAACAGCAATGAAATTTATGTCTTCGACCAACGTTCCAAACGCATATCAACTGACTACTAGAAATAATCAATATAAATTGTTACTTTGTGAGTCCCTTTGTGATCAGTCCATGAAGAAACAAAAGTTCTATGTGCCTTCGCACTTCCCTATTTTTAGAATGTCTGTCCTTGCTGTAAATTGTGTAAATTTTGTAAATGATAATAAATGGCCAAGTTGCCTTTGTTTGCTTCGAAAAATTGGGTGAGTAACTCAAAAGTAATAGACGTCCGTCACTTTAATGAATAAAAACTTTAGAACCACAAACACAGTGCTACAGCAGATACACGTACATGTATGTATAAAGGTACAATTCTACAACATCAATACAACTGTATTTTCTTTGTTTCTCTTACACACATACTGTATTGCCCTTGCAAAACACACCTACAACATACAAACATTTAAGCAGCACACTCGACATCAACAAGTAAACTTCATGCTGGAGTCAATGCTGTCCAGTCGTTAAAGTAACTGTCACAAAAGTATTACATGCAGATCTTCTGTTTCAGCAAGTCCATAATCACTGCAGAGCCGATATTGCTGCGAGCTTGACACCATAACATTCTTCGGGTACATATACTATGATGACACACTGACCCAACAGTGGGACCACGGAGCTACAGGTAGCTCCATAGTGGGACAGTGGACATTCCATCTGGCACTGGTCTCTTCAGACCCTCATACTTCGTGGAGGAGGGCTTTGGCAATCAATACGGGAGGCAGGGTTGCCTACCTGGCACATTCATTATGTACCTTGCACACACAAATGGAAACTCATTTTGCTGTTCGAGACTGGGCGAGATCCTACCTTTTTGGCTGCGCAGCTCAGTCACTCGGCTGGGCTTTGGATTCCTGCACTGCAATAGCTCCTCAGCCCTACACAGTCAAACGGGGTTGATAAACACAAGGCGTTAGTAAACATACAGACATGTACACAGAGGTATGGTACAATATGGTATCATGTATGCAGCATTGTCTTTCTGCGAGCAGTTTCATCTTTAGAAATCAGACTAAAAAAGGCATCCAATAACAATTGAAATACAAGCACTGTATAATTAGTGAATGTCACCAAGAATCTTCAACCTTAGTTACTAATACAGAGCTTGGATTCCCTAAAATGGTTTAGCTTGAGGAGTGAATGGTATTGTAAAATAGTTTTGGTCTCCTCCAGTGGCTGCTTTCACCATCCAACACAAGGCAATGGTGCTTTTATGGCTGACAAAGCTTATTGTTTCATCCTCTTTCTAGACATGGCCAATGAACTTCCTTTGATCAGTGAACCCTGGACTGTTGTTCTTGGAGGCAGCCTTTAATCCTCTTTACCACCCCTCCTTTGTCCCCTGCCTATATTGTTCTGCGAAACCTGGATATGCTTGTTGCAGACCTTACAAGACACAATAAAAGCCATGGGAAACTTCAATGAACCCTGCACGCATTCACACTGTTGACTGGTAAGCATTTACTTTCAAAGGGTGAATGACCACATCCTGTCTCCGGAGAAGGAGATCCACATCCACATGCTTTGCTGAAAATCTGAAAAGCATTTTCACATTTGTTACCCAGACTTGTGAAAGCAATCACAAAGGTTACCAGTTCATTCAAAGACAACATTTCATCTCCATTCAGCTTGAGTAAAATTCTTGCTAGCTATCTATCAAAGTATTCAGAAGTGAGTTCTGAAACCCTCAGTCCTGTGGTCCCTTCCACTTGAGGCTTCATGACACTGCAGGCAAATGTTCTAGGCATCATAACAAGCTATTAGCAATAGTATTATAATATGCCAGTTACATAGGCAAATATTTCAGGCTGTACCGTTGCATGCATTGTCTTTTCTGGACTCTTTAAAAGTCCCTCACTATGATCATGCATGGGACATTCATCTTTGAACCTGACTACAAATGAAAAAGAAAAATTATGTAAAGCCCTGTCTCTATACTTCCATTCTTTGTGACTTTTCAATCAGAGAGGATTGATAAATGTTCTTTGTCAGGTTTGAATACTAACAAAGCATATGGGATGAGAGGGCACTCGTTAATGCAAACTGTGTTAGATACCTTGAAAGCTTTTCATTGGCTAGACGCTCCTTGACAGACACGCCCCTTTCCCGCAGGTCCAAGTCGCGCTCCCTCTCGTTCAGCTTCCTTTCCCGTTCGTCCATTTTCCGCTCTCTGGCGCGTAGGGCCTCCTCCTGTCTGCGGAGACTCTCCTCTCTCCTCCGTAGGGCATCCTGCTCTGGATTGGTCGGCGTTTCCGTGGTGACAGTTGGGGAAGCGGCACGGGGTGCGAGCCTTGGATGTGCTAGCAGCTCATCTATTGATGGCCGTAGAGTGGGCTGTTAAAGGGAAAACAGTGATTGTAGATCTCCATGATTTCAGTTAAAACAGGTATGAAAATACTGACAACATAATTCTCATATGGACTTAACACTATCTTTGTTTTTTTGTTTTTGTTTTTCAAAGTTTTATCTCATTTAAGTTCAGCATTCTTAACTACTATATGCTTGAGGTTTTTTCATATGAATCAGTAGATTTATTTTCATACAGAATCAAATGTAAATTTGCCTTCAAAATGTGGTGAAAACATTTAAAAAGACAAACTTTTCTCTAAAAAATGAATAAAAATAGAAACAGGCAAGATTACAGCATTTCATAGTAAATGTGGTCTTTATATGTTATCCATATAATCAATTATGACACTTTGACCTTGTGTTAACACAACATGTGCTGCTAAAATCAACCTCCTCAAACAGATCTTTGCACAAATTTAAAGTGGCAATTTGGTGGTACCTTCACTCTTAGCATGCTGCTGACTATGTCATTTAGCTCATCTGAAAACTCTGCAGGTAGTCTTCTGAAGCGACCATCTTTGATCTTCACAGCGAGTGCTGCCTGATTGGCAGCAGTGAATGGAGGACTGGAAATGTAAACAGATGCACATAAAACTGAATATTTTTACAATGAACCATGAACAAAGCTTACTTCATTCAAAAAGTATGACTTAAATTGACTCCCTACCAACTGAAGAAAAGACTGTATGAAAAACATCATCACACATGACTACGAAACAATACATTCTCAAAATCTGCCACGTTTTACATTCATACCGTGCACATCTTTACATCTGTAACCACAAAAGTGGCTCATATTCATTGCAATGGAAAATCAGCTCAAAGGCAGATGTGTCTATATTCAGCCTAAATTATCTTGGCATGTCTACCAGAGAAAGACAAATGTATCCTGAAATATCTTCCATTACTTCTACATACAACATCCTGATATAAATAGTCTACAGCTGTACATTGTACCTAGGCAAGGCATTCCATTTTAGCCACCAACAAAATTATTTGATTATTTACAGCATCTACACTTTGAAGTCTTAGACCCATTACTACTATGTGTACTATAGCATACATATTTGCTTCTGAAAGTGGAGGAACCAAAGTATTAAAGCAGTGATTCCACTGCTTACTGCAAAACATGTCAAAGTTATATCAGGAAGCAAAGTCAAATGCTATCCATAAAGAAAACATTTTGTTGACATTTATTGGTTGCACCAGCATAAACTGCCAACAAAGATGAAGCTCACTTTTGCTTTCTTCGGCAACAATGCAGTAATTGCTGAAAATCTAAATTACCTCAGAGAGCTCAACTCGTAGATGAGACATCCTAGAGACCAAATGTCAGATTTATCATTGTAGGACAGTCTGTTCATTTGCTCCTGAAAAAAAAGAGAAGAGGGGAAATAGGAGTAGAAACAATATCACATCTACATGTATTTAGAAGCATTAAACAAACAACTTAACTCATGCAGTTCTTTGCTTTTATTTAATGTAAATCATTACATGTCGTTCGTTGATCAAAATAACTCAGAATCCCCCAAATGCATATGTATGTATTTTCAAAGCATGTTTGAAGAACAAGCCCCCCCCCAAAAAAAAAAAAAAAAATAAAAAAAAATAAATAAATAAAAAGAAACCCACAAACAAGCATCTGACAGTTGGCCTAAGCACAACACAACTTAGGGGTTGTTCACAATTATCAACATTTTCACAAGTGTACAAACCATACACTTTTCAAGACCCCCCTCCTCCCCCATTAACGTGTGCGAAGAAAAATGTTGATTTTTTTTTGGCATTAATTTCACTGTGTTAAGTTCTTGCTTGGCCTGCCTTTTTTCAGTTTGTGTCGACATTTTTCGAAATTGGAAAGCATACGCCGGGTGTTGACCCCCTCCCTCCCAGCGTACAGTTTGTACGCTTGTGAAAATGTTGATAATTGTGAATGGCCCCTTACTGCCCTGCTTATTATCATGAAGCACATACAATTTCTTAAAAGGTGCTACAGTTTGACAGCATTACTCAAGCGATTACATTGAGCTTAGTTATTAGTACTCTTCAGATTAAAGTCACTCAACTCATTGGGCATTGCTTGTTTCCCATATAGGTACATGCATGCTGCATTTTCTAAGTACACTAGTATGACAATGTGTATGCTGTCATCCCCGGATATAACAGGGTTATTTTTGGACATTCTTGAAGTTGAAATTGGAGAAATTCAGCATTACCAGTATTTGAAAGGAGAGAAGTGAATGCAGGAATTCTTCAAGGTTTTCTTGTGTAAACTTCGGAACATTAAATGAGCCCTTGTATCAAAAAGCAAATTCAATAATTAAAGAGAATTTAATGCATAGTTGCAGCAGTCACATTAAAGCCCTTTTAGCTCTAGGAAGAACACTAACCGGTGACATGTAGTATGGTGTCCCAACAAAGGTCTTGGCAAAGCTGTTGTCATGGTGAAGCACCCGTGCAAGTCCAAAGTCACCCAGTTTCACATTATGATTGGCATCAAGAAAGACGTTGGCTGGCTTCAGGTCGCGGTGCAAGATGGCACGACCTTTGCCCCTCCGATGGCACTCCTGCAGGGCAACTGTCAACTGCTGTAGGATCTTCCATATGAAGCTCTCTTCCAAAAGTTTCCTGTGCAGACATATGCCAATAAAATAAATTTATAATAAATAGGGTCTATACGAGTACAGTGAACATCAAATGCAGCACGACCTTCAAATCTGCTCTCCAAAATTAATTCAATTATATGTGATTACGGAAACTTCAATCCCGTCCACTCTCGTTGTACCCCAAGTTACAAATACTTCCAGCTATAGTCCCTCTATAGAGGACCCTTCGGAAGTAATGAACACAAGGTACAGATGATTTTTATCAGCAAATGATTTCTAAAAATTTTGGTGAAAGGTAACAAAATACAAAATATACTGCATTGATTCCAAATTTTTTTTTGTGTGTGTCATATAAATCGAACATTGCTTGATGATTTTCACAGATATACAGATTGTACAAACCATTTTGCACACACACAATAAAATAACTCTTGACAGTCTTACTTGAAGAATTTCTTTTCTAAGTTCATATCATCAGTTATGTGAGGCAAGGAGCTGTATTGCAGATGTGAATTGAGCAGCACATAGCAATTTTAAACTTATATTTGTTTGCATGGAAAAAAGGTTGGTTCAACTGAAAGTTGCATTCCAAAGAAACACATCTTGATACCTACATGCTGCAGCTTGATGAAAATTGCAATAGTGGAAATTGTAGTACTAGTACACTTGTTCTGATGTACCTATCTCTTTTGCACTTTGAAATCAGGCTGCCCAAGTCTCCGCCTTCACAGTATTCCATGATGATGTAGATGGTAGAGGTGGATCGGTCAACGATTCTGTCGTAGTAGCGGACGATGCGTTCATGTTTCAGCTCCCGGAGCAAGTTCACTTCAGATACCAGCATCTGCTTCTCCGCTTCACTCATGGAGCCATAGTCAATCTCCTTGGAAACAAGAATCTGTCAAAGTTTGAAAATGAGTAAAAGTTACTTGCACAACATATACAAGTACTGTATACAACTGACACTGTAAACTTGTACTTGTAGTACCTGAAGAAAGGTCAGTTGAAACAAAAAAAAGGAAAAAGTGAAATACAACAAATTTAACATTCAAGAATAAAGAATGTCAATCATCCCTTGTAAGTTGCATTACTTACATAATTGGTCTACAGATTGAGAAGGGTTACTACACAAGTCACAAGCACACATAAACTCTACGTACGATATGATTGTAGAACTACGTTCATGAATCATGCACTGAGCTAGATCAAATGTCTAACCGTTTATAGAACCAGACCAGGGGCGGATCCAGGAATTCTGTAAAGGTGGGGGGGGGGGGGGGGGGGGGGCGCAACTAATATTTTTGGTGCCACTTCCGGGTTTCATTTCATTTTTTTTCTTTTTATTTCTTTTGTTTTTAACTAAAATTAAAGGGGGGCGTAGCCCCCCTCTGGATCCGCCACTGCAGACCTTGTGATAAAATAGCACAGAAAATAAACAAAAAGCAAAGCTGGCACTAAGAGAGTTATACTCTCAATGAATAGTGTGCCTAAATCACCAATATCAATCATCAACCTCTTTCACACCCATCCATCTATCACGTCTATCTCCCGATCCATTAAGATCCTCAATGTCAACTGCCAAAGTATTCGCGCCAAAAAAACAGTCTTTCCATCTCCTGACGCAAATACATGATCCAGAAGTTGTCATTGGTACTGAATCATGGTTATCGTCATCAGTCAATAATAATGAGGTATTCCCAACTGATCAGTATCATATCGAGAGAAGAGATAGACCTAGTGACCCTCATGGTGGAGTATTTATTGCTACTAAGAGAGAACTTCTAGCTACAAGAGAAATTGAACTTGAAACAGATTGTGAAATTCTCTGGTGTAAATTAAATATGGCGGGATCTAAGACTCTACATATAGCTGCGTACTACAGGCCTCATGAAAATGACGAAGAGAGTCTTGCAGAGCTTCAACGATCCCTGTGTAAATTGAATCGCGATCATATGGTAGTCATAGGAGGTGATTTTAACCTACCTGGATGGGATTGGGAAACAAGATAGGTGAAAGCATGTCATCACCCAGCGCTTCATCATGCTTTTGGTTCTATGCTTGATGACCATGGGTTAACGCAGGTAGTTACAGAAACAACCAGGAAAGAAAACGTCCTTGATCTATTCCTAGTAAATAATCCAACGTTAGTCACTGATGTCTCAGTTGTACCAGGCATTTCAGATCATGATTGCCCAATTCTCACGATTGCTGGTTGTCCAACTCGCCAGAAGCTAGTAAGAAGGAAAATCAACATCTACAGCAAAGCGGATTGGGAGAAATTTGCTGATTTCATGCAAGGTGTAGGCAAGGAAATTGAAGATAAGCTTGACTTTTGCTCAGTGAATGAGGCTTGGGTTATGTTCAAGAATGGAATAGAGAAGGGAATGACAGAGTTTGTTCCACATAAGATGACATCCAAAAAGAATGACATACCTTGGATTTCAAACAAGATTAAAAGGTTGATCAAAAGGAGAAATAGGTTGAACAAAAAAAGTCGGAACATGAAATTGAGAAACCACGGGGTAGTCCCTTTTCAATTGGAGGAAGAGTTGAAAGCAGTTAAGAAATCACTGCAACAGGAGCTAAGGAGGGCTTATTGGAATTATGTGGAATCTCTTTTTTCTATCGATGAAGATACCACAGAATTTGAGAGTATGAAGAGATTTTGGGGCTTCATCAAACACAACAGAACTGATAATACAGGAATAAGAGAACTGAAAAGTGATGGTACCGTATTACGATCACTTATCCAATTGCAAAAGCTGAAGCATTGAACCAACAGTTCGAAAGTGTTTTCACCAAGGAAACTCCCATACCGAATGACTTACTACCGGAAACCTCAGACTTTGAAGAAATGGAGGATATTTTGTTTACATCAAAGGGTATAGAGAAGTTGCTTTGTGGTTTGAAGACATGTAAGGCCCCTGGACCGGATGGTATAACTCCACGAGTCTTGAAGCAGCTGGCATAAATTCTGGCTCCAATTCTTTGCAATATATTCCGGTTGTCATATGAATTAAGTGAAATACCAAATGATTGGCGCGAAGCAAATGTTGTACCAGTCTACAAGAAAGGCAATCGATCTACTCCTGTAAACTACCGCCCCATTTCGCTGACATGTATTTGCTGTAAACTAATGGAGCACGTTTTAGCCAGCAAAATTATGAAGCACGGGGACGAAAATAACATCATTTTTCCCCTGCAATATGGCTTCCGTAAGAACGTCATGTGAACAACAATTACTTGGTTTCACAAGCGATTTACATAGGAATTTGGATGCAGGACGTCAAACGGATGTTATAGTCATGGATTTTTCAAAAGCTTTTGACAAGGTTGGACATGAGCGGCTTTTACGTAAACTGGACTACTACGGTATCAGGGGGAAAAATCTGAAATGGATTCAAAGTTTTCTCAATGGAAGAAGTCAAGGGTTGTTTTGGATGGTATTAAATCTTCTTCAGTAGCGGTAGGATCTGGAGTGCCTCAGGGGTCGGTTCTTGGGCCTTGCCTCTTTCTACTTTACATCAATGACTTGCCTGATGGTCTCGCGTCAAAGGTTCGCCTTTTTGCCGATGATGCAATTTCTTACATGACCATCGACAATCAACATCATACGCAAAATCTTCAAGAGGACCTAAACAAAATTGGTGACTGGGCGAAAAAATAGATGATGGATTTGAACACAGATAAGTGTAAGGTTTTGACAATATCCAGGAAAAGAAGTAAGGTGCAACACGTGTATCATCTAAATAACGCCCCTCTTGAATCTGTTGAATCCGTGAAGTACTTGGGTGTAACCATCACTTCTGATTTGAAGTGGACCCAACACATCAACAATACTGTCAATAAAGCCAATAACGTGCTTGCATTTCTAAAACGCAATCTTCGCATAAAATCTTCTGATGTTAAAGCCACCGCTTACAAAACGTTGGTTCGACCAATTGTTGAGTATGCTTCCACAGTTTGGGACCCATCTACCAAGAACCTAATCCACCAAGTGGAAATGGTCCAGAGAAGAGCTGCGCGATTCACTTTAAATCGCTACCATAACACACCTCGAGTGTCACCAAAATGCTACAAGAACTTAATTGGACCACTCTGGAACAGCGCAGAGAAAATGACAGGCTAATTATGATGTACAAAATACACAATAATCTCACTCCTCTTTCAGCACAGGACTATATCATCAAACAGGCTACTCAGTTAACGAGAGCCTCGCAACCTCACTCCTATCAGGTACCATATTCGAGAACTGAATCGCATCGCCATTCGTTCTTCCCAAGAACTGTAAGGAACTGGAATTCCCTGTCGTCAGAAATTGTTTCAGCGCCATCTGTAGGATCGGTCTAACGGTTGATCACAGTGGCTAGTATTTTCGTCAAATTTTCTATGTGCTTGTAAATATCTGTAAATAAATTGTATTATAATGTAAATAGCACCAGTCTGCAAGAATCTTCAGTCTATTGAAGGAGGCAGACTTAATCAGAAGAAGAAGAAGACATATCTCCCAGATAGATAGCCGTGCTTTTCACCAGCGCCAGCGGCCGCGGCCGAGCCGGCGAGCGCGAGCCATACTCTTCAAGCATTCGGTCCCCGTAGCGTGCGGGCGATTCTGTGGCTATGTGGCGGCTGGCAGCTGTTGTGTTCCGGCGTCGAAAGCTCAATAGCACTTCCTGTCATGGTGATAAAGCTTTCCACTTACCTTGCCGTCGAGTTTGCGGCGAACTTTCCGGCACTTCCCATAAGATCCACTCCCAATTGAGTACAGTATTTCATAGTCTTCTAATTTTGAAGGCATCTTGATGCAAACTCACTGCAATTTGCACAGATATGCGGATGTATAAATACCACGAATGTCAGCGTTCCAGCGTTGATACAAAGTGCATGTACACACACGTACACATTTACACAGCTACTAGCTACGTACAGCATGCAACACAGACTGCGAGCGATGCGCTAGGCTTGCTTGCTCTCTCGGCTTCGAATCCAAATCAAGCGCTTTGAATGAGCTCGGGTACCGGAGTCCGTGATTGGCTGATATACAATGCTCTCTGCTTGGCTACCTGCGCGGTATGGAACGCCATTAGGGAAACAATACAAAATTCATTTCACTCCAGCCAATATTCATTTCACTTTTAACAAATACATTTCACTCACCAATATTTATTTCACTTTTTACAAAAATACATTTCACTTTTAGATAGAAATTCATTTCACTTTTCACAAAAATACATTTCACTTTTAAATAAAAATACATTTCACTTATAAATAAAAATTCATTTCACTTTTCACAAAAATGCATTTCACTTTTAAATAAAAATACATTTCACTTTTCACAAAAATACATTTCACTTTAAAATAAAAATTCATTTCACTCTTCACAAAATGTATTTCACTTTTTAACCAAAAACATTTGACTTTTCACAAAAATTCATTTCACTTTTCAAGAAAAAAAATAAATCATTTCTTCTTTCCGTAAAAAGAATCATTTCACTTTGGCGTACCATATCACTCTGACGAAACCATTTCACTGCACTAAAACCATTTCACTCTGATAAAAGCATTTCACTCTGATAAAACCATTTCACTTCGATCAAAAAAATACGTTCCTCTCTTTTCCCGGCCAAAAGGTGGCGCCAGTCTGAGAGGAGTCACAGTGCTATGGCACTTAGCATCAAAGAGCGTACAATGGCGGCTTTGCATAGTGTCCTGTTCGCTCTTTCTACCCCGACAAATTGCTGAATTTCTCCTGTTGATGACATCCGTGCGATCTTGGGAGTGTTCACATATCGGTAAAAAAAGGTGTCATTTTTCGTTTGTTCAGTCTGTAACTTTTATGAATCCCTATTAACTGACGAATTCACTAGAGTTGTTGTTGCGCCACAAACGTGTCTTCGGTGAAAACAGCTCGCCCAGTCCGACGTATTGCGTCTTGTGTTACTGTGGGAGCCAGTATTCGGGTCCAGTGTGGAGCTGCGTGATCGCTCCGCCGGCGGCGCTGGCGGCAGTTGGGATAAAGCAAAGCCACGACATATGAGCGCGGGCAATGTAGCGGACGATTCTGACTTCAAATCATATGTCAGACAGGCACTTAGATCCAATTTAGATGGCCAGGAATCAATGAAGCAGTGTATCCAGGAACTTAAAACTACACAAGCTGAGCTGAAAGACTCGATTGACTTCGAAGCAGCAAGAAGCGATGAAGTTGAGAAAAATTAGTAAAGGCTCTCACAAAGAACATGTCTGCATGCATGAAAAAAAATTGACAATCTGCAGGTCGTCAATAACAACCTAGAGCGTCACTCTCGCAGATGTAACCTGCTTCTCTGCAACCATGGTCCAGAGAAAAAGGAGCGATCCCTGCCGCAATAGTCAACAGTGTCTTGAAAGGCGAGCTAGGCATTGATGCAAAGGTGGAAGTAGCCCACAGAGTTGGAAAAAGAAGGAGTGATGGGGCTGCCAGACCTATCATCTTCAAAGTCAGCTCAATCGAGGTGAGAGATAGGATCCTACGGGCCAAAGGCAAACTTTGTGAGGCAAAGTCACAGTTGTACATCAAGCAGGATGAGACCTTGTCTGATCGTAAAGCGAAGCAGCAACTGAAATTTGTAGCTTCTGAGGCCTTCAAAGCAGGAAAGAAAATGTTCTTCCGGCACGACAAACTTTTCATTGACGGAGTAGAATACAAGAAGCCAAACGCTGGCCCCCAAGCGGAAGTGGAAGGAGCCACCAAGGAGATAGCGTAGGATAGCGACGGCTCTTGTCAGTTAAACATCGGCTGCTGGAATGTTGGTGGTTGGTCTGATTCATGTTCATTGAGGAAAACCATTTTAGCGAAGTGTGATTTTGATATTATTTGTTTGGTGGAAACTCATCTTCTTGAAAGTCAATCAATTCAAGTTAGCAACTACATTTGGTTTGGGCATAAACCGGTTACAATTGCACAAAAATGCAAGGAAAGGATCTGGAGGAGTCGGCTGCTTGATACATCGTCGCATGCTTCAGTATTGCTTGGTTAAATGTTTGGAGAAATCATATGAGGGGATATTATGGCTGCAGTTGAAAGACAAGCAAGGAAAGGATATGTTGCGTCTGTTACTTACCCCCAGAAAACTCAAGCAGAGGGGGACATGGTGAAGAATTTTTTGATAAGCTACTTTCCGGAGTATACAAATACAAAGATTGTGGTAAAATTCAAATCTGTGGAGATTTTAATGCGAGAAATGGAGATTTATCAGATATTATCGAAGGCATAGATTGCATTAGACAAAGAAAGACTATTGACTTTGAAACAAACTCTCAAGGAAGAAATGGATTTTTGTGTTTCGTCAAATTTGTGCTGCCTAAATGGTAGATATACAAATGATAATTTTACTTGTGTGTCTTATAAAGGAAGTTCAGTTGTGGATTACTGTATAGTACCCTACCATGATTTAAACCTATACTCCAATTTTTATGTTCTGCTCATTGCAGAGTTAATTGACAAGCATTCTATTCCAGTGTTAGGTTCAATTCCTGACCATTCTATTCTATGCTGGTCACTCGACAGAAATCCTTCAGGTGATAGAGCCAAATGCACAGAGCCTGTTAATTCTAGTCCTCAAAATCTGTCTAAACTGTATCATTTAAATGATATAAATGATAGATTTATGTGTGATGAGGAAAGTAACAATGCAGTAGATTCTCTTTTGAGAAGATTAGCAGATGGTGTACCATCACAAGAGCATTTGGATGAAGTATATGGTGAATTTGAAAAAGTTCTGCAAAATGCAGTACACAGGCATTGTAGGAAAAAGAAAACCAATAGACCCGTAAAAGGTCTCCCTCACACTCCTAAAGCATGGTGGGATGAAAATCTCCAATCCTTGTGGAATAGAGTGAAATGTAAACAAAAAGAATGGTTGAAATGTAAAAATGCTTATGGTAGAAAGATGAAGTTTGATGATTATAAAGCTGTACATAGAAATTTTGATAAAGCTGTACGTCAAGCAAAAAGAGCATATCAGCATAGAAAAATTAATACATTGGATGCAATGGTTAATAAAGACTCTAGTAGTTTTTGGAAGGAGATAGGGAAGATTGGCTCAGATGAAAGTAACAGGTGTTATAAAATTCCTGTGGAGGTAGTCAATAGTGATGGAGAAATAACGGAGAATTTTGATATTGTATTGAGTACAATGGCAAAATGATTTCTCCTCTCTTTTTACTGATAATGATGCTGGTTTTGACAATGATTTTTTGTTTGGTATAAAAAAGAAATTATTGGAGTTGGAATTAAATGTTCAGGAAATTGATTCACGGGGAGATGATCTGAATCATCCTATTGGATTATCAGAGGTAACTTCAGCAGTAAACAGAGCAAAATTAGATAAAGCAGCAGGAATAGATGGTTTTATTGCTGAGGTAGTAAAAAATAAAGTTTCTATTCAGTTCCTGCATGCTTTATACTCTTTTTGTTTTGAACATGGTATTTCCCCACAGATATGGCAAAAAGGTATTATTCATCCAATTCTTAAACCTGGTATGGATGAATGTGAACCTTTAAGTTACAGAGGTATTACATTGATATCTGTGATTTGTAAGATTTGTTGTGATATCATAAAAGAAAGATTGATTAATTTCCTTGAAAAAGAAGGTGTTATTAATGAGGAACAGTACGGGTTTCGAAAGAAAAGGAGTTGTCTTGAGCACTTATATAGCCTCTATTCTATAATTGAAAACAGAAAGCTGTGTAAAAAAGATACTTTTGTTTGCTTTATTGATGCAAAAAAAGCATTTGATCATGTTATTGTTAATAGGATTTTGTTATGGTACAAGCTGAGGTCTATTGGTGTTCATGGCAAGTTGTATAACTCCATAAAGGCTCTTTATCAAGATACCAAATGTACTGTAAATGTGAATGGTAACCTTACTGATTTTTTTAATGTGGATCTAGGGGTAAAACAAGGTTGTCTTTTGTCCCCAGTCCTGTTAAATATTTTCATTAATGATATAGTTGATAGTGTGAGGCTGTGTAACAGAGGTATCCAGGTGTTAGATACAAACATTGATATGCTTATGTATGCAGATGACATTGTGGTAATTGCTGACAATGAAAATGACCTTCAGTTGAAGCTTGATAGTACAACTGTATATGTTTGTGGGCTCAGAAGTGGAGGATCGAATTTAATACTTTAAAAACTCAAATTGTACATTTCAGGAGAAAAGCCCAAGCAAAAACCACATCTTTATTTTATTGTAATGGTCAAAAGCTTGATATTGTTGACTCCTATAAATATCTTGGATTGTGGTTTGATGAATTTTTAAGTTTACAAAAAGGAACCAAGATATTGGCTCAATCTGCAACTAGAGCCCTCGGAGTGGTTATTAGTAAATTTAAATTGATCGGTGGTTCTCTGTTTATGACCTATAAAAAGTTGTATGATGCTATGATTTTGCCCAATATGCAAGCGGTATTTGGGGCTTAGAAGAATATTCAGCCATTAATAGTGTTTTTTATATAACATGTCGTTTCTACCTTGGAGTGGGGAAATATACCCCTAATGATGCAGTTATGGGTGATATGGGTTGGGATCCCCCTTTTTTTTATCAGTGTCAATCAATTGCTAGGCTTTGGTGTAACCTGAGTAAGTATACTAGTGACCATTACCCTGGAAAAATTTTCTTGTGGTCAAAGTCCCTGGCAAATCATGGTATTAAGAATTGGTGTTATAAGGTTAAACAATTATTTGCAAAACTGCAGTGTATGCATGTTGAACCATTGGCTGAGATTGTTAGTACACATACAGGTGAGCACCGTATCCAAAGCATGTAAATTATTTGTTGAAAATAAGTGGAAATGTTCACGGTTTGATGATAAAAGGAGAGTTCCCCAATCCAGAAACAAACTCAGAACATATCGTAATTTTAAACATTCTATGAATACTTCTAATTATGTTATGCAGTGTCAGAATAGATCTAACAGGCGAGCATTAGCTCTGTTTAGAATTGGTTGTGCCCCTATTGCCCTTAAAACCGGACGTTATAAAAATGTCCCACACAATGAAAGATTTTGTATAATCTGTAATTCTGGTGATGTAGAAGATGAGTTTCATTGTTTTATGATTTGTTCGGCATACGATGATTTCAGATCACAATTATTCAGTATTATATCAGAAAGAGATCCCACCTTCCCTCAGTTACCTATTTACCAACAATTCCTTTTTTTAATGTCATCAAAGTCACTGTGCTGTCAAGTAGCCAGTTTTGCCAACCTTATTTTAACGTGCCGTAACAATTTATTATATTCCCACAGCTGAATATCTCTTTTATGTATTATTTAGCCCACCATATTCTCTCTCTTGTTATGTTAAATTATTTTTTATTGTCTGTATGTCTTACATGATTCATTTATATATTTTGTATTACTTATAATGTTTGATGTATACATGTATCACTCATAGGCCTTTTTAGGCCGGCCGTCCGTGTGACGGGTGTGATTTTTAAAGAATAAACTACTACTACTACTACTACTACTACAACCCTACATTGGAGCGGTTTTGCGGCAGCGGCAGCGGCGGTGGTTTGCCGCTAAACTCTGCCGCAGCGGCACGCTGTGCACACTGGAGCGGTTTGCCGCGCGTAATATGCAAATTAGATTGTTGCCCTTGGGCACCTGCAGTTTACTAGTAATCACTTACATAATTATCATGCACATGTATACTGTGAATACATTCCCCATGGATCTGAGAATTTACAAAATCACTTTTCCAAAACGAAACCAACAATAAAGGAAATCAAGGATGCGTAACATGCAAGAAGACTATTGGACAATCAGTACTGGAATCTCAACTTTTCAACTTTTTGCTTAAAAAAAAAAGAATACTTTCAACACAGACTGTTCAATGAAACTGCAAAATATTCCTTGTGTTACTGATATTGGTATGCACGCAGAAATTATTGCATCGGACCACTGCCATATATACTGAGAAGGTGGTACATAAAATGTGTACATCCAACACCTCAATATCTCAAATTATGATCTGCGAATGTCACATTATCCTTGTTCTTGTTTTATTTTATTTTATTTTTTTTTTACAAAATTAGTCAGCATCCAAAGCAATGATATCTTATCTTGTTTCATGTTAATGAGAAAATGACTAGTATTTTTTTTTTTCTGGTGTCGGTAAAGTCGTCAACTGTATGAAAGATGAGCTCTTTAAAAAAAAAAAAGAAAAGAAAAACCAGCAAAATACTTCTTTACTTGTTATTCCAATCTTTTACCATAGAATAGTATACCGGTATTATGATATATATATATATATATATATATATATATATATATATTTTAGATCATCATGATTGTGTCATTTTCATGTGCATGTTTGTGTAATGATTTTTGTACTTCATAACTCACTTTTCCTACTGCGCCTTGAGCACGTTAGTCATGTGAAATTGGCACATTAAACGTATACTGTATTATTATTATCATTATTACCTATTAACTCTATATGAATGAAATGTTAATGTTTGATTTGACTTCTGTCACAGTTCATGCTCTTTTTGGAAGTGTAGTTACAAAGGTGAGGGGATGTTTTAGAGAATATGCCTACCATTCACTCTCCTACTCAAACCTACTAGATCTACTGTATGTATGTAGAGTATAATGTAATCCACAAACGGCCCATAATAAACTCACCCACATACTGTACTCCCAGCTATGGAAAAACAAGAGTAGCATTTTCACTCTCCACAACATGTGTTTTATATTATGCATGGGGGAGAAATTAATGGCAATTTTGCATCCTCTTAGAAAAAACAAACAAACAAACAAAAACAAAAACTACACACACGCACACACACACACACACACCCACACACACACACACACACACACACACACACACACAATGTCAGTTTGGATTTCAAATTCACACATCTGCATTACACCATCAAATCTATGCTTTCAGAAATCTGGATAGCATTTTCACAGACAGTCGATTTCCAAGTGAACCACATAACTGTTGGGTAAAGTGATTACCAAAAGCCAACTGAGGTCGGTTTTATCTTAAGCAAGTTTTGTGGAATTGCACTAAATCTTTTCTTCGAAATTTAACCCCCGAATGAAAACATTAGTTAACAGGAATTTTAACCAACTTATGTCGGTAAATGACAAACATCACTCGAAATACACATCAAACAATGTACATACACTATACAAACCACACATGTCAAATTTAGCACTTGAGACACCAATTCAGGACAATTGTTCCAACATACAATCTCATTTGATGTGATCTAATATGGCAGTCTGTTGCAGAAATAAAGTACAGTGGTATACTGTTAACATTTGCGAAGGGAAGTAATATAGCACATTCACATGTAAAATGAAAATTCACAAGATCTGACACTGTATGAGCAACTTTGTAAATCTGAATGGATACACATGAGTTGTCAAAACAATACAGTAATGGTAGTATGGTACTGGATTTTATGAATGATTGAAGTACATGTATGATAATTAACACCAATGTAATTTGTATCTTGGACCAATTTTCTATAAAATAAGCATATTATTCTCATCTCCTACATCTGAAAAAAAGAAGAATTAATTCAGTGCAAATTCCTAGCAGAAATGCATACTTTACAACATAAAACAAATCAGTTGTTTACATTTCACTTTCAAACCTCATAAGGACCAATCTTTCTAAGTAATAAGAAACAAAAAGTACTTGTATTACATGTACATGGGTCTAGGGCAATTACCCCCTGGGCAATTACCCCGGACCCTTCCCCTGGTTCTAATCCTAATCCTAACCCTAATCTTTACTCTTACCTTACCACTACGCAGTATTTAGCCAGGGGGTAATTGCCCTCTGGGGCAATTGCTCGGATATGCATGTACATACATGTAGGACAGGAAAAATATAGGAGAGAATAGGATTGAGAGAAAAGAGCAGTACAGAGTTCATCAAATGAAGTGAGCAAGAAAGAGCAGATACATAGGGGTGGATGAGGCTTGAGATTTACAATGATATGGACATGTATTGAAGTTACAAACACAAACACAAGAAAATCAGGATAAGCAAAGGAATACAACAAAAATGGGCACCTAGGTGCTTACATGGTTCAATTTAGCTAGTCAGATAACAAAATCAAGTAGCAAACAGAATAGCAACATATTCCGCATATAATGCAATGACCCGTTGTGAGTTATCTGACATCAAATACTAATTTAATGCAAGGAAAGTACAAACTGAGTGTTCAAAATTATACATGTAATGAAAATAATATTCGATGCCATGTCAACTTTATAGATTTGGGTTTCCAAGATAAATTTGAAGCTTTCAAAAATCTGTAGTAACATGCTTCAGGTACACTATAAAGTGCTTGTTCTACTGCTAATTATTTTACTCATTGCAATGCAGCATAATACAATATTGCATCCATACTCCAAAGTCAAATACACACATGTGACAGGTACTATGTAGGTGCATAATGAAAAGGTGGAATTTCATCACATTTTTGAATATGTAGTATGTTGGCTACTGGCCTACCTGGGAGCAATGCACAGAATTCTTGTGTTGTGGGCCTGTACATGTATATGCTATCACATTTCTCCTGAGTCGAGTTCTAACTGCGAAGTGATACACAATAGCCTGCCTTGTATGATAATCATGAAGAACTTGATTACTTCTTACGAGCATAGATGAAATTGCTTGGGGTACACTACTCAAGTGATACATGAAGGATGCCAGTTGAAGACAATTATATCTTGTGTTTTCAAATTACCATTCACATTATAAAGATTGAAAGTAGTTTGATCCGCAATATTTTGGTTAAATTTTCTATAGATTTTTTTTTTCATTACCATGGAAACACATTAATTACATACCACATTTACCTGTAATAGTGGCCACATATGCCAAGTTCTAGGTCAACTCCTAAAAAAGCAAGAGAGTTGTTGTAACTTGGGTTGGAACCAGGTGCAAGCAACAATAGTGTTGACAGATATTTGGGCCATGTGAGGTCATTTAGAACTAGTTTCCATGGCGATGTCACAGTTTGGTGCTCTATACATCCCTTGTCAACTTGTACACACTATATGTGGGTGTGGTGTGTAATAATGGTATTAGCAGCTTTTCACATATTCGATACTTGTCTACATTATCATAAGTAAAACTAACTCCTTGAAAAGTGAATACATGTTTCAAAGAAGCATTGACCACTAATAGTATCAATATAAATGTACCTTATCATTCATACATGGTACAGGTGTATAGTCAAAATACAACAATATCCATCATATGGCAAATGGCTTGTAAAATAACATGGCCACTGTTATGAGGAGACCACAATTAAAGGTCAGTGCCTATTTCCCTATAACATTGTAAGTACTTCTCAAGCAAATGCTGTTTTATTATGCAGACTTGATACAGGAAGGGTGGAGATGACAAATAAATGGTTGCATTATGGTTGACTCAGCAAATTTAGAAAATAAGGGATGGATGCCAAAGTTTCAAATCCTCCTTGTTTGTACAGGAGTCCCTTTTAAAATGGTCTCACTGCCATACAATGTGGCCAGCAGTCGCGATTTAGAACGAAGATCAACTTGAAGACAAGATCAGCTGCACCCACAACGCCTTGAGGACTGTGCCCTGTGCTCTACAACTGCAGATACATGTACCTGAAGAGGGTATAATTTGCTTTCTCCAATAAGGAGGATGAAGGGCTGTGAATGCGGATGTTCTGTGTCGACCACGTATGAGCAGTTAAAACAGTCCTTCCTGGAAGAATGAAAAAGGCAAGCATATATGGAAACAGCGTGTAAACATTTTGAAGACATATTGATGTGCACTATTTTCTTATGCCTTCATACACATGATATTTCCAGTAATTTTGTATCATATATTTACTAGCAACTCCAGCAAACTAGAAGCAAGAATGACCAAGATCAGAAGGTCATTCTTCAAAGCTGAAGATCTACTATGCACATACAGGAGTGAGTCAAACATGATATCTGGAAACAGAGGGAAAACTTGTTTCAGAAGGGAATGGGGAGGTAGTACAGGCCTGTAAGAAAGCTATAGATCACAACAGAACAATTCACACAATTCTGGCCTTCATGGTGCTATCTGTTTGTTTGTTTGTTTGTTTTTTCCCATGTCTAGCTTAATTAAAAACCAGAACTATCTTTGCAAAGAAGTGTAACTTTGTCTAAAGTCAATTTTTTTGACCAACCCCCCCCCCCCAAAAAAAAAGAAAAATATATATCAGTGACAGACAATTCTTCATTCAAAGTTACATTTGACTTGCATTTTCATGTCCTCCGAAACTGATTAAATTGGTATCAGTACGGGCCAATTACTAGACCTAGGCACCTATGGTACACTATAATACACACTATTAAAATGATTGATTGGTCCACGCTGCATATTGTGATACCTGTCAAATGTATGGGCTGTTGCCATAGTCACTATACATTATAAAGAAAGAGAAGAATCTACATACATGTACATTTCCTTGGAATGAAAGGGCAGGGTAAAGATTATAAGATGTGCCTTCACAGAAATTTCACTCTTAAGTTCACTCTTTAGTTCTAGGTGACATACAAAATATGTACATGTGTTGTCATTAGAATTATCTGGTACGGTACAATACATGTACCATCACTTCCAAAAAAAAAATTGTTTTTTTTTTCCTCCCACAGGAGTAAGGTCAAGTTGTGAACAATGGTTATGGTATAAATGTACCTAGAATGTCAATCTTTTGAATAATGCACTTTCAGTAAATCCTGAAAGCTGAAACTCACAGCTTTCCAGTCAATGAGTGAGCTTGAATCAAAGCGTGGTCATGCAGGGATGCAGCCTCCTTATGCATGGTCTTTCCGCATTCGCTGAATAGGAGGGAAGCAGATTCAATAACTGTTTACCTGAGGGTAAATAATATTCATACAAGTGAGGTGTTATACAAATGATGTGTTATACAATGCATTATTACATTATTTCCTTATATGAATAGGGGGAACTTTTTACTCAGCACAAAGAAAATGTAATACAAACGAGTCTCTTTTAAAAAGCACCTTAGCCCTTCACTCCAATAACCAACACCACATGCAGGAATTGATTGCCTGAACTTTTGGTATCTGATTTTTGCTCTTAAATTGCTCATTTTGCAGTACAGTGTAAGTGCTACTAAAATGCCAAGTGCTTATATCAACGAAACTATTCATGAAAATATACATTTGGTATTGCTACCAACATGAATTAACACACTGAATTACCTGCAGAACACAATACAGAGGTTCATCTTTCCTACCAAGGAACACAAAGGACTGGCACAGCCTCTTAGAAGAAGTAGTGGCTGCTTCAACCCTTGATACAATATGTCAAGGGTCAGCAATTAACCAACCACTGCATCACTGGGCATTTTTGTGATTGAGGGTACCACCTATCGGCACCCTATGAATTTGCAGCTCGTTTATTACAAAAGTATAAAACAAATTTGCCTAAGTTTTTCCTCAAATAAGCTGTAAATACTGCAGTTCAAATCTCGTGACTGTTCTGTTGATTCTGAATCTCCATTGTAAAATTATGCAATTTTTCTTCGCGTGGCTGAAAAAGGGTACCTCACGATCTGCACCCCTTCCCTCCATAGGTAATACAAGTGAATTTCATAGTCATGCGTTGTTACTGAGTGGATATGTAATTGAAACGTGTTTAGTTTGTTTTGTTGGCTTGATTTTCGTTTCTTTGTTACTGTTTTCATAGCTATAAAATGGCACTTAATCCCACGCGTACCTTTTTGTTCTATACGCACAAACAGCCATGATACGCAGGGTGTCGATGTACCCTGCCGATAGCTGGTACCCTTACCACACATTGAAGAAACCGTCCAAGTCTATTAATTGTGGGAAATGTGGGCATCTTTGGAAAGGCAAAACAAGATAATGCACATGCTTACCAGCTACAGTACAGTTACAGTTAAAGTGATTTTAAAACATTACCCTTAACTTGGTCAGACTCAGCCTGAGAGGATTTGATTCACTTTCTAACAAGACAAATCAGTCCTACTTCACTGCCTGTCTGATGATGCGAGACTGAACGCGAGTAAATTCAAGTAGATCGGCTTTGTCATGCCAATGTCAATGGACAAAGTTGTGGTTATGTGTATGCATTTATACCAGTGCAGTGACAGTATGGCAGTACAAAAAACAACAACTATGTAGTACGTGAACTAGATCTAGGCTGGGCCTGTATAGAGGCAGAGTCAATACCCAGAACATACCTTTTAGGGCCTAACGCGCGTTAGGTCTAGAAACTCTGTTAGACTAGAGTCTAGAATTATGTCTAAAGGCCGTGTCACACCAGCCTTGCGTGCGACTTGCAAAGAACAATTTTGACTACCTGGAGGTCCCTGTAGATATCCGCACATGACAGTACCTAGCATGTATCTCAAAAGTAGTCGCCCGGAGGTGCGCACGCATATTTTTTCACCCGCAACCGTGTTTAGGCCCTGTCACACCTTTCCGGGCAAGCTACTCGGGCTTGTTACGTGTAGGGATTTTCTAGCATACCGGACATTCCTGAGGGCGGAAAAGGATTTGTGCGAGTCAGCGCATGTGTCTTACTTGCTGGAAGCGTTATACTTGCGAGTATACTGTGTGACCTTTGTACCAGTCGCGTGGGGGCTGACAACTTAGTGAAGGAATTTCTCTAATGGAATGGCTGAAATCTCACAGAATTTCATTATCTTGGCTGCATACGGGACTGCGAAGTACCTGCGTGGGAATTGCCTGGGAAGTACTGCCGCTAAGGGTCTCCTACTACTGGCGTTCTGCGTGGACCTCTACGGGCATTCCTGCGACTCACCCGGAAAAAGTTTTGGTCATGCTCAAAACTTGGCTGCGGTTAAATCGGACTTGCGTGAGCACCTCCGGGCAACTACGCGCTAGATACTGTCAGGTCCGGACCAACTGCGGAGAGCTCCTTGGAGTAAATTTGTTTCCCCGCAAGTCAAGCCGCAGAAGTTCCCCCGTACGGTATGACAAGGCATGAATGAAAATTGCAAACATTCTTGTTCGCCCGCTGAAAATCTTCTACGTGCTGGAAACTACCTCCTCGCCACAAGCCCGCGTTATGGTGTGACATGGCCTTAACGTTAACACTACAGTCAGAGTATCAGGCCTAGATAGAGGCTAGGTGTTTCTGTTGTTGTTTTTACTTGAATCTATTTCAGTTCGGGAAACCCACTCACAAGGGGGACCCCTCCTTATAAGTAACCCGTCCCCCTTATAAGTAACCCCGTCCCCCTTATAAGTAACCCCCGGGGCACCCCTTATAAGGAGTCTCCACGCTTTTTTGCAATGCAACGCGAAAATGAAAGGACTGCGGCAATTCGCTTGATTATGTCCATAAAGCTTCACAAGTTTCCTAGTTACTCACGAAATTTGAGCAAAATCGGTTTGAGGCATCATATCTAAAATCATGGATTTAAATGCGATGTCAAACGACCCATGCGAATGCTGAAATGCGAGCGATTACTGGCGCGAGTGTCGCCAGGCGCGGCGGCGCGGCAATGCTTGAGTGCAGACGTGGCGACTGAGTACTATGATGCCTCAAACCGATTTTGCTCAAATTTCGTGAGTAACTAGGAAACTTGTGAAGCTTTATGGACATAATCAAGCGAATTGCCGCAGTCCTTTCATTGTCGCGTTGCATTGCAAAAAAGCGTGGAGACTCCTTATAAGGGGTGCCCCGGGGGTTACTTATAAGGGGGACGGGGTTACTTATAAGGGGGACGGGTTACTTATAAGGAGGGGCCCCCCTTGTGAGTGGGTTTCCCGAACTGATTTGCCGTTTACCATTGATCATTTTTTCCCTGTATTAATTTACGCCAAAATGTTACTTGTGAATTACTTTAGAAACTTCAAATTCCAAAATTTTCCCTAGGCAGGGCCTGCATTATTTTAATTTTATTAGAAATAAATCAAAAATACCAGGTAGTACTCTATGATATCAAATATATCTAACGTTAGAGTGTCTAGTCTAGTCTACTAAGAAGCTTATTATAAATAGGTTGCATACGTCTACGTAACCTTTTTTTTTTTTCTAATGAGGATGTTGCTACGAATGTTAGGCCCTAGCGTTACCGCCTGCCACCGCTATACAACATGATACAATCGACCATATTGTGGTCCATTTATCATATGAGAAGTCCTCCCCATTTATGGACCCATCTCATTACTGGTCATTATTACGTGTGGGACTATTTTTAGTCGGACAGTAGGAGTGCTCCTACTGGACCTAGTACTAGTTCTAGATCTAGCGGGTTACTCTGTTAGACTTCAAGGCTTCAGCACCACGTTGGCAGAATACTATATCAGAGTATTCAGACATAGATAGGCGTATACATGGGACTGTGATATTGATAGACTGCTTTCTTTCGCTGGCGAGTCTGCGTCTATGGCAAAATACGTGGAAAGTTACAATCTGCAATGTAGCCTCTGCAAGAGAGTGACCGCTGTGAAGGATCGAAACAAATGGCAAAACCTCGAGAAAACCAAACGAGCAACTGAACAAACGAAAAATGACACCTTTTTTTACCGGTATGTGAACACTCCCAAGATCGCACGGATGTCATCAAAGGAGAAATTCAGCAATTTGTCGGGGTAGAAAGAGCGAACAGGACACTATGCAAAGCCGCCATTGTACGCTCTTTGATGCTAAGTGCCATAGCACTGTGACTCCTCTCAGACTGGCGCCACCTTTTGGCCGGGAAAAGAGAGGAACGTATTTTTTTGATCGAAGTGAAATGGTTTTATCAGAGTGAAATGCTTTTATCAGAGTGAAATGGTTTTAGTGCAGTGAAATGGTTTCGTCAGAGTGATATGGTACGCCAAAGTGAAATGATTCTTTTTACGGAAAGAAGAAATGATTTATTTTTTTTCTTGAAAAGTGAAATGAATTTTTGTGAAAAGTCAAATGTTTTTGGTTAAAAAGTGAAATACATTTTGTGAAGAGTGAAATGAATTTTTATTTTAAAGTGAAATGTATTTTTGTGAAAAGTGAAATGTATTTTTATTTAAAAGTGAAATGCATTTTTGTGAAAAGTGAAATGAATTTTTATTTATAAGTGAAATGTATTTTTATTTAAAAGTGAAATGTATTTTTGTGAAAAGTGAAATGAATTTCTATCTAAAAGTGAAATGTATTTTTGTAAAAAGTGAAATAAATATTGGTGAGTGAAATGTATTTGTTAAAAGTGAAATGAATATTGGCTGGAGTGAAATGAATTTTGTATTGTTTCCCTAATGGCGTTCCATAGCGCGGTGTGCAAGTAATCACGTACCGTACGAAGAGAAGAAGATAGGAAATAGTCCAGTCAAAATAGGGTTTCACCCACCACTAATTGCAACAGTAGGAATTCCACTGCAGTGCATCTTGTTATGGGCTCCGAAACACCATACTAAAAGTCCCAAGAAATCCAGTGGGGCAAATCGGCTAAATTTGCATAATATGCAAATTAGCTCCCATAGTTATAAAGATGCAGTGTTTCCATGAAAACTAGACTTTTAGGATTCAGATTGGAACACCGAAAGTGTTGAAACCTATGTTTGTAATGTCAGTTAGTGCGATGCAAACATTTCCATGCACATTGTCTGGACCTCATTTGCATAATATGCAAATTAGCTCCCATAACGATAAAAAATACAATGTTTCCATGGAAATTAGGCTTCTAGGTTTCAGATTGGAACACGGAAAGTGTCGAAACCTATGTTAACAATGTCAGTTAGTGCGATGCAAACATTTCTATGTACATAGTCTGGGCTTCATTTGCATAATATGCAAATTAGCTCTCAAAATGATAAAAATAGTGTTTCCATGAAAACTATGCTTCTAGATTTCAGATTGAAACACCGAAAGTGTTGAAACCTATGTTTACAATGTCAGTTAGTGCGATGCAAACATTTCCATGTACACAATCAGACCCTCATTTGCATAATATGCAAATTAGCTCCCATAACGATTAAAATAGTGTTTCCAAGAAAACTATGCTACTAGGTTTCAGATTGGAACACCAAAAGTGTTGAAACCTCAGTTAGTGCGATGCAAATATTTCCATGTACATAATCTGGACCTCATTTGCATAATATGCAAATTAGCTCCCATAATGATAAAAATACAGTGTTTTCATGAAAACTACGCTTCTAGGTTTCAGATTGGAACACCGAAAGTGTTGAAACCTATGTTTACAATGTCAGTTAGTGCGCTGCAAATATTTCCATGTACATAATCTGGGCCTCGTTTGCATGATATGGAAAGGGTACCGAGCCAACGGAATATTCAAATGCTTCAAAGCGACCGATATGAGCATATTAAGAGTGTTCAAATGTGATATTTCAGTTTCTCTTCACCAAAAATAAACTCTACAGCATTAGTAACCTAGCATGAATAATATTACGCAAATTACAATTTTGTCATCAGACAGATAATGATAGCTAATCCATCAATTACGTAGAATCAAAGTACGAAATTAAACAAGTGTCAACATCTATATCTCCAATTTTGTAATGAATGAACTCTATTTGGAGGGTGATTTATTCGAATCTTGATGATTCAGCTCTTGCATCCTTGAGGGTTTTGAGATATTGAAGATAGCACAGTCAAAGGAAACCCTGTGGGTAGTGACCAAAGTTACCCCTATCGATCATATTATCGACACGACCAATTACAGAACATGCATCAACCAACGCGATTTCGGTTGTTCTAAGCGTACATTTTTTTTTAAGTCGTTCGGCCGTCTAGCAAAGACTCTTTTATTTCCATGAAATAGAATTGGCACTGACAGCGGAGATATTTTTCTACAATGTGTATATCTTTTTTAATAAAAGGTGGTGCACAGTCAAAGCGACTCGCAGGGAGGTACCCAAATTTATCCCTATACCCTCACGGCCCGGTACAAAACATAATCATACGCACGTGAATACAGCTGTTTGAAGCGAAAAAAACTCTATAACGTCCTTTTTGTTTCATTTATCCATTAAAATTCAGTGAAAGTTATAGAAGAATTATTGTTTCACAATATCTATAAGGTAAAAATAGTTCACATACGAGGGCAACCACGTGGAGGGTACCCAAAGTTACCCCTTCCAAAGGCAGTCTAAGACATGCAATGATCATGTACCGACGCAAATACATAATTATGTTCTATAAGTACATGCCTTTCAACAGTCCTTCTGGTCCTCTAGCAAAGAAACTTTTATTTAATGAAATTCAATGAGGTTAACAGAAGATATATTGCTCTGCAATTTTGACTTACACTGACATAGTTAAAGTGGTGACCATTCGAAGGGAGCCTCCTATATGGGAAGTGCCCACATTAATTGCCTCTATACATGACCTTATAACGCAAATACCAACGCAATTACAGTCGTTCAAAAAGTGCATGTCTCAAAAAGTTTTATGACTATCACTTGAGTTTTATGACTACGTATAAATATTTATAAGGTGCTATACAATCATTGTACATTCTTTTCATCCTACATAGTTTTACGCACCTCATTTTCTGTTCCAAAAAAGTGATGTCTGTTGTCGAAAAATGAAATAAAAATTGAATTGAATAATTCATTGTATTGAATTTAATTCCTGCCATATCAAGACACTTTTATTTCTATAAAAATTGCCGGGGTAAAGATAAAATAACAACATTGATCTACAATATCTATACAGTACAAAGGGTTCACTTACAGAGACCACCTTGGGGGAGGTGCTCAAAGTAACGGCAGTGAAAAACGTGGTACAATGTACAACCGCGAAAAATGTTCCATGGGTACATGCCTCTGAAAAGTTCTTCCGCCTATATAGCACAAACGCTTTTATTTTCGTTAAAATGCAATTAAGGTAATAGGGGACGTTGCTTTACAATATCTATTTTGTCAAAAAGGTGGACATTCAAACGCAAGCCCTTGGGAAGTGCCCAGATACTCCTACCCTGACCGTCGTGGTCCCAAAACAGGTTAACAAAACATGCATTATATGCCAAATCAAACTCAGTTGAACATGCATATAGAAAGTCGTTTTGCCGGGTGGTAAATAAGACACTTTACTTTTCATGATTTTTGAATGGTAGAGACACTACTTTACAATAATCATATAGTCAAAGGGATGCACATTCAAAGGCAACAGAGTGGGATGTGTTAAAAGTCATTTAACCCCCAGGGCAATATAGGAAACATGCACTACCACATAGCACGAATATGTTCCAATATACCATGCCTTCATATAGTCGTTACGGTGTACAGCAATTGCCCTTTTGTTTTCAAGAAATGCAATTTAATTACAAGAAGAAAAATTGCTCTACATTAACTATATTGTCAAAAGGGTGAACAATTATCCAAAGCAATCCCTTAAGAAGTCTTCCAAAATTACACCTCCGCTCAAGCCTCGTAATTACAACGCAAGGATACTATGAACGCAAATACCGACGTTCTTTCGTGCATGAAGTAGTTCCGGCAATACTGTTACAGTTACACACTTTTATGTCAGTGACTGTCGTGGAAATGATAGAAAAAGCATTGCTTCACAATATCTATACAGTGAGAGGATGCACATTAAATGTTGATCCTGTGGGATGTGCCCCAAAGTACACCACCCTCGTGGCAATATGGATAGAAAACATTGAATATCATTAACGCGAATACTATGTGTACCAAACGTACATGTTTTCAAATTTCTATCGCGCCGTACATTAAGGGCACTTTTGTTTTCAAAAATATGTTTTAGTTAATAGAGGAGACATCGCTCTACAATATCCATATTGTTAAAAGGGTGAACATCAAAAGACAATCCCTTGGGAATGGTCCAAAGTTACATCTACGCTCATGCCCCCTTAAGACAAAACACAGATATTAGCAACGCAAACACCATTGTTCTATAAAGCATGTATGGTTTTAAAAGTAGTCCCGGCAATACAGCAAATGCACTTTTTATCAATGAAAATTCATAGAAATGATAGAAGAGGCTTAACTTTACAAGGTCCATACAGTGAAGAGGATGCACATTAGACGACAACCCTGTGGATGTGTCAAATAATATTCCACCATCACGGCAATATAGAAAACTTATTGTCATAACAACGGGAATATATATGTGTTCCAAACGTACATGTTTCTAAAATTCCATCATGCCGTATATCGAAGGCACTTTTGTTTCCAAGAAATGCAACTAATTAATAGAGAAGACATTACTCTACAATAACTTTATTGTCAAGAGGATGAACATTCAAAAGTAATCCATTGGGAAGTGTCCAAATTTACACCTACGCTCACGTCCCCTTAGTGCAAAACACGCGTATACTGTTGTTCTAGCGTGAATGGTTGTAAAAGTAGTCCCGGCAATACAGCAAATACAATTTTCATCGATGACGAGTAATGGAAATGATAGAAGAGACTTAACTTTACAAGATCTATACAGTGAAGAGGGTGCGCATTAAACGGCAACCCTGTGGGATGTGCCAAAAAACAACCCACCCTCACAGCAATATAGAAAACATATAATATCATAATAATGCGAATATATATATGTTCCAAACGTACATGTTTTCGAAATTCGAAATGCCTTATAGCAAAGGCACTTTTGTTTCCAAAAAATGCAACTAATTAATAGAGGAAACATTGCTCTACAATAACTACATTGTCAAAGAGGTGAACAATCAAAGGTAATCTCTGGGGAGGTGTCTAAATGCACGCCTACGCACACCCCTTTATTACGAAATACAGATATTAGCAACCCAAATACATTTGTTCTAGCGTGTGCGGTTTTAAAAGCAGGTCCGGCAATGCAGAAAATACACTCTTATATAAATGAAAAGTCACGAAAATGATAGAAGAAGATTTGCTTTATAAGATGTACGCAATAAAGAGGGTGCTTATTGAAGGTCAATCCTGTGGCGTGTGCCCCCAAAGTGCCCTTTATTCACTTGGCAATATAGAAAACATATAATATCATATAACGCAAATATATATGTTCCAAACGTACATGCTATCAAAATTCGATCGTGCCTTATAGCAAGGGTACTTTTGTTTCCAAGAAATGCAATGTAATCAATGCAGGATACATTGCTTTACAATACTTATATAGTAAAAAGGGTGCACATTAAAAGCGGCCCCTTGTGAGGCGCCCTAAGTTACCCCCTCAACCCCGCGTCCCCTTATGCAAAACGTGCGTTATGCCAACGTGAGTACTGTTGTTATGAATGTACTCTTACAGCTACCGCTAATTTGCATTTTATGTAAATTATTTTTGCATGACCAATTCGAAAAGGCATCCATCGTGTTCATTGACCTACAAAATGTAAGTTTATACATTTAAATCTTTAAAATTGGATAACGGGAAGCTAAGATCTGTCAATTTTCTCTCATTACAGGTGCTAATTTGCATATTATGCAAATTTTACTATTTTGCCCCACTGGATTTTTTGGGACTTTTAGTATGGTGTTCAGGAGGCCTCAACGACTTGCACTGCAGTGAAATTCCTACTGTTGCAATTAGTGGTGGGTTACCCCCTAAAAAGCGCTAGATTGACTGGACTAAAAAGAGATCTCTCACAGAACTGGATCACTTTTTTTTTTCTGAGGCACACGCTTTTGGGCTTGGATCAACTTCGTTTGGATTTTGTAAGGATTTTCGAAGGGATGTTGTGATTAGCTGCAATTAAAATGTAATATATAAAATAATATCCTGTGCCGTATTACTCAGTTCAAGAGGGTTTGGATATACTTGCCCTTACCTTGAGCGGGTATACACTTGAATGAGAGTCATTGAGATAGAATTGAAAGTCAACCATTTGGAAAATATTGATTTAAATCATGTATTCTCATTTACAGATCGTTGATATAAAAATGATATATAGAGCAGCGAATGAGCATGGAGAGGGGATATAGTTAGGGCATTTTAGAGAATTTCTGGACCATCTGTGAAAAAATTGCTTACCAATAGCTTTCTTCACCAATGTATTCACTAAGGTGTCTACTAACACCTCTCAATTAGTTCCAACCCAAATCCTTGTGGAAAATTCTGGGGAGCCAATCAAAATCGAGCACCCGGAGGGGGGCGGGGCAGAAGTGGAAAAATATATATTTTTTCCAATATAAGCGTGTGAGATGTCTAATTAGGGGTTTCTGGGGGTGCAGAATCGATTTCCACAATTAGTTTTGAGTATAAACAACTCTCTAACCGTGAAATAGGCCACGCCTCCTTTTTGCCCCCGCCGAAATACGTAAATATTGGTATTTTCATACGTATCTTATTGGGTTTATATAGTAGGTTTTTAAGGTGCACTGAAAATATTTGTGTGCGATGGGAAGTAGTTGTTCCCATTTCCCTTATATCCATAACACCAAATATAATCATATTACTGTAAACAGGCTTTACTTATTAAATGTTTGATTCTCAATAATTTCGAACCAACATCCTTGTGGGGGAAAAAAAACCCCAAAACTGTGGAGCCAGTTAAACCTATTAAAGCAACAAAAGGGTGGGGGTGACAATCAATAGGAAGATTTTTTTTTCCAGTATTAGTTTGTGAGATGTCCAATTAAAGTTTCTAGGGGTGCTGAAAGGATTCGAAACATAAGTTTTGCGTAAAAAATACTACCTGACCATTAAAATAGGCCACGCCTACTTTTTGCACCCGCTGAATCATGTATTATTGGTATTTCATACGTACATCAGTGGGTTATTCAGTGAGTTTTTTAGAACACTGAATTGAGTTCTATTATTGAATTTGAGCTGTATCAACTCTAAAAACAGTGAGCAAAAAATACTGCAACATATACCGTTAACTGTGCAATCCACTTCTCTTACTTCCATTATGCCACATTTAAATCTGGCACAACAGAACTGTATTGAAACCTTGGTACTTTATCCTACTCCCCAACATCTCCCTTACTGCCCCCATCAGCTGTTTGGTTGATGTTCTGACAAGAGTTACCATGCCATTTGCCGCAAACAGAAATGCATAACTCCTTGCTTTTACAACTGCACTTCAGTGCGCTACAGTCCCTTCACAGTTTGCAGCTCACAAACTTCCGAAAATAGTCCTTTGCGATGGGGTTTGTTGAAGGGACCTGTGCGTAACCTTGGTCCTCAAGCTTCCATCCATACTCCAAGACATCCAATGATGGAGTTTGCAACACTAGCCAACCTCTGGTTTGGAGATTAGCTCGTAGAGGATGCTCTGCTGCAGCTTCTGTTGTCAGGTTTGATGCGCTCATCAGCAGCCCGCTTGCTGAAGATGTCAAATCTCAAGCCTCCAAGTCTTTCGGGTGGTTTTCCATGGAACATGAGCTTAAATAATACACAGCCGGTTTTAATGATATCATCTTTCTTGCCTCGGATGTCCAGAAACACATCCATGGCCCTTTCCGCCTTGTCAGTCTCTCAGAGCTTGTTTACCAAAGTTGATTTGCGAACCCAGAAATCGCTGACACTGTATTGCAGCCAGAGAAGCTGTGCAAGAGTTCAAGATCAAACACTTTCGGTATCTCTCTGGAAGGGCCTCCCTGATCTTTGCGATACTACAAGATGTTTCTTTTGCTCTTGTGAGGAAGATGGGGTGAATCAGCAAAACCATGATATCGGTGTCCTCCGCCCTTACCTAAACAGGAGAATATTTTGCCTAATCTAGATATATTCCCGGACTATAGCAGTGTCTGCATCATCGTGGCATTGCCGTACACTGATCCCATTTCTACTGAATTTCTCAGCAAGCAGCAGAATGAGCCGGGGCTTGTTGCTCTTGTTGTGGATGAACTTTTCTCTTGGAACGAGGCTTTGATGTCTGGGCGAAAGGGAATGTCACATCGTGCATTCTTTGTTCGTCTCAGGTGATCATTGTCCTTAGCAGAGCTGCCGTATCTACCAAAGACTACAGTGATTGGAGAAACTGGCTCCCCATGGACTTCAAAAACTGAAGGTAGCTCTCGGAAATGCCCTTCCAGGATAGGTCAGCCTCCCGCTTGACGTTGTGCAGTATAGTCATCCACCATCAATAAACAGACTCATGCAGGGGGTTCGTTCAACGCTTTCCACAAATGCTTTCAGAAATCTTGCTTGGGCAGCATTGTCTGGATTTCGCAACTTCTAGTCTTTGTCAAATAGAGACATTGGTGTTGGCGTCAACTCAAATGACAGACCTTCGGTCTTGACTTCACGCAAACTGATGATGATTAGACGGTTGAAGAGCTTGAATGAGTCAATAACCAGCTTCTTTCCATTGGCTTTGGGTCCACTTCTAAGGCTCTCTAATGACTTCACCTTTTGCTTTAGTTTCAATTGAATCCAGAACCGTTCGTCCATTCATCTTGGCCAGCATGGCTCTGCCAACCTCCTCTGCCTGATCAGCGTTGACTGGGTCCTCTGGAGTGCTGCTGAATCCTGTTATAAAGGATAGTCTTCTTGTCCCATGTTGCATCGAAGAGGTCGATCTCCTCCAACCATCCGAAAATGGCGTTGACAGCATCTTCGTCATTCTTCATCTGGGCTCTTGTGCCGTGCGTGTGGTCAGGTACCTCACGCTTGTTCATACCTTGTTCAAGTTCCTGGTGAATGCATGAGAAGTGGTTTAGCGTCTTAACCCAACACCTGTGAGGAGATTCATTCCGGAAGCGTCCTCTGTTAAGACTGTTTGAGGATTTGGCCTCACCCATGAGTGTGGTTTCCATCGTGATTTTAGTCCATGTACCTGACCGCTCATGGTCTGAGAAACTGACTGCATGGTTTCCATACAAAGTGAATTTGGTAAGAGCTTTATACCAAATTCACTGTGTATGGAAACCATGCACCCTAGACTTCTGTGGAACCCGTAGAATAAACCCCTGCACGAGTCTGGTGACGGATGGTGGATGGCTCTTGCGCAACGTCAAATGGGAAGCTAACCTCACCTGCTAAGGGCATTAATTGCCAAGAGATACCTCTATTTTTTAAGTCCATGGGGAGCCAGTTTCTCCAAATCAATGTGGTCTCTGACGGATACGGCAGCACCACTAAGGGCCTTGATCACCGGAGACGAACGAAGAATGCTTGATGTGACATTTTGATTCGCCCAGACATTAGAAGCCTCGTTCCAAGAGAAAAGCAAGAGCAACAAGGCCCATTTTATTCTGGTGCTTGCTGAGACATTCAGTAGAAAATCGCGTTGAGATCAGTGTACAGCAATACCATGATGATACAGACACTGCTACAGTCCGGGCAGCTCTAGATGAGGCAAAAGATTCTACTGTTGAGGTGAGGGCTGGGGACACCGACATCATCTTTTTGCTGATTCACTCTGTCTTCCTCACAAGCGCCAAGGAAACATCTTATGATTATAATCCCAAAGATAAGGGAGGCCCTCCCAGAGAGATACCGGAAGTGTTTGATCTTGAATTCTTGCACAGCTTTTCCGGCTGCGATACAGTGTCAGCAATTTCTGAGTTCAGCAAATCAACTTTGGTAAACAAGCTCTGCGAGACTGACAAGGTGGAAAGGGCCATGGATGCGTCTCTGGATATCCGAGGCAAGAAAGATGATATCATTAAAACCGGCTGTGTATTATTTAAGCTCATGTTCCATGGAAGATCACCCAACAGACTTTGGAGACTTGAGATTTGACGTCTTCAGCAAGCGGGCTGCTGCTGGGAGCATCAAAACTGAGAAATTACATGTCCCCGACAACATAAGCTGCAGAGCAGCATTCTCTACAAACTTATCTCCAAACCAGAGATTGGCTAATGTTGCAAACTCCATCATTGGATGTCTTGGAGTATGGATGGAAGCTTGAGGACCAAGGTTACGCACCGGTCCCTTCAACAGACCCATCGCAAAGGACTATTTTCTGAAGTTTGTCAGCTGTAACTGTGAGGGGGACTGTAGCACACAGTCGCCGGCCCTCAGTTGTAAAAAGCAAGTTGTATAATAAAAAGTAAGGAGTCAAGTGTATTTCTTTTTGCGGCAAATGTCGTGGTAGCTGTTGCCAGAACATCGACCAAACAGCTGATGGGAGCAATGAGGGAGATGTCTGTGAGTAGGATAATGTACCAAGGTTTCAATATTGAGATATATTTCTGTTGGATTTAAATGGGCATACTGGAAGTAAAAGAAGAGGGAACGACTACTTTTGTTATTTTGCACACTTATGTTTCAGTGTTTGGCAAACTGTTTTTAGAGGAGGTGTAGCTCAAATTAAGTGATGATAGAACTCAATGCAGCATTCTAACCAACTCACTACATAAACCTACCGAGATGCGTATAGATTAAAATACCAATAATACATGATTCGGCGGGTGCAAAAAGTAGGTGTGGCCTATTTTAATGATCAGGTAGTAGTTTTAACTCAAAACTAATGTTTCGAATCCATTCAGTACCCCCAGAAACCCCTAATTGGACATCTCATACGATAATACTGGCAAAAAAAAAAATCTTCCCATTGTTTGACAACCCCTCCCATTCTGTTGCATAGATTTAACTGGCTCTACAGTTGTTGTTGTTGTTGGGTTTTTTCCACGAGGATGTTGGTTCAAAACTATTGAGAATCAAACATTTAATAAGTATACACAGCAGTAATATGATTATATTTGGTGTTATGGATATAAGAGAAATGGTAACGACTACTTCCCATCGCACACAAGTGTTTTCAGTGCACCCTAAAAACCCATTATATAAACCTAATAAGATAAGTATAAAAATACCAATATTTACGTATTTCGGTGGGGGCAAAAAGGAGGCGTGGCCTATTTCACGGTCAGAGAGTTGTTTGTACTCAAAACTAATTGTGGGAATCGATTCTGCACCCCCAGAAATCATCTCACTCGCTTATATTGGAAAAAAATATATATTTTTCCATTTCTGCCCCGCCCCCCTCCGGGTGCTCGATTTTGATTGGCTCCCCAGAATTTTCCACAAGGATTTGGGTTGGAACTAATTGAGAGGTGTTAGTAGACACCTTAGTGAACACATTGGTGAAGAAAGCTATTGGTAAGCAATTTTTTCACAGATGGTCCAGAAATTTTCTAAAATGCCCTAACTAATATGCCCCTCGCACTTATAGGAGATTTAAGTGTTTAATTTCAGAACTGAAATTTGACAATCTGGTGGAAAGTATGACGAAGTTTTTTTTTTATTTGTTTTATTGAAAAATTATACAGAATCACACTATTTACAACAATTAACTTGATTAGAATAACACAATCACTGAACAATGTAGAGGAATTGTAAAAAAGAACAAAAAACGAAGCTGATTGTCTCATGCACGCTTTCTCTCTGACTCTCTTTAATCCGCTATTTGAGTATATAACTAATTTTCTAACTATGTTACATTATCACGGTAGAATAGACGTTGACGACCTTCTTAGCATACCCGCCCAACAGAATAATGAAAAAAACAATGATATAAACTCTGAAATTGATACGGGCATATAGATAGAGTGTACACGAGTGTCATTTCCACTATACCAAGTGAGCAGCCATCCAGGCCTCACGTACGGTCTGTTTTTTTTTTTTTTTCATGCATTTTTTTTCATAGGTGTTGCAATGTCCCGCACCTTTCTTTTTCTATATTTAGCTGAAATACATGTAGTACCATAAAGTATGATCATGCAAGTGAGTCCAAGGACAAAAGTTTTGCATGCGTGTGTGTGTATGTGTGCATAAAGGTAGATGTGGGCGTCCTAAAGGAATGTATAGTATTTTGGTATAGGGATGTCAACTTTTTGAGAGATCAAAACCACTACATAATAGTACAGAGCATACAATTCTTAGAGGGATTCAGAGTTTATTTGAGGAAAAATCAGTTTTGGAATGGCTGAGATATTCAAAAACAACGTAAATCAAACTTGAGCGATCGTCAGTACCGAAAAGGTGGCTCCCACCTTTTAGATTGCTCTATTTTGGATATCTCTGCCATCTCAAATAAATTTCTATCAAATAAACGTTGAATTCCTCTTGGGATTACATCCTCTTTCACTTTTTAAGCGGTTTCTCATTATCCTACCAAGTACACTGATAAAAACCTGATGTTAGGTCTCAACCAAAACTTGTATGTCCCCCCTCCCCCCCAAAAAAAATACAATCGGATTTTCGCATTGATAACACCCAATATGATTAATCTGTCCAAATGTTATACTTCAGGGTCTTAAAATATTACATTTTAGCTCCATTTTGAAAAAAAAAACCCACCACATTCAGTTTTGTTGAGCGGTCACAGAGAAATGTGGATTGTTGCAAAGCATGTCATGAGTCTGATTCTTCCAAGTTTAGCACTTGAATGCTCTTGGAACTGCACATTAATGTGTAAACAACATATAAGACAGAACTTGGAGGGAAGAGATTCCTGACATGCTCTACAAAATTCCTCATTTCTCTTTGACCACTGAACGCGAGCAAATCGAACGGGGTTTTCTGTAAGATATGGGCAATGAGTTATATAGTTTCATACCCTGAAATTGTATTTGGATTGATTCATTACTTTTAAAGTTATCATTGCGGAGGGTCTCGTAATTTTTTTTGCGACATAATGTACAATCGCTTTACAGGTATAGGCCTGTAGTTTAGACGTTATGTTTGATAAACTTTGAGGTCCCAATTGTAGATTAGGCAAATTAAAAAAAAAAAGTATTCTTTTGTTCAATAGAAAAATAACATCTGCTACCTCACGTTGTACATTCCATAATTATGGTCATGAGTTAAAAACTCTCTTCAGACCTGTCAACACGTCAGTGCCCTGTATTGGAGATATTCTTTTTCTTCTGATGTCACAAATGACAAATGAAGAACTGCGAGCATTACACAACTCTGTAAACATGAAACAGAAAAGAATGTGAAAATCATTTCGCATTACATTGTTTATCTTTTATTTAGAATTAGCAAATTATTCATATCTCCTTTGATTTTCGTATTTGTTTATGAACTCGTTTATTTATTCATTCATTTATTAAGTTAGTCATTCATTTGTTTATATCTGGTTTTGTGTTATACGACAGTCGGGCAGTAAAACATTTCTCTCTCTCTCTCTCCCCCTCTCTCTCTCTGTCTCTCTCCAGAGCTGACATTAAATATCGCCACTAAAAGATTTTAATTTCTGTAAATGTCATAATCGGGAACCAGATCCGGGACTTCCCTGCATTTATAAATAAAACAACAGCAAAACAAACCAAGCAAACCGATGACAACAACAGCAACAACAATGCAACTTTCCTAAGCGTTGTACTGTACAATGTGCGGTATTATGGCAATCCGAGTACTAGTACGTAGGTAGTACAGTGTACGTCGGCAACAACGATGACCTGCAACGGGAAGCTCCTAGCCAGCTCCCCGCGTCGCGAGCATGCAGCAGGCGCAGGCGGCTGGCCTAGGATCGGAGCGCGGTCGTGATAATGTGTAAGCGTGTGTAGTGTGTACGCGAGAGAAGCCGGAACCCAAGCAAGAAGAGAACTCGACATACGAACCACATTTTTCCGACGCGGATGTTAGTCGTTTTACTCATCACTTCAATCTTGTATTTCCCAGAGCTTATTGACTGTGAAATTAAGAATATTCGTTTAGCCTGGAAAAAGTCGCGATATGGACTCAATATTTCACGAGAAGGCAAGTTGACAAACATGTTCTCTCAACGCAGAACAGAGGGTGCGAGCGGCGCATTTGTTTGTGTACCACATGAAACATAGTACTTGGGACTACACTACTGCTAGATAAGGCTTAAACTGTAACTACCTCGCTTTATTATCATTTATCGCGTGTGTATATAAGTTTCAATGCATAAGTCTACTAAAGATAAGCTTTGGAAAAATATAGCTGTAATTAGAAATTTCAAAAGTATTATATAGATAATGTATTTCGTGCAGCAACTTATTTCATGTGGTCATGGTCATTGACATTGTGCATTTGTGGATGTGGAACAGGTCCCATGATCCCATTCATTCGAAACGTTTACCTACCACGCTATGATGCACTGTCCGACTGTCGAGTGTCAGTGACTGAGACTGACTGTCTGTCCGGAGGAGTCTTTTATTTTATTTAATTTTTTTTTGACGTTGTCACTCTACTCCTCCGCCTCCGGAGGGGATCCGTGAAGCCAGACGCAGTCTCCGCGGAACATATCCCCAATGTCAATGACAAGATAAATTTACAGACTGATCTTTCGGTCAAGATAATGAGCTGACGTTGTATGATACGTAGTTAGCTACCAAGTCTCACGCATTCTGCGTGAGACTCAAGCATTTAGGGGCCATCTCACGATCTCACGCATGACACCCATTTTTCTCGCGCAAAAGATTAAAGTGATAGTTGCAATTGAAGGTATATTTCCCTTTTGTCTTTCAAAATAAGTAAAAAATGGTCTCTTAAGTATGTATGCACCTAATCGCACCATCAAGAGCTAAAAATTGAAAAAGCTCCCTACCGTGGGAGGCCACAGGGGGGAAAACCCCCTCCCACACCCTCGCTCGCGCGAACATTCGCATGCCGAGATGCCGAGTCATGAAAATCTCACTCATAAAATTTTTTTGAACTTGGCATCACTGTAACGTACCAAGTGGCCAAAGCAGTTTATGCTACAATGGGAAACACATCTCACAAAATGGTACCACAACCACAGCAACAGCTGAATGCTTGACAAATATCAGACTCACTCTACTTGGATTCTGTTATGACTCCTGGAGTCCTGTTTCTTCCTGTCAGACTAGAGAAGCCCCACTCTGTTTTATAGCTCTCTCTGATCTAAGCTTTCATTCTAGCTTGTTGACGTAAATTACATACCCCCTGTGGTACCAAACTTAAACTGTGCGATCATCATTGTATTATAAAGCCTGTGATGGTGTCAACGACCGTAGACGGTGTCAACAAATGTTTTTGTCTCTTAAAAAAGAAATGACAAATAACAACCTCATATGTTATTAGACACCCTGAAACCGTGGTAGGTCTCCTGACTGGAGGAAATGAAGCAAGCATATGAATTTAAACCCAATCTAAGTACTGTAAAACATGATATATTCGCGTCATGAATTTTTCACGAATTGGAGCTGACGGCTTTTTTTGTGGCATGAAATTTTTGCGAAATGCCACTGGCATTCAATGCATATAGTGTAGACAAGAATTTTCGCGTGCATTTTAATTTCGCGAATCTTGGCACTCGCGAAATTTGCGAAATTAAAATGCACGCGAACATTTCTCGTTTTACAGTATGTAGCAAGCGACTCTTTGGATACATGGTGATCACATACAGGATGCATACATGTATACCGTCAAACCTGTCTATAGCAGCCACCCAGGGGAGACGGAAAAAATGGCCCTTATAGACAGGTGGCCGCTATTGCCAGGTTCTTTAACATGCTCTTTCTCTTGGAGGGAATTGTTTTTAGTGGTCGTATATGGCAGGTGGCCGCTATAAACCGATGGTTGATAAGATGGGTTTAATTGTATGTGTCTACCTCCTTGGCTTATGTTCTAAAGCACATGGATTTTGCTTCTGAGGAATATCTTCCTCTTTAGCATTTGCATTTACAATACTTATTGTTGTAAGCTTGTTATGAGGGATCACGCTATACACACATTCACACACTAAGTGACTCAATGAAGCTTTGATGGATGCATGGACGGTTGTTTAATCACAATTAATCGACTCAAATCAAGATGTATTTTCAGACAAGTTGCTGTTATGGTCTTGTCACCAATCTGGTTCTCCTTCAACTCTCTTTTCTTTCTTTTTCAAACAAAGCTAAATGTTATTTTTTATTGTTGTTGTGCCTTGCTAACAACGCAACATAACGTATAACAATTTCGCGCAACATAGTAACTCATTGTAACATTCATAAAGCTGAATACGTCACAATAGAAAAGGGCGCATATACAAATACATGTCACAATCCTATATACAACATCATCATCATTACATTTAAATTTTTCTTTATCACTGAACAGCAAGAGGGATCACTATGTGCCCAGCACTGTTTGAACTCCCTGTTGCAAGGTGAGATTTGCTGTTGATATTTATTTGGAAAAAATATATATTGTTTAGCTTGTTTTATCAACATGGTATTTCCCTGTATCTGGTAAAATGGAAGGTGCTCACCAAATGTGGGTTGTTAATGTTACTTTGTTTGTTTGTTTTGTTTTGTTTGTGTTCTTGCAATCTGGGACTGCAGTGGTCCAAGCCAACAAGCTTAGATTTATATGAAATAGAATATCTATTGTTACATACAAATGAAAAGCTGAATTTTGTCTGTCTTGCAGCAATATGCAAAACGTTACAAATACTTCTTTTTCTCCTACTACAAATGCTTATAGTATTACTACTACTACCCAGAATGATAATATCAATGATAATTATCATGATGACAATGATATTGTTAATCAGCTAGTGGGTTCATAGTACATGGATTTTTTATTTTTGAATGTCTTACATTTAGAATTGTGACTACGATATCCTTTTCTTTTTTGGCTATATAATGCTCGTCCAGGTCCATACTTTTCAGCAGTTGATTTGGCCTCCATTGCCCAGGATCTTGATGATGCAGAAAAAGACAGGATGGCGGAGGGGGATGTCAATTCACCGGAGTACCTCAGATTTCTTCAAGTGAGTTTTTATATTTCGCATTGATTTTCATTTTATTCTAATTTTTGAATCATTACACACTTTCCAAAGAGAGTAACAACACTTTTTTTCCCCCGATGGTGAGTGGGAGGTATGTTCATGATTGTGCTCCCATCTTGCATTATACTTGGGCAAACCCATTCAGAGATAGAATACTAACGTAAAATTTTCTAGGGTCATACTGGCTAAATGTTGCATTTAGATATAACTTTGACATATGCATTGCAATTCATGTCATCAGTTTTGTCAATAACTGTCAACAGTACATAGAATGTTTTGAGTAAATGAATGATATATATATTTCAGTCCTGGCAACTTTCCATGGTTTTGTTAATGTAATATCCGATGATAAGAAGTGGTCAATTTGTTACTGTTGTCATTTCTTTGTTACGATATGGATGATTGGTCTTCAATTTCTTGTCTTACCTTTTGGGGTTTGTGTGTATCTTGCAGCAACCATCGGCCAACATGGATGACAGTGGCTTTTTCTCTGTTCAGGTGATCAGCCGTGCACTGTCTGTATGGGAGCTCGGCCTTGTCCCAATAGGTAGCTCAGAGGCAGGTGGTGCTTTTGACCACCCTGGGTAGGTTTGGGTTGTATATTATTTCAAGTGCAAGGCAGACGTGTGATTGTGTTTTAAAAATGAAGGTAATGATTAATGCATGTAATTTGATATTAGTTTTCAAATTGCTGGTGTTTTTTTTGTTTGTAGGGGATCATTTCCAACAAACCTCTTGTGTGCTTTTTGTGATCCCTCCATTCAAAATGTATAGATTGTACCAAGACAATTCTATTTTGATTTTTGTAGATGTTATGTTTTGAAATGGATATTGCTATCATTTGTGCCTTTTTATGTAAAAACATGCATACTATCAACAAACATTTTGGATAAATAGATGATGTGCTGTGTAAGATTCATTGAAATGGTTTTGCCAGATGGTGTATACCCGGTAAGCACTAGACTGTTGACATTCTGATGTTTTTTGTTTTGTTTTGTTTTGTTTTGTTTTTGTTTTGTTTTAGCAACAGGACATAAACATAAATAAAAGTTTGACCCTGCAGCTCTTTACCTTTACTTCTCTCTCTCTCAACACAGGAGGGAATTGGCATTTATATGTAACTTCCGTGAGCACTGGCTGACAATCCGGAAACTGGGCCACCAGTGGTTCAACCTCAACTCTCTTCTGACTGGTCCAGAGCTCATATCAGACACCTACCTGAGCATGTTTCTAGCACAACTGCAGCGGGATGGTAATGAGCACTTTGTGATACACTATAGCCTCTTCATACATAGAAAGACACTTCATGTTGATGTCCCAAATGCAATCATAAATTCACCGCAGCAACTCAGGCACTGTTGTGAAGGGTATCGATTGACAAGGACTTTGTCTCTGCCGTGTGACATAAACCAATCACAAACACATATCACATTTATTTTTCATCTCTGAAATTCCTACCGATTCCACAAAAGAATGACATTTGTGCTGTCCTTTGCCATGTTGACGCTCTGTAATGATACATCATACAATGCAATTGATGTAACATAGATCATTTGCTGGCCCCTGTATGTTTCTAGGCGCAACCACCTTGTGTGCATTTGTAATGATATAGCTGTATGCGTGCATGCAGCGGATGCTTTATTATGATTGATGCAGTGGACCCAATAATCAAGAACCAATAAGCATTGAGCATTCAATGATCATTAAAGTGCGAGAAGTCGTGCACAGGATTTATATGATCGATAACTTCCATTCCGCCATTAATTAGTTCTTGGTTTTCTCCTCACAGAAATGATAGCTTTGTTGTAGATGTATCATTGGCATGTGTTGGAAGGCAAAAAACAAAACAGAATAAAGCAACAACAAAAACAACAAAACAAAACAAAATAATACAATAAAAACAAAACAAAACAATACAATACAATACAATACAATACAATACAATACAATACAATACAATACAAAACAAAACAAAACTAGATAAATGAAAGGTTGTGTGGATGCCATTGCTTTGTACAATAAGACAATAACAGTTCACCCGAAATGACTGATTGGTAAAGTGTGTGTTCTGGCAATGGCACTATTTTGCTGGTCCCAATATATATATGCTCTGTTGTCTATGCTTTTTCAAAGGGTACTCAATATTTGTGGTTCGTGGCAAGCTGCCTGAATGCGAGGCAGACCAGCTGCTGGCCCTCATTCCAGCCGTCCAGACAGAAAGACCAAAGCTACTAACAGACCAGGAGCAATCTTCGTCGTCTGGTGGCAGGACAACATCTTCCACTTCCTCGTCCACTGGTGTGGGTGTGACCCAAGATGACCTGCAGAGGGCGCTGGCTGCCAGCAGGAACTCCCTCACCAGAAAGGAGGAAGAAGAGAACACTCTACAAGAGGCAATCCAATTGAGTTTACAAGGTGATTAAAACATGTGAAATTGGATCAGGAAGAATGTTTTTGATGGTGCAATACTTATTGATTGTGCTGGCTAGTGAGTTTTTATGCAAGCAAGGTAGATGATGCGGTTAGGCGATGCTGGAGTGAATGTGAATATTTAAGTCATTTTGAACAGAAATGATCCTCTTCAGTTTTCTGTGTAAAGTTAAGGACTTTTCAACTCGTTTGACTGAAAATCGATACTGTCCAACCTGCTTCACAGCAGATTTTAATGTCACGGAAACATGATGATATGAAGAAAATATAAAGAGAATCCCTTAAATTCAATTTTTCATGGCAACTACACATTCCTTCAACTTGTTGCTGACATACGTTATGGGTAACATTAATCCCTGTGCCTTGTGAAAGAGTTGAGTCAGGTGCTCATTTGTAATTCTACAAAAATGAACATCAAACATGTTTTCTTCATGCTGTTGCCCTTTTGTTACATCACAAATTGTTGTAGTGTTATGAAGCATTGACTGCACATGAAATCAATCAAAACTTGAAAATTCATAACTTTTGAACAGATTGTCCAATTTTCCTTGAACTTCACTGATGTGTGCTTCTAATATTTCTGCATTCTGCAAATGCACACACTATCTGGGGTAAATTCCCCTTAAACATGCTGAACTTTTGCCAGGTTTCTCACTTTTGTTTTCATTTAGTTCATTTATCTATGTTTTTTTTTTAGTTGATGAAATGGGACTTTGATTATTCACACATACGCACATGCACACACACACAAACAATTCATGCAATAACTTTTAAGCATAATTATGTTTGTTCAGTCATTGCATTGCCACCCCAGCCATGGAAACAAGTGCATTGCATTAAACTGATAGATAAGACATTATGTATATCTGCATGAAATTTTTACTTGCCTTAACAAATTTGCAGCACTGTACTTCCTTGTATGGGGGTAGCTGTGTGGCAGTGCTGTTTCGTACCCATTCACACTCTTCCAGTGAATTTCACAAACAAAATGGGATTTGACTCATTTGTTGGTTTATATTTCCATCGACTTTGATGGAGCAGGAACCCAAGTTGCTGCCACCAGTGAGACGCCTGTTGATATTGACGAAGTGAGGAGGAGAAGAGAGGCATACTTTAACAGGTAACTTTATTTTAGAAATGAGTGAACAGATACATAGACTTAACTATTCATTCTTGTATTTGATGAGAGTAAACAAGCAAAGCAAAGCCAAACTATGGCCAAACAACAACAAAATTAGTGAAATCTCTGCAAGATTGCAATTGATTTATATTCCTATTTTTTTTGTTTTTGTTTCAGTGTGAATAGGATTCTCAAAATGCATTTTTTTTTTTCAAAAGATAAGTTTCTTCAAAAGTAGACAGCAATTTATGTCCAACCTTGCAGTGAAACGTTATATGATATACCAAATGAAATCAAATCGTATGTCAGTTGGAATTTAGCTCAAATGTTGTTCTAATTTGAAGAAGAAAGTGTTAAATAATTAGAAAAGTGCATTTAAGTTTTGACATTTTTTCTATAGTAGCAAATACATGTACTTCATATCGGTAGTTTGAGAGGTAGGATCCATTAGATTTCTTTTGGAGTTTGTGTGATTTATGTTGGTAGAATTGACTCCACGTACCCAATCCTTGCTGTCACCCATTGAATGGTCAGATGTATTTACCTTCTTGCATCCTCCATTGCAGACAAGCGACATCACAGCCTTCACAGGGGTCATCGTCAGGTCAAACCCAGGCTGCCGAGTCAAGAGTCACCCCAACATTGCAGTGTTCTTCAGCTGCCAAAGACTGCCCCAGTGAAAGACTGCAAGGCAACACCAACAGCTCGGCCAAGGCGGCCGAGCAGTCTTGTGTGCCAGGCACTAGGACGGACATGGTCGAAAACACTGCCCTTGACTCAACGGCAGGGGAGGATGAAGATTTAACAGAGTCTGCCATGTTGGAGGCTGCAATTAAAATGTCCATGGAATCTGTGGAGCAGAAGACGTGAAGAGTTTGCATGGACACAGAATCTGACATTTTAGCTTCACTTCCTCTGTGTTTGTTTGTTTGTTTGTTTGTGTGTTAGTTCATCTGTCTGTATGTTTTTTTTTAAAAGCAATCTGTTTAGTGATTGCGAATGATCTGTTAGGTCGATGGAAATCTTCCAGCATTGATGCAATTCTTTCTGGTAGTTTCTCCTTTTCTTGAGAGAGACAGAGATAGGGAAAGATTATAAGAGAGAAAGAGGAGAGCGAAGGGAAATGAAGTTGAGAGTGAGAGATTGTGTATGTGAGAGAAAGAGATTTATGAAATTCTCCTTTAGTGTGCATGGCCTCTCTAAGAGTGTCCATCGATTAGTTTTTGTTTTGTTTTGTTTGATTTTGTACCTGTTGTGCAAAAGCAGAAAGCAGATAATTCAGGTGAGGTGTCCCTGCGTAGGATAATTCAAAATAAAGCTAATCAAATAGTTCGCTGCTGCACAGACGGGTATAACTAGTGCAGGAAAAGCATCACAAAAACATAACATGTGCAAGCTCTTAATTCATGTGAAGGAGAAGCAAGTGAAAAAAGTGATCATGTCTGGAAACATACGTGAAGAACTATGCCCTACCATAAAAAAAACTAAAAACAAAACCAGGCTTTAATATACAGCACTGTTCTCTGTTCTCTCATACAAGTAAAACATACTTTTTTCCTTTTTCCTTTTTTTTAATAAATATTTCAAGTCATTGATATGTCAAGATGTATTGCAGTGGCATTGTGGGAAGCATACTGAAATCAGTTTACACAAAGTGTCATGATAGATTGGAAAGTGTAGGACAGTTGCCATTATTCTGCATTTGTAAGTACTGTAAAAGTGGAAATTTTTGTGCATTTTGTGCAACCAGAACCTAGCACAAAAATAGGAGTATGCAAATATTTTTGCGTGCCATAGTTTCAGTAATTAATGTCCTGATACCGTGGAATTAGAAACACACAAAATTCATCTTGCCCTGCTGAGCACGAAAAATTTTGCAAAAAGATCCACTTTTTGCAGTAATTTGCTCAAACTTAAGCCTTTTTTGTTACATGATACTTTCTCTCATCTGGTTGTGAAGGAAATATGATGTTTGGCAGGTAGATGCATACATATGTATACATTAATCAATTGATTAATTAGTGTATTTATGTATTATATATTTATTTATTTATTCATTCATTTATTTGTGTATTTATTTGTTTATTCGTTTACTGTTAGTTTTCAAGATACTTGCAGTTTCTCAAAAAAAAAGTTCACAGCCATTATCTCTCCTTTTTATACAAGGCATCATTAAAAACTATGAAGCATTGCTTGTTACAGGAATGCACCTATGTGTATGTATATACTTAATAATGGATCATTACTGAAATCTTGCAGTGACATTATCATACTCTCACAAATATTTTTCTCAGTCTTTCAAATGCAAACTCTAGTACTGTCGCAAAAGTGGAAGAAGGGAGCAGTGTTAAGACTTTTTTTTTTTAAATTGCCAAAACTATTGTTGAGTTTACTGGATTTGATTGAGCACTCAATCTTTACCATTGCTTCACAATTATTGTGATTTGAATCTATCAGAAACTACTTGTTGACCACTCTCTGCCATCCAGTCCCTGGCTGTCAGTAATTGATATTAAGACTGTGTGTGTGTGTGTGTGTGTGTGTGTGTGTGTGTGTGTGTGTGTGTGTGTGTGTGTGTGTGTGTGTGTGTTTTTCAGGATTGTGTTCAGAATGGCAAGTAAACCACAACTCCTGTCCAATTATTGTATCTCTTAGTATTGATGCGATGCACATAAAACTGTAAGGATGCATCACCAGCCAACACGGAAAAAGCATAAACCATTTTAGGCACTTGCTTTTCTCATTTTAAAGTGAATCTGACCAAGGATTGGTAGCTCTACTAGACAGTGTGACATGTCTATCTTGGCCATTGTACTACATGCAGCCTGATGTTCATAACTGTATAATTAAAATAAGTATAACCAGACATTATCTTATCCTTATTATCATTATTTTTTTTTCTTTGTAAGGTGAAGGGGGGGGGTCAAAGGTTAAGAGGCATTTACACTAAAGTACTTAATGACGCCATAAATATGTGCACGTTTGCTGCAGTCCCCGACACAAAGTGATGAACTGAAGATTAGAGTTGTCCAGGATAATGTGTTTTGACTTTGCAATGCCAAGCATTTTTGTTGTTGTTGTTTATTTGATTGTTTGTTTGTTTGTTTGTCTGTTTTTTTTACACCGAAGTTGGGAAATTTTGCTTTTGACCCTCTTTAAAGAAATAAATGACCAATTTTAGGTGTATATGACTATAATATATCAACGTTTCTATAGGATGATTAATTATGGACAGGAAGAAGTTATTCAAATTGAAATAATGCTGTTCTGAGAACCGTGTCCTGTCAAACATACACTTGTAAGTCCTTTACATACATTTCAATCCAGAAGTGAATTGTAGTTTGATCACTCCCGTGTAGCGTCAAGGCTGAATGAAGTCTTAGCAGTTATTTAAAGCTGGATTGGTTTTAAAGTGTGTTTCCTTTGTGCACAGTTTTTGGACTATCAATCATGAAAAGTCATAGGTAGTATGGTAAACATGCCATGTATTTTGACATCATTACAGTAATGGTGGTAAGCACTAAATTTGGTATTTGATCATAAAGAAGTCTGAATTGATCTTTTGCTTTTTACTTGCATTTGAGAAATCTCAAGAAGTAAAGATTGAAAACAGCAACAACAAGCCAACCCACACATGCAGCTGCAAAGCTATGTGGAGAATTTGCTCTTCAAAGTGAAGCGTTCATCTCATGAAACACTCGGCAAAGTGGTCCCAGCAGCTGTTCATGGAGTTGTCATACCTTTCATGCACAGTGCACCATTAAACATACAGGTGTTTCTAAGGTTTACTGATTGTTTGATGCAGTAAAGATAAAGGAAGTGCACATTATAATAACAGGCTGTGATCAATACTTGTACAGGAGAATGAACCTCTTTTGTCAGCCTAGCCTTGTATTCAATCACCACAGAATAGAGTGTAATGCACCTTTTTGTTCAAGTTGAATTTAGTAACAGAATGAAATCGAGTTTTAACCAAAATGGTTGGAAGGTTCATGGTGATGGGATGTGAAAAAAATTAAGAGTTTTTATTTGATTACTCTACCATTTTCCTTAAAACTCCCCCGCTGTAAAGAAAACAACAATACAAACAATCGAAATAGAAAAGAAAACAAACCTGTGTAAAAAACAAGCAAGTTATCATGTGGCCAGTGACAATACAAAGACAACCGCCAAGTCATTGCGAGGTTATGTCAACTCTTCAATGATATGATGGCAGAGAAATCTAGTGAGACATCTTTTAAAAAAAAAAATTTACCTGATAAGTAGTTTAAAAAAAAAGAGATATTTAGTGAAGATTTGTGTGCATGACAGTGACAGATTTAAGAGGAAATGACATCACCTCATCACATTTAAATGCTGTGATTGGGACCAATAGCACTGCAGCAGTGTTTCATCATTTTGTGAAAATGTGTTAAACATGTAAAATTCCATAACTAAGTATGGTTTTACTTTGTGTCTCACTTATGTATGACTGCCCAGCTTAAAACCAACAAAAAAGTACCATATTAGGATTCTCTGTGATGGACCAAAACAGGTTGTTTGGGTTGACAGACTCATTTTTTTTAAAGTTTGACTTACCTAGGAGAGCATTATTTTTTACCCTATGTCAAAATTTGGCAGCTGAAAAAAAACCGAAATCGAGATACTAACAGTTTTTCTGGACCATATTTTTGTGGACAGGTGCTGCTTTCACTGTAAAATAGAACATGCATGTTTACACTGATACTCCTGCACAGCATGCCTGGGTGACCCTAATCTTTAAATCCTCTTTCTCCTTTTCTATGAAACTGCATCTCCTAACTCTCTCTAATTTCAACCACTTTTTGAATTGGTTAGGATGGTAAAATTTTTACACTTTATACAGTATATCATTATAAACCTTAGAGCTGGTATACTCTTTCAATCTATGTAGAGAGTGGAAATTTATTTTGGCCTACTTTTTGTGGGTTTTGAGCTGGGTGGTCACATATTGTTTCTTGTATCACTTGTTGGAATTGAATGGAATTGCAGAAGAATGCAAATGAAGGCCAAAGTGCAACCAGAAAATTTCATGATGTCTCCTTCCTTCTTGGTATGGTTAACTTCATGAATATTTCTGTTTTGATTTCTTTTTTTTCTACTTAATCTTGAATTTCATTCATTGATATACTTATATGATACATTCCACTTCAATGTATACATGTACCAAACAAATATACAAATTGTAACATCTCATGTCAAAGAATACAATAAACAATGTTAATAGAATGTATTATACAATCCATAACTCCCCTCCCATCCAAATTTACATCTGCTACCAATCTAAACATTAATGATAATTTTGCTGTCAAAAGGATTAGTGCATGATTTCATTGATGAAAATGTGCAGATATATGAATTATTCCTTTTCAAACAATTTTGCAGACACAGCAGTAAACAAATTGTATGGCCAAAAAATCATCACTAACGACAAGCCAAACAAAAATTTCTTGATCGCTTTTGTTTTACTTTTTTTTAATGTCCCAGCTATTACAAAACCGAATTTCATCCAATAAACTTTGAATTCCTCTTAGAATGGTATGCTCTGTATTATTTCATAAGTGCTTTCTTCATATCTTGCAAATAAGTTAAAAGCCCAATCGTCATCTACACCAATACTATACCATCCCTACCACCCTTCACACACACATGCATAAAAGACATTAAGATATTCTAAATCCCAGACTTTTGTACAGTTTTGTACAGTAATCAAAGTGACAAATAGAATGTAAACGTTAAGATATATGTATATATATATATATATATATATATATATACGTATATATATATATACATGTATATATTATACGTATATATATATATACATGTATATATTATACGTATATATATATATATATATATATATATATATATGTATATACGTATATATGATGCCTGCCTTTCCAAAGTCTTCATTGGTTCATTGCTTATTTGTCTTTTTGTTTGTTTCATCAAGGCGTCATCACATTTTAACTCATTGCTTCCATGTACATGTATATCCTGCAGCGCGTGCATTGTAGTATAGGTTTTCCAGGCCAATTTCCCACTTTTGTCAGTCCAATTCCTAATTGCTGCATTCAATTTAGCAAAATTTAGCGTAGATGACACATTCGATATTTCAATTTCATGAGCTCTTCATTCAAATTCATTTTTGAGCATTCAAATCACCTTTAGCCTCATTCTACTGTAATTAACCCTTTTTCAATTGAAATTCGTAAAACAAGCACCATTCATTCAATTTAGAATGATATAGTCACGTGATCATGGACATGCTGCACTCGTTCATTCGAATTCATTTTGGGGCATCCAATTTAACATCTTTTGCAGTCAATTTAGCACGCATGTTTATGCTTTGGTTCTTTCTTTCTTTTTTTTTCAACATAGTTATTGTTTTGCAAGCGTCTTTACATTTCCTATTTTCATATTCATTTTAGAGATTTTGGCAACAGTTTTTTTTTCTTCAATGTGCTTATTGAGTCTTCCAGTCCGAAGATAGTGCATATGGCCAAAACTTATCTGGCCGTTGAGCGCTTTATTCGAGTGTGTCGGCCAGTTCTAGGAGGTCAAGGTTATGATCATCAAATGTTCCTGTAATTCTTTTTCTGTCTTCTTGAGAAATACGTCTGTATCTAACTTGTGCTGTAATGACTGTAAGAAGATGACGTTAATCTGTAGTATTGGTACATGTAGGCCTAAAATGACATATATGAAAGAAAAGGGGCATTACAGAACAACAAACTCGAGTTATATAGGGTCAAAAAATATGATACTTTTACTGCTTAAAAGTGCGTGGATGAATCAAAAAGTCACACAGAAATACATGTTTAAATGTTCTCACCTTTTCAAAAAAGAAATAACATGACGTTAATTTGAGTGAACATGTTTGGAATTTGATTGCCCATACGCGAAATTGAATGACTGAAATACCCTTTTCGGCCAGTGCTGGCGAATTTGAATGACTGAAGAGCATGTGCCAATTTGAATGCCTGTTTTACGAATCCGAAAGGCACATGTGCAAATTTCATTGATCGATATGCTAAATTGAACGAACAACTTGCAATTTTGAATGACAGAATGTGCAAAGACGAGGATTTTCGCTAAATTGCATGAACCTTCTATCAAATGGACTGACAAAAGTGCGAAATTGGCCGGGAAAACCTATATTGGTCTAGGTGAGAATTCAGCTTTCAGCTTTTTGTGAGATACTTAGAAACCACTTTATGAAATGTTAAAAAAGCATACAATTTTAAGAGGAATTCAAAGTGTATTTGTAGAAACCAGTTTTAAAATGGCTTAGATATCCAGGTAAAAAGTAAAACAAAGCGATCCTGGTAAAAAGGTGGGTCGATCCCACCATTATTAGGATCGCTTTGCTTTGGCTATCTCAGCCATTTCAAAACAAATTTTCATCAAACAAACTTTGAATTCCTTTTATAATCAAGTGCTCTTTCATGTTTTATCAGAGGTTTCTCATTATTTCAAAAACTCTTCATCAAAAAATGTTGGAAGCCTCATGTCCTGTTACAAGGCTAATGTGATTGGGGTAGAAAGGACAAATAGTAAGGTCTTGTATTAAAGAAGGCTTGTATTGTAAACATGGCCAGTGAAAACGAGCATCTGCGAGGCGAATCATCTGTAATATCGAGCGAGCTTTTGTCTATTATTGCCATCATATTTTGCATATTGGCATTTTATCTGTACCTACAAAGGTGAGTCACCTTTATGATACGTATAGTATAAACAGGATGTTTCCAATTACCGTAGATAACAGGCCTAAACTGCACATCATGTTGCTGCCTGAAGATCCTGCTGCTCATGTGCAAGTTACTCTTCGTAGTCCCATTGCCTTGAAAATGTGTCGTTAAAACAGTTGCTTGTTGCATGTTGCCTGTGTCGTATTCTTGTATTTGTAAATGAGTTGAGAACTTCCTGTGTGCTGTGGATGGACACCGTTATTATCACAGCGTTGTTACTGGGTGTCATACTTCCGTTTACTTGAATCAGTCTTTTAGTCCTTGTTTGTCCCTATATCTGTAAAATATACTGGTGTATCATATGCTGTGTATAGACTCTAGGTCTAAAAGTGTAAATTTTAATGTGAAGATATTGAATTCATATTCCAAGTGCCAAAGACTGAAAGGTGGTCATGAATTATCTTGTCATCCATCAGTCACTGCTTGAGATGATGTCTGAAAACTGATAATAGACAGATGACATTTTTTGTTGTTGATAAATGGAAGAGCAGGAAAGAAAAAGAAATTAACAGAGATATTTTATACCATTCTACGCCCCTGCAGTTGTTTGTTACTCTTCTCTCCTTTTATGTGACAAAAGGGTGAAAAATATCGAGTAAGCATGTGCTTTGCCGCCAGGCGCTACAGTAATGTACAAAAGTTCCTGAGCACTATGCAGCCGTTCTAACAAACTCCATGTACATGTAATATAGATCAAGTTCATTCATGTCAAAGCTTTTAATATTAAATGGTTGCTGTGCAGTGGTAGGAAAACATTTGCTAAATAAGTACACTTATTTTAGTTTTATGTCTTCATATATATTTGCCACAGTTGTTGACTCATAAATTTTTTTCCCCCATAAAGTAATTGCAGAGTAAAAGGTAGTTGCTCTATCCCGAGTATGTAGACTAAGACATTGATATAAACAGCCATATCCTTATGTGAAATGAGATGGAAATATCTGTCAAAGTGTGATGTCAGTGTTCATTTCGGCATTGCCCTTTTTAAAAATTTAATGTATATCTTTATACATATGTTACATTATAGTTTCCTTCTCAGTGAAGTCTTGAACTATCCCCCGGATTCAGTGCAGTTCCCTGACAGTGACATGTTCAAATCCATCTGTCTGCACTGTATATGAATAAAAATTCTTAATATTGGCATTTCTTATCTTATTTTTTGTCAAAACTCTATTTTCTTTTCCCTTTAAAAAAATATAAAATTCATGATTATATTCATGGACCAGACTTGAGTTGCCTCACATCCCAGATGATGATTCATGGCAGCACCAAGAGCCTGTACCCGAGACGCCCATGTTCACCACAACCCTCCCATTCCAGATGAAGCTTGATGACAAGACCAGAGATGTAGCATCCCTCAGAGGTGGGCTGAAGGGAAATTCAGAGAGAGTCTTGCAGTAAAGTTGTTAGCCTTTTGTCTATGGAATAAAGATGTATTTGTGTTTATCATTATATAAGCAGCATGCTTTCAGCACCCTAGCACCAACACTCTGGAATTCTCTTCCTCCCCAACTCTGAGATGCATCAAGTGTCAATAGCTTCAAGAACTCACTAAAAACGTACCTGTTTTTCCACTGTTATACTCTATAATTTTCTGTAGACTAAATTTTTTTTTTTTTTTGTTTGAATATATGCATAATGTTATGAAGCGCATAGAAACTTACGCTTGTATTATGCGCAATATAAAATGTTGTGATTATTATTATCATTATTAAACAGTTTAAAGGTAGTGTAACCAACACACAGTGTGCACAGTGCCTCACATTTTGTAAATCGTGAACACCATCCCAGAGACTTGCATTATACATTGCTTACCCTGACACTCAATTCCTGCAGCCATTCTCATGCATATTAACCCTAAATCCAAATATAAGCTAAACTTGGCCACATAGCATAGTCATCAACAAACAAGTTGGTTACACACATGTTGATACAACTGATTGTTAGCCAATGCAGTGTGTCATTAGGACTCTACCATCTCTGATGTATTTAAAGTTGTTATATGTGCCTTGATTTGACATCGGAAGCCATATTTTGGACATGTATTAAACATTTTGGTGTCACTCAGTCATATTTAAAGTTCCCTCCTTTCTACATTTTACAGAGGGTGTTCTGATCACAGTCGAGACTTCGGTCCCATGCTCTCTGATGGGTTTCTGGATAGTAGAGTGTGCAGGACTGACAAAGATTCTTCAATCCTGTGAGAGGTCCAGACAGAATGGGTTACATTTGCCTAATTTTGAGGCACAACTTCAGGAAATATCACTGTCTCACAGTTCAAAGTATTGGTATGTTTCAGCAGATCTCTGGCATTTCATACAGTGTACATTCTGTAAAAGGAAGAATCAGGACAAAGTCAAGCAAATTTCTTGTCTGCTAGATTGATTATGTTCTAAACTATGTGAAAGAGAGCAGGAAAAAGAAGCAGGGTGGGTGTAGCCCTATATATCTGTCTTTAAAGATTACTCAAGCCATGTAGTTTGCACTTGTAAGATGTATTGACTATTCAATAAATGTTGAGATAAGGCAAGATGTGTATTATTGTCTCACCTGATATTTTGGGACAGATAACTTTGTATGAAGTTGAAAGATACTGACAACATTTAGATGTACAAATAAGAATTATGTTTCAAATTTACAGTAATTTTCAATAAATTTGGACAGCCACCTTGGAATATCTTTACTTCAATTGAGAGTTGTTTAGAGTATCATTTGAATTGAGCTTCTGGGGAAATGATATATGAATGTTCCTCCTATGATTTGACTTAGTAAGGTCATTATAATGGTGATGTTGATGATAAAGGTGATAGTGGTGATTATAGTAAAAAGAAAAATACTACAAATTCTACTATTGCTGTTGTTACAAGAGCAATGCTACACATGTACTACTACTTACAAGTACAATGATGATAATAATGACAGTAACAAATTTGATTATGATTCTCATGTCCTCATCTCATTTTGATGCTCCATACCAACAAAAAAGGCTTGAACAAGACAACACGAGGCAGATTCATCTTCGAGTCACAGAAGAGTCAGATGCAAGTAAAAAGAGCAGTACTACCCTGGAGTCTGAACCTGACCTTGGGCCACTACCAAGGACCAGGTATCCACTGGTTGTCCTCGTGACCCAAGGTTGGGATGCTGGTGATGACGAGAATGCACAGACCGATGCTGCAGTTGTAAGTTTATGAGTCCGGCAATTTTGATTTTACAAGATGGCAATGCAAGACAATAACAATACCCTTTTTCTTCTCTTAACTTATTTATAGAATGGTCACATTTCTCTATTAACTTCCTTTAATTGATAGCACTTTGTGATGAACAAGTCAAGTCATCACACATTCAAAGCATCTTGCATTTATTTTTTTTGGTTCTGAAATCTTTTCTTTGTGTGTGTGTGTGTGTGTGTGTGTGTGTGTGTGTGTGTGTGTGTATATATATATATATATATATATATATATATATATATATATATATATATATATATATATATGTGTGTGTGTGTGTGTGTAATCTTGCGAAATTATCTCACCCTCTATTACCTGTTTTTTTTTTTTCTAACTTGTGAAACAATGTTGCCCTCTGTTACCTGTTTATTTCTTCAGAAAACAATCTTGTGGATTCTACACCTCCCAGACAAGACAGTGACAAAATCGAGTCATGTGATTAGTCGGGTGATCGTGACTGCTGAGGGGCAAGTGTGTGAACTTCAGGTAGACCATTATAACCAATCATCCAAGCCCACTATGCATGTAAAATCTTGATAAATATGCGTACATGTACATGTAGTTCCCTTCCTTTCATTCCAAGCATCACAGGTGAATCCGATTTCAGTGAAATGGATTTCCATTCTAGATTTGTCAGAATTGCATTTGCTTCTGTTTTTATGCCTCCGCCACGAAGTGGTGCTGGAGGCATTTTGTTTTCGGGTTGTCCGTCTGTCCTTCCGTCCGTCCGTAATGATTTTTGTGGACAGCGTAACTAAAAACCTTTGGAGGTATCCTAATGAAACTTGGCATGTATGTGTATTAGGGGGTGAAGTTGTGCCTATCAACTTTTGGGTGCACATGCTCAAGGTCAAAGGTCAAAAGGTCAAGGTCAAATGCTTAGAATTTCACTATTTCCCCCATATCTATGCAATGCCTGAAGATATTGTCTTGAAACTTAGTGTATACATGTATTACCCAATTAAGATTGTCTTGTGAAAGTTTGATGTCATGAGGTCAAAGGTCAAAGGTCAAAAGGTCAAGTAAAAATGTTAAAATTTCACTTTTTTTTCTGTATCTTGGAAATTGTTCAAGGTATCTTCATGGAACATAGTATATATGCATGTACTGACTGGCAGTGGTTATTTAGGGAATTTGGGGTTCATGGGGTAAAAGTTCAGGGGGCAAAGGTCAAGGGCAATACTTCAAAATTTTATTATTTCCCTTTTGTATGCAATGCCAGCAGGGTTTTTTTTTCTTTTTTTTAACGTGGTATATGCATGTATAACCCAATAGAGATTCTCTGGTTTTTGTTTTTTTTTGGCCAAGAAGGTCAAAGGTCAAAGATCAAAAGGTCAAAGATCAAGTGAAAGTGCTGAACTTACTTTTTCTTGATATCTCGGAAGTGACTCAAGTTATCTTGAAACTTAGCATATACATGTATATACAGTTGAACCTCTCTTTTCCAGCCTCCCTTTATCCGGATCTCTCTATTATACGGACGCATTCTCGCCGTGATTTTTTTTTTAATAATTACGGGAAGAAAGGGAGATTCCCAACTCCTTGAGAACTTCTACACAAACACACATGAATTACATATACTTGATACATTTCTTAATAGCGTTAATTACTTAGGTAAATCATCCCAAGAATTTATAAAAGAAAATGATTTCATTCTTGCAAACACGAACCTCTATTTTGGGGTCTGTTACAGAGTGTAACAATGAAAAGGTTGCAGTATACACATTACTACATGTGGTACTACAATGGGCTACATCAGTACATGTGTATGTATATGTACATGTATAAAGCATTGAGTCTCCCGTATCCGGCCAAATCCCTTATCCGGATGAGCCCCGGTCCAGACTTGTCCGGATACGAGAAGTTCAACTGTAAAATGTTTTGCCTGACAGTGATTCTCTTATAAATCTTAGGGTCAAAGACCAGATGAAAATGATAACAATTTACTGGTCAATGCAGAAATTGCATTTTTTTCTCCATGCCTTGAAAATTACTCAATGCATAAACTATGAAAGGATCAAAGTCAAGTTAAAGTTCTTAAATCGCCAAATACATGCTCTCCTATTCATCCAGTTAAACATAGGTCAAGGAAGGTGAACATTCAACACATTTGTGACAAACATGTCATTTCAAATATTTTGCCAATTTTGTGAAAATGTAATCACACATTGTCCACATGAACTATAGACCTATTAGGAGAATCATGCATTATGGCGGAGGCATACCGGTCGCCATAGCGACATTTTCAGTTCTAGTGAAGTTTGGTAATATGACAGCACTGACAATGATTTTATATGTAATGATAAGTGGGTTATTCTGCAAAGCCCTTCAGTGATGACTGACTTCACAATGGTTTAAAGACTGGAGTACTTTGTAATTTAACTGACTCACTGGGTTAGAAGGAATGATGGGAATTGTTGACATTGAGTTATGGGATGTATTCTTTAGGCAGCTCCTGTATGTGTCCCTGACAATTTTGGCGCATTTGAAAGTAAGGTGCTGGTTGCTTCAGCCGTCGGAATAAATATCACAGACAAAGATGCTTTAAGCTCTGTTCTCCCAAACTGCTTGGCTTTCAGAGATTGTTTTTGGAGAGTGAAGACTGCACTGTACAGCAACACAACTCCAAACAGTCTGGTGCATCCCCAGAAGACCAAGTGGAACAGTCTGGTGCATCCCCAGAAGACCAAACGGAACAGTCTGGTGCATCACCAGAAGACCAAACGGAACTCAGTTCAGCGGAAAGCAGACTTACCGACAACAGTTCCAGAGTCATTGACAGGAGCTGCACAGTGTGTCAGAATGCACCGATCAGTCGGACCATCATCCCTTGCAGGCATGCTTGTGTCTGCCAGCATTGCATTGGGCTGCTCTCGGCATGCCCCATGTGCCGGGGTACCATTGCGTCGTACTTCAGGATCAGAACGCAGGGCAGTGCCCGTGGAGATGACGTTGTAGAGGATCACCAGCCAAATGACAGACTAGAGCAAGGCATGGATGTCACAGCTAGGATTCAGCATATCCTGGAAAGATTTAATGACTGGTTTGGCTTCTGATAGAATATAGAAGTGCTCCATGCCTGTGCTCCATGCCTGCAACTTTATGGTGTTTTAGTGTGTGGAAAAAAAAGTCTTTCAATCTCACAGCTTTTTGTGATGCAGACATTTTGTGATGAGAGAGAGGAGTTTCTAAAATTTGGGGACAATTATCAGCCTTGTTGATGACAGAATGGCAGTCCATCAACTGGGGACAAGGACATCTCTAACCCTTCAGTTGATCTTTATTGGTGCTATTGACCGATTCGGGTTCGTTGAGGGCAGCAGACATTTTACGGCACAGGGCGCAGCCATAGTGGGTGTATCAGCCGACCCCCCCTGCTCTCCCCTACCCCCGGGCAACATGTTTATCACGCACTTGTAACAAAGGTTCGCGCACTAGCAAGCATTCGCGCACTCAGTACGAGACGCCCACTGGCTAAAGCAGTTTTTCATTCTGCGCGCGTGCTAATGTAGGGAGAGGGGTGGGGGAGTGCGGAGGGGGGGGGGGGGGTCGGCTGATACACCCACTATGGCTGCGCCCATGCCAAAAATACACATAGCGTGTCACAGAATCGATCAATACCTTTGAATAAATTCAGTCAAGGTATGTCGCTTGTAGTTTGGTTTTATCGTATTGCATTTTGTATGTGAACAGTGGCGAGTCAATTTGACACTCATGCTGCAAATTTGTACTTGCCTTTTTCTTTTCTCTCTTGTGGGAAAGGGAAGGAGGATGCCATCTTTGCCTTGAAATCAATATTGGGAATGCCTGAAGTTTAGAAATGCTTTCTGAAGAGCTGTACAGAATCAACATTACCAGGTACTTGGAATTCTCTCTATTGCATGTAAATGTAAACATTTCGTCGCAAGGGGTTTGGTCCGTACGCGGGTCGTACACTATGTGCAAATGAATGAGGTGATTTTATGCACCGGCGCGCAACACGCAGAGGTCAAGCAGTGGGATTCATTCAATGTAGACTTGTGCTCTTCCGGTGATGTGGAGTTACTGTGCAGTAGGCACAGGCAGATAGAGCATATGTGTGGTATAATTGCATATAATTTTTCATGACTAAAACATTGTCACTCCACAGTAGAAATGCATTTTCAGAGCTTATGATTTGATATTTCTTTTCCCACCATGAAACAATTGCTGAGAAAATCTACAAAACCATAGAAGTTTGGAGATAGAGGTAGTGCTCCGTTTTCATGTACGATCAAATAGAGCTCGCACTGTGCACCAGCACAGCATTGTCAAGACATTGTTGTGGAAATTATATAGTGCTGCTGCCCTTTGAGTTTTTTTTTTTTTTAGTTACGTGCAATAGGGAGAACTGTTTACCGGAGAGAGAAAAGAAAAAATTTGGCCATACCTTAAGTTCTTATTTCAATGCAACAAAACATGTGACCATTGTTTTGTCAATCTTTCAAACTTTATTTGTGACCTTGAACTGTTAGTTGTGTCGACACAAAACAACTCAATAACTTTATGCAGTAGTATCAAGTAAACAGCTGCGGAATGCAATTTGCCGGGGGTTCAGTTTATGAGCGTTCTCTGAATGAGTTTTGTATTGTTTTGCTAATGTTTTCATTTCTTGAGTAAAAACTAAAATCAGACTCATGGGTTACTTTAGGATACACATGAAAATGATGACCTTAAATTAATGCCATTAGTCAGCCTCCAAAATCTTTGAGTGAACAGGTAGATATTCAAATTTTGCAGACTGAATGACAGTGGATGTATTTTGTGTGTATCTGTGTGTCAAGCGTCAGGTTGATCATGTTGTGCACACATAGTGCACTTCCCTGAAACAAACAGCAATCAGCTTCCTTTTTCTTTTCATCTGCCAAATGTACATGTACAGTGTACAAGAGAACAAACATGTATAGCAATGTATTTTGCAAGTTGCCTGATATTCGCAAAAGTAACAGGACTTGTGTAAATGGAGTGTACAGTCAACCTTGCCTACGTCAACCTCGCACAAGTCAGAAAATTGGCTAAGTCAAAGTAAATTCTACCCCAGATGGATATAAACATGCCTTAATTTTATGCTGTAAATCAAAATTCAGGTGAGACAAAGGGTTTTCTCTTGTCCCATTTTGACTCAACTGAAAGGAAACCAAAACCCAAATATCAGTGTGGACCGAGTGAAAGCAGCAACATTAGTAGAACACATCAGTGAAATTTTGAGGAAAATCAGAAAATCGATTCAAAAGTTATACGTGTACATTTTTAAAGTTTTGGTGCCGTCATTGCTGGATAGATAGACTACTACAGTTCATTACATCAATTTGGACAACAGTATAAAGAAAATACAGTATAAGTAAAAATTTACACAGTCTTATTTTTCCAGAAAAGTGCACTTTCCATCAACTTATTTAGTGACATAAATGAACCTGTCTCACACAACCGCCTTAGTCAGAAGGCGTAGATTTTTAATTAAGGGCAGATTCTGAAAGCAGACTGTAAGCTTTAAAGGAGACCTCCAGATGATTTTCAGAGTTTTACATTTGAACAACTATAAATTAGTTATACTGAGGACAGAGTTTCAGAATTTGTGATAATTGGGATGAAGAATAAGAATATTTTCAACATTTACAACAAATTGCAATGAACAAGGACGATGACATGGCAGAGTCACCAGAAGAATGCATGAGTTGGGGCTCAAGGAAGCAGAACAAAAGAAGAAGGCATGCATAAATTATACACAGGTGAACTCGCAAGCAAGCGGTATTGTAATAGAATTACACTGCGACATTTCTGAAATATGTGAACCTCCTATGTCATCATCCTTGTTCAGTGTAATTTGTTTTTCAAAGTATTGTTTTTCTGCTCAAGAACAACAAATTCCACAAATCTGTACATGGAGTTGTTGATTTATGTACTACATGATGTGAAATTATGAAAATCGCCTGGAATGTCCCTTTAAAATGAGGTACAGTGTATAAATTAATACAAATGGACTTACCTAGCCAATCTAAATAATGGAAAGAAAGTACACACTCTGTAAAAGTGTTGAATGTGAACAAAGGCTTTGAAATCTAGTCTATTCAAATGCTTTAAAAGGATGGTACAGTATTGGTGGAGATGAAAATTGGGCTTTTACTGTTTTTGCGAGATACCAAGAAAACACTTTAATATGTATATGAAATACAGTGCACTCCCGTTATAACAAAATGCTCCGGTCCGGCAGTTTTCTTTCGTTATAACGAAATTTCGTTAAAACCGAACAAATACAATATATAACGAAAACAAGGAACCACCTATATATATATCATATTATGTTTGCTTAATACTCATCAAACACTGGAAAGCAATGTGAAATGTGATGGGATAACTGTATTACAGTAATAAACGCAAGTTCCCCTCAGAAACTGTGCGTGACACAAGGAGTGAACACACAGTGGTGTGAAGCGTTCACCCATGCAGAGACGCTATAAATGCATGTTCCGCTACGTATTTTCGAAAGCAATTCGCATTTCGTTATAGCCGAGCACGTTTCTTTCGTTTTTCTTTGTCTGTGGCGCTCGGAAAAGACTTCGTTATAACGGAAATTTCGCTATAACCGTGTTCGTTACAAGCGAATTTTGTACCATAGACTTTAATGGTGATAATTTTGGGACCAGAAGATTTACTTCGTTATGACGAAATTTTGTTATAACCGTGTTCGTTGTAACGGGAGTGCACTGTAGTACAGAGCATACCATGTTAAGAGGAATTCAAAGTTTATATGATGAAAATCGGGTCTGGATAGCTGAAACATCCAAAAACAAAGTAAAACAAAACGATCGTAATAAAATGTGGGTCCCACACTTTATTAGGATCACTCCGTTTTGGATATCTCAGCCATTTCAAAATCTATTTTCATCAAATAAACGCTGAAATCCTCATGGAATTACATGCTCTTTCATATTTCATAAGAGGTTTCTCACTATCTCCCCCCAAAATGATAAAAACCTGAAGTTAAGTCTTAACCAAAACTACACGATCCCTTTAATACTCTCACCACGCTGAGCTCCGTGCAATGTACGGGACAAAAGACAGGATGTTAAACTTTCTAGCATCCACAGTGAAGGAATTATCAGATTAAGCTGAAATCTTGCACACTCCATTAGCTCATTGTATTCATGACCAATACTAACCCTGAAAGAGGGTAGCATTATACTTTCAAAAGTTATTAGAGTTGAAAGTGAAGAATGTGTGAAGAGTTTTTCACCTATTGAAGACTATCTGCATCATCTCCAAGGTGGAAAATCACTGGGTTTTCTACTGAATATGGTTGATGCGTATTCTTCGTTTTGTCACTATATGACATATACATGTACAATGTATACAGTAAACTAGGAAGTCACATCACGTTTCCAAAATATCTCGGGTTTGTACGCTTGTATCACACATGAAGACAAAAGCCAGAACAACTTGCACTTTTTATGCTGCAGTTATGTATTTTATTTGTCAAGGATCCACCTTCATCCAAATTACAAACCTGCAAATCATATATTTTTTTGTTTCGTTTTCATATGAATACACACAAGCAATATATACTGTTTATAAGCCATGCCTTCCTCATACAGTCATGCATGGTAAGCTCCAGCCCTAAGTAGTGTGTGCAGCTACACACAAAGGTATATCAGAGTTTTAGAAACAGTAAGTCATAAAATACAAACTGCAGGGAAGCAGTTCTTTTTTTTTTTTCCTGTGGTTGTCTTTTCTGAGTTCTCATTAAAGCCATTCATCTGATAAAATAAATTATTTACATTTGTTTTTCCACCATGAGGCTTGTCTTCTAGACACAACTATATTCTCTAAAACATCTTCAAGAAAAGTCAATATCACCATATATGAAGCATCCCAGATGCAATGTTATAACAATGTATAATCTTTTCTGACAAAAATAATGGTGCATATCTCATTGAAGTACACACATCCATAAAATTGCAAACAAACATACAGTCCTCGCTGTTCGAAATGAGAAGTTACTTCTGGGTACACACGGGGAGGGCAAATCCCATGCAATCAAGTTCATGTTGCCTCCAGAACTGTGGAGTATTCAATTCTTCACTGACTCCTGCAGATGATGAAATCAAGACATTCTCATGGTTACAGACTCAGTAGAGAGGCATTGAGAAACAGAAAACAGGCTTGCGTTTCCCACATTTGTTTTCCAAATGAACAAAAATTCTGTACTTGGAACTATGATGGCATGACCCTATTCTCACAGATTAGCAGCAAAAAATACATAAGTTTATGGAAAAATTTTCCTACCCCTTTCGTACAAGTGCAGACTACTTATAATTTGTATACTGTACAGTGGGCTCTTGTTGAGACAGACTCCTTGAAACAAGTGATATTACTGGCGTATTTAAAAAACAATACTTTTCATCAGGATTTCAAAAACAATGAAACAAAAAACACTTTGAACTTGAGGGAAAAAATCACTATGCTAAACGAAGAGTCTGTCATATCAATTTTTCTTTCTAACAAGAGACCACTGCAGAAACATGACGTGATAATTTCATCACAAATTTGTTGGCAGAGCCTTGCTGCCTCACCATTTATTTCAGATAAAGATTTTTTTCTTTCTTTTTCAATCTCGCTACTTCCAGCAGGTACAATGGATATACACTACCATCAAATTACTTTCAGTACACATGCCTATTTACCTAAATGAACAGGTGAAAGTGAATAGCGAATACAAACAAGTAAATTGTTCATGCTAGTATTCATATAAATTATGCTTTAATTCTGGCATAGCTACACCATTATGATGTACAACAACAAAAGTGAGCATACGGGGAGAAGATTAACAACAAGTGGAAAACAATAACAGTACATACAACTGTACTTTCCTTTCACAAGTGATATAAATATAGAGAAATACAAGGAAATATTTAGATTACACAGTGTTGACCTAACACATCTATTCACAAAAACACATGCAATTCTAACTTGTACAGTGTCCAATCTTCGGTAAGATTTTCATGTCGATGTGCCAGATATCTGCTAGAGGCTATGCTATTTATTAATGCAAATGGTTTATGACCTGCATTTTGCAGCTATGTTTTTTTTTTCAAAGAACTTTGACAACTAAGGGCTACCTGAGCACACATGGCATAACAGCTTGAGGTGCCAAATGGAGCTCGCTCGACTAGCAACATGGAATGTCCTTACAAGCTTTACCATTTGTTTTACCGCCATCAGAGAAATATCAAATGATATGGCCTAGCTGGGAAGACACTGCTACACTTTACTACCAATGACCAGATCAAACCTTCGCCGACAGCTTGGTTCTGCATCAGACACATGCAGCACATTACTGCCAGCATAAACGTTCCTTCCCTCTAACCAAACGACGGGCCCAGAATTTTACTCTCACCTGTTCTTTTCTTCGTTTCCAATCTGCTAGTCTTGCCACCTTGCGCAGTGACACTGCAGTGACTGCGAACATTTTGCATCATCTACAGCAGAGCTTTAAGCCTGAGTTATATTACCACATAAAATATAATGCAGTCTAAATCTGCATGCACTACTTTTAACATGTCGCAAACCCATTGTGCAGTACACCAAAGAAAGCTACGAGGAGTCCATACCACACCAGTCTCATATTAAACCTGTATTATCTATGTGCATACAATTCGCATCAGACTAAGCACCCTGTTCTACTAGTGACGTGTGGGAGGAGAAATTTTGCCAGCACACTGCTCTACAAACATATCAATCAGCATTGCAGGGGGCAGTGCCTTCAGTACAATTTTTCAGCCGTTCGGATAGTGTGTTCTATTACAATTATGCATTGGTCACAACCCGCTGCGCCCCCCCCCCCCCCCCAAAAAAAAAAAAAAAAATACAGGGAGTCAACTAACATAACATGTTTTTCTTCGAGATTGCGGTCAGAGTAAGGGGGTGGGGTTCGATTTTCAGCAATTTCAGCAAAGAAAAAGTTACTCAATATGGGGCACTTTCCTTACAACTATGAACCAAACTGGACTCTTTTAAACAGACATGTACAGCTTTACAGTGCAGTTAAAGATGCCTTTGTGTGTCTTCTCTAAATTTGTATCACGAACAAAAATGAATCATTCTAATGTTCAATAGCAGCACGCAGTATCAGCTTAAAGAGAGAACTGCTTTTAAATATACTAGACAGGCATGCTGATAAAAATGGATAATTCCTTTTTCAATCTGCACTTTGCCCTCCATTTCATTACTCAACAAAAGTGAAAGTTATAAAGTGGTGTTTTTTGTAATTGATTTGACACAAACATGGTTTACCTACGTGCGGAGCGTGATCTTATGTGAATCTGTTAACGTTAGACACTTGCTTTTTTTTTTTCTTCTTCTTCTTCTAGTTTTGTTTGCTTTTAATTCAGTTATTTTTTTCTGGGGGTGGGGGTGGCATAGGCTCTGGCAGCCATGTTACAGCATTAATATACCTAAAGTCCTGGGTTTTGACCTAGATGTTATGCTACAGTGTTGACCAACTCCTGTAGCGGCTGTTTACATCCATCTATTTAAACAGCATAACTCCCATCCCCCCCCCCCCCCCCCATCCAGTCTGGTATCCTCCAAGATAAAACTTGAAAAGCTCCCACCGACACCCTGCCACGGATGAAATACCATGACCTCATCCCCATTGGGGGCAGGCCAATTCTTGCACCTCTTGGAAACATATACAGCAGTAGCACAGCTACATCCCACTCGATTCCTCTACAGTAGGTTGGCATCTATCAACCTGGATATGAAAGAGCAATTACCCCAAACAGAACTGTAGACACTTCAAGTTTAATTCTGTAGAAACACTTTGACTTCTACTGATAAATCCCACATCACCTGAGCATATCATCGCCGGGGTGACAAAACCTTACATCTCAAATTTTGGTCAAAATCACCTTCTTTGCTTAACTGTCAGATAATCAGTTAAGTGATGTCCTGTCCAAATCCTAGCTGTCTAACCCAAAACTGAAGCCACCAGGCCATGTCACAGGAAAGGCAATCCTATTTGTTACAATGCTTTGGTGGCCACGTTTTATCACTCTCCCAAACATTTGTCATATTTGGGATACAAGGTTTTGTCGCCCCAACAGTGGTATGACAATAGAGAATAAAGACACTACATCTAAACAACATCTAATTCATGAAATGGGGCCCTCTGACTTTAGCTCATGTACCATTACTAATGCATCCCCCTCCACAACCTAACAATAACCAAGGGCACACATCCCTGATTTATCTACGACCAGACCTGAAAGAAGCTGCACAAAGAAACACATATCATACATAAACTACCCCTCATCACAACCATGAGCTATGGTCATAATAGCGTCAAACAAACATCTGGTGTGTCAACACAGAATAAGAGGGGCCGTATTTTTGGGTGTACGAGTTTGCAACTCCATATTGCATGTTTTCAATTTTCAATTTGGTACACCAATCATGTAATTGATTTCACTGACAGACGTAGCAGATATGCATTTCATTTTAAGTTAGTAGCTCTCGGGAGTTGAAACAGTATGTCAATACGATAAGTAACCACCCTCATAACCAGATATCCGCTTCACTTTTATTCCCCCTTTATATTTGTCATTCCCTATAAGTGCTCATTTATTTCTAGTTTAAGATAAATAACAATCTGACTAAAATTAGACTATTCTATACAAATGATATACAAATGACAGAAACTGATTTGTCTTTTCTCATACAATTAGACAGGAGAGAGAGATAGCTAGATAGATACAAAGAAATGATGAGAAGTCACCTTAACTATACTCAGTTCCATGTGATACGATGCACTGTAGCATTGCCCAGCAATGCAGATATAAGCACACATTAAATATCAAATGAAAAATCACCAAACACAAATCATAAAGGCATCTGTTGTACATCACGAACATGATCCACGCAAAAGGAGTTTTTTTTTTTTTTTTTTTGCCTTGAAATTCCATTAAAACGGCCTGCGCTTGCGGCCTGTGCTCATGGCATAATCAGAGAGTAGAGAAATGAAACGCACAAGGGGCATACCGATAAGCCAATCTCTGTATGAATGAGTGGCAAAAACACGCGCAAGCCCTCACAAATCTTTCTCTGTGTCAGATATTGGACATGAGCTAACTTCTTTCTTTTTAATGCTCCTCATGTTTCAATCACATTATGTTCACCCCCTGGATGAGTTCAACATCCTGTCGATGCTTAGGAGATGTGATTGGGCACAACACTGAATGGTGAGAAAACTTTGCAACTTCCATTAAACTTCGCACACTCACCAGAGATTGACTTATGTTATACAGCATGAATGCAAAACCCTTCACATATAATTTGATGTAAAGAAAAAAAGAAATATTTGAACAAAAAATGGGCCTGCCGTTCAAATATATCATACGTGTCTTAGTTTTCTACATAAGTCTTTACAATAAATGTGTTTGCATTATGAGAAAATACAGGAATCTAGTCACATGTAGCTGTGTCAAACAGCAAAGCATGTTAAAAAACTACTGTAAAGAAGTTTAAGTCTAAAAGGGAAAAATATACAAAATGATACAATAATACTTAAGCACCATTTTAATATCTGTCCGCCAAATAATGTAATATGGCCAGCCTGCAATTCATTATGTAAATGTGAACAGTTGAACAAAAAGTCAAAGAATAGAAGTTACGAGTATGGTGGGACAGAAAAGCAGACAGAGATTTAAAAAAAAAATACAAAGACATACACCAAATGCACCAAAATATCTGCATGCTGGTTCAAATGCACTGCTCATCACGTGGACACTCAATCTAAAAGACACACAGTCTTCCGTACTCGTTCCGAGTATGGCACCGCCTTACTGTGACCCAGACTACATCACATACACATAATGCTAAAATATTTGATTCCACTGGAGCATACATTGAGAACATTATCTGAAACTCGCTCATTTGAGCAGCTTTGCTCTTCTCATTCCTCTTCCTCCCTATGAAAGGAAATTGACAGAACAAATTCTTGTGATATCACCTAAAAAACAAAATTCAGCTTCTTCTTGCAACACATTCTATTTGTTTCTATCATACACTAAACTGGCATAAAAATAAAGTGAGAATAACCCGCTTCTCTTTCATATGTATTTCCCCTTCCTCTTTTTTTTTTTTTCATAATACAGGATATTGTGTCACAAATATATGACTAATCCTGTTATCACATTAGTCTAAAATCAAAACAAAGCAAAGTAAAAGGCTGGTCAAGCCCCAGAAAAAAGTAGTTTCTGTGAGACTCTGACTTGATACAACACACAGATATTTTCCACGTTGTCCAAGTTCTTTCTTGGATATTGACAGTCAGTCCCTGTCTGCAGCATCTAACAACTGTCTCTTCTTCTTCCATTGTCTATGCGCGCTAAACAATACAGAGTGACATTCTCTTCCCCCACCCCTCCCCCATCTCCTTGCAGCAGTATGTGTTCTTTGGTTTGCCTTGTGCTGTAGCTGCATAATGTGATGACCATCTGCACGACCACCTCCTCTGCCAGCCCGCTGCCCGCTGCCCGCAGCATCTGCCACCTCAAGCCAAGAACATTCCCTTCCTCAAACCTGCCTGCCCACACTTGTGTGTGACATGTCACGTCAGGGTATTCTGCTGCAGGTACGTATAAAGGTCATTATATATTGTCACTTGTACATGGCGTATGGCAAGCGTTACACAGTGGAATAGAGTAGTAAGGGGATTACACTCTTCTGATGGGACTGGATATATGGTTGGGAATATCACACTCTACATAGAATATGCGAGACAAGTAGGTAGAGATGGCAACCATGAACTTGCAGCCTGATTTGTTTCCATTCTCCTCAACACAGTCACACATGCAACGCTGTGCAATATCTTCTATGCTACTGCCAGTGTGAAATGTGTACCCTCTTGCAAACACTTATTTACGAAAATTGTGTCTTTGTCAAATTGATGGCATACTTAAACAGAGCGGCTTCACTAGTATTAAAATTTAGTGACCCATTTGAGTTGCAAACAGACTACCTTGACTACTGTGCTTATATAACATTTTTGTTGCTATGTGAGGCAGGACACACACCTTGCCATCTTCTCAATTGTACATGATTGCCGACACCATGGCTTGAATTGCAGACATTGCATACTCTCTAATAGTTGCAAATACCGACAGTGACTGCTATACATCAATTAGACAGGGCGACGTTTCTCATGCCAGTGAAAGCGCAAGGTCTTGAAATGTATACTCTGGTTCTACTTTGTAACTGCAAATGATTCTACAGGCATGCACTGATACAGCAGCCATTTAAGCATCATTTGTTGTCATTTATACCACTAAAAGCTAGGAAAGAGACATAGAATGCCTGTGCTATGCATTTTGCCATTTTTCTCGAGTGGAAACGTTGCGTGTTGTACAGGGTGATGGCCATCTACCGCATGCTCTGCCTTGAAGAGTGCAGGCTGGGTCCTGATACAGTCGTCAAAAGCCGTGGTGTGTTCGTGTGGCTGCTAACTTCTAATGGCAGAGCACGCTGATGTTCCAGTCTGTATAGCACACATCAGCATGGCCCTCTCCACTTCTCTGTCATTTCCCCCTTTTGCTCCCACTTTCACATCCTCAGCAGGCAGCCAAAGGTTTCACACAAGTTCAAAACGGAAATGAACAAAAATAAAGCGAGGGGGGGCCGTATGATACCAGAAGGGTACTGCAGCCCTTCCTTGCATAGTGGTTTCCTTATATGTCATTCTTTGTCTTAATCACATTTTTTTTTTTTTCGTTACACAATGTTTCATTTCATTTGGCAATATCTTTGCTACTCTGTCTGTCCTCTGCTCCCACAGCACACCATGGGGTACTCAGGGGCTGCATCAATGTCTGGTTATGTCTCCATTGTGCTCCGCTTCATCTGTTAGGGAGATGGATGATAGACAAAAAACAGAAAGGAAGAGAGAGAGAGAGAGCAATAACACAAGGAGTGAGACACATAATGATAAGTAGGAGACTGGTTGCTCTACTGTAAGCTTTGTCTGCACATCAATCGACAGAATATCAAATTGCAAGATTATCTCAGGCTTTGAAAAACCCCCAGAAGAACAGTCGCCAAACTAGAAATATCACTTAAGGTGATTAATACCCCCGCCCCGTGACGACAGTCTTACCCAAGGAATGATCTTTCCTTGATCTTCTGCCATTAAATGCCGTTACCATGGCAACGCAGCATCCGACACGTCCGAAAAATATGTCTTGCACATCTTCCCACCAAGACTATTGTGTGTGCCACATTTCATAAGCTTTTGTCAAAAACTGAGGAAGTAGTTCAATCCACAAGATCTTTCCTTGATCTTCCGCCATTAATATGCCGTTACCATGGCAACGCAGCTTCCGACACGTCCAAAAAATATGTCTTGCACATCTTCCCACCAAGACCTATGTGTGTGCCACATTTCATGAGCTTCAGTCAAATACAGAGGAAGTAGTTCAATCCGCAAGATCTTTCCTTGATCTTCTGCCATTTAAATGCCGTTACCATGGCAACGCAGCATCCGACACGTCCGAAAAATATGTCTTGCACATCTTCCCACCAAGACCTATGTGTGTGCCACATTTCATGAGCTTCAGTCAAATACAGAGGAAGTAGTTCAATCCGCAAGATCTTTCCTTGATCTTCTGCCATTTATATGTCGTTACCATGGCAACGCAGCTTCCGACACGTCCGAAAAATATGTCTTCCACATCTTCCCACCAAGATCAAGGTGTGTGCCACATTTCATAAGCTTTGGTCAAAAAACTGAGGAAGTAGTTAAATCCGCAAGATCTTTCCTTGATCTTCTGCCATTAATATGCTGTTACCATGGCAACGTACTTTCGGGTACTGTCAAAAAATGCGTCTTGCACATCTACAACCAAAGGCACACATCTGTACCAAGTTTCATGGAAATTGGGCAAAAACTGAGGAAGTAGTTTGCAACACAAAATTTTCCATCATTTTGGCTCATAATATGTGAGCTGTTACCATGGCAACATACTTTTTGTCACTGTCAAAAAATGTGTCATGCTGACCTATATCCTAAGACAAACATTCAATATGAATTCCATGAGAATTGGAAGAACACTGATGAAGCAGTTTTGCCATGAAGCATTTTGCCCTATATTTTACCAATAACATGCCGTTACCATGGCAACGCACTTTTTGCCACTGCAGAAATATGTGTCTTGCACATTAACATATTCAGATGAACATCTGTACCTAATTTCATAAAAATTGATCAAAAATTGTGGGAGGAGTTCGCGACGCAAGATTTGTACCCATTTTTGCCCATAATATGCCGTTACCATGGCAACGTACTTTTGGGTACTGTCAAAAAATACGTCTTGCACATCTACAACCCAAGGCACACATCTGTGCCAAGTTTTATGGGAATCGGTTGAAAACTGAGGAAGTAGTTCGCGACGCAAGATTTGCAACGGACCGACCGCCCGACCGACCGCCCGACCGCCCGCCCGACCGACTGCCCGACCGACCGCCCGACCGTCCGCTGATTCCTATATACCCCCTTCAAACTTCGTTTGGCGGGGGTATAACAATAGGTTGGGGGGGGGGGGTAGGGAAGGGCAAGGCTGGGCTGGCATCATGGACCGACACAAGATTGTCCATTTGTAGACAGCCCAAACTAAAACCTACCTCACACTGCCCTATATAAATCTGATATACAATCATCACAAAATACATTGATCTGACAATTTGCAATACCTTTCAACAGAAATCAAAACTTCTGTTTAACATCCTTTTGCATGCACCAAGGAATAACGCATCAAGTGTTTCAGGTAGTGACAGGAATCTGACAATCTATCAACTCCTCTTATAATCAGCTTATAATTTTCATTTCCCCTTTTTGTTACAGTCTACGTAGGATTTTTGCAACAGCTTTACATTATTCCTCTCAAGGCAACCTGAATGCACAGAGGGCACTCGATCACATGTATGATACGCCACATATTTTGCGAAGTTTCAATTTTTGCGAATTTTGTGTGTTGAATGCTATTCATAATTCAACAGCAAGGGAAATTATTAACTCTAATCCCGCCATAAATGCGTCTAACGCGACATGCATTTCTCAAGTCATTACAATACTAACTGTACTCCATGATTGTGAATTTAACCACTCACGAAATTGTTGGGAAGTCACAATTTGTAAAAAATGACTTGTAAAATATATGCTGTGTGCAGTTTACAGAGATGTTTGTTAGATGTTATAGTATGACTGCTTAGTCTCATGCAATATATTCTAGACTATGCACTGATAAAACATAAAACATAATTAAACACTTTGTTGAAGACATTGTAGCTCCTTGAAACACAAACATATGGACAAGTATGTTGAACAATTATGGTCATCTTGTTGTAATTACATTCCAGCAGCAGAGTGCTGAGATTCGGTCAAGGAGAAATATTTTGTCTCCTATTTCCCTGTCTCCTTACAAATATAATGTTTTCCTGTGGAAGAAAGGTAAATTTGGCAGAGGTTCTGGGGATTTTGACCCATTGAAACAGAAACAAAACTTCGTTAGCGTCTCTGCTTTATTTGTAAGAACTTATTCATCTTCACCCACACACTGCTTTACCAATCCCATTCATCACCCTGTTTCACTTTTCTTTCACACTATCCTTTTCACGCATGAAAAGTATGACTGATTCATTTTCAAGTATCGCGTCTCTTTTCTTCTTCTTTGCATTCTCCATGTAGTTTTCTTGGAATTGTAGATTTCCACTCCAGCATCCCACTACACAATAATCTTGCTCCTACATTCTGGCAATATGTATTCTTTTGTTGATACATGTAGGTGTGCAATCCAGCATAGTTGTCATTCACACTTCCTCGATGACGTATCGTGGCTGAAGAAAATGGCATGCCCCAAAACCTTTTCTTGTTTTGCAATGAGGACTTACATTTGCTAAAAGTCTTCAGAAATCTTACATCAGGTGCCTTCTGTTGCATTGAGAAGAATAATAAGCTTAATTTTTCTCATTACATGCAGGAAATTATAATCTATCAAATGTAATGACATTAGTCTTCATTTCAATTGAAAGGAAGACGACTGCACTACTTTTGTGATGCTACATAAGTAGCGTTTAATATATAACCTTATGAACTTTTCGTCTATATCAAGGACTGATCCTGACAGACAACACTTTAATGGACAACAGCTAAAAGTGGAATGAATTAAAGGGGAATAGCAAAGGGGCCTCCTCGTACCTCCTAGGGCGTGCTCGGTGACACTCCTGCATAACCTCTCCAGTCTGTCGGTGATGTCGGGCTCTCCTAGGCTGTGGAGGGGTGTCTCCACCCTGGTCAGGGGTGGGTGCTGGGGTGAATAGGTGGGCGGAGTAGGCTGGGATGACCGTCGGTTGGGCGCCGACTTGGTTCGCTGCACCATGGAGTGGGCATTGCCTCCGAGGGACTATACAAACAGAATAGAAGAAAAAAGACAACCATTTTTTGAGGGACGGGCTTGCAGGTACACAATTTTTGTACACTGGAAATTGGGCAAAGCCATGAATATATATTTGCTATACTTACTCCCGTGGCTGACAGTACCTTGTAAACCTTTTTGTAGACATTCTTGCACTATAACATAATCTTAACAGGTAAGATACTATCATAATGTTGAAGAGGGTGATTTATTGACCACTGTCAGACGAGTATTGTAAAGTCTCAGGATTCTATGATTCTCGGAATTCCTGGTTACAGCCTAGCTTTGTCGTCTAGAAATGCAACACCCGCGTACCTCATTTTGGAGGTGAAAAACTTCCAAATTTCTGACACACCTCCTATGAATGTTATTTGTGCAAGTCTGCTGCATTTTGAATCATATGCTCTAAGAAAGTCACTATGAAAGAAAGAAAAAAAAAAGTGAGATGGAGATTATGCCAGCTACAAAAGAGCTATTCTACATTTGTCTGGGACTGATGACTATGCAAGCTTGTTTCCTTGCTATTAAAAGTGTCATGTTTATAATCATTCGTCTTCATGCAGTCTTCTTGCCATGACCTTTCCTGCTTAGACTACACATGATATTTATGAGATTCATAAGACATGAATACACATGTATTGAATCAATTTGATAAACTCAACAAAGATATCAAATACACCTCATAACAGATCAATGGATACATAGATAGATAGACAAGATAGATAGATAGAGAAAAAAGGAAAAAAAGAGAAAAAACAGTCTCTTCTGAATATTAGATAAATAATCAAAATGACAGATCAAAGTGAAACAACATGAAAAACAAATCTAGCATCTGAAAGTGATTAATTGCATACTAATGTCTTATTTTTCCTGTTAGATTCAAAGAAAAGAAAGCAAAAGCAATTAAAAATTCAAAGAATGTACATTTCGCAGAACAGAACTTTATGAAAATAAATGTCTCTCTGTTTAAAGAAATAGACTTGTATTTTGACAGAGCAGGGAAAGTATGGAAAGTGAAATTCACATCTATAGGAAAAAACAACTTTTCGCTTGTTTGTCTTTTTACACAATAGCTCTATGGTTATACACGAGCTACTGAAATGTTAGGAAGTGCACAAAAATACCTATCACGTATATCATCGCCAAACGAGCCATCTTGGGAAGACCCCAACATTGTAAAAAATCCCTGGATCTCATTCATCCCTTTATACTTCTTTTGTTCCATGCAATTTGCAATCATATGTTTTTATATCAGCAACATCAGAGACAGGGAAAAGGGATCATATCCCTCCAAGAAACGTTATCAAAAGTCAGTGACTTCACGTTAGCCACAAAGGTCAGAACTGTATCCATAAATTCCACCTCTAATCTCATTCCTTCATCTCTATAAGACTCATCACTGCATAAGATTCATGTTTCAAGTCATTGAAGTATGTTTCTGTGGGCAATTCTTTTACAAAAGAGTCCAAATGAGATGAGAGATAGATACCCATCCCCCATCTCCCACTTTCTATTTCACTTCATTCTACTTTTAAAAACTTGCATTGTCATACAGCATCAACATAATGAATGTGTTTACAACTGCAGGAAAGTGGTCAATCTTTATATGTGTACATTACATTATTTTGGTCGTGATTTACCCACACACACCCCTTCAGATATAGATACACCAAGACTGTCATTATTCCAGGAACAGGGAAATTTGCAGGCTACCAGCAAGCCGACAATCTCAACCCACGGAAATGTGGATGGGATTGAAGCCTTTTGCTAGCACCAAAGGAACTGACACAGATCGGACATAAATGGGCATCATTACTCATATTGCAACCCCTACTTCATAAACAAAGAGGAAATCGGCGAGATACTCATCACTGAAAGCCACCAACCAAGTTCCACTTCCATGCAACACCACAGGGGAAAAAAAAAAGTTTGATGACCCGTGGAGTACGCCGATCATGTGCCGGCCGTACATCGTAAGGCCCACTTCCCGTTTCACCCTCAAATATAGAAGGTGGCCCCCTGTTGGCTTCCTGTCATACATAGTCATCTGAGTTCACAGTGGTACCATCCCCTGCTTTAAGAAAATGTGGACTGTCCCCTAGTCCGATCAAATCCTTCTTTCACGCCATTTCTCTTTCTTGTGAGGCGATAATTATAATGCTTCTCTGAAGCATACTTTATTTTTCATGTACAGACAAAAATATATACCATTATGAATTTATGACTATAGAAATTCAGCCATCATACCCTAAAAATAATTCACCTCTCCCACCCTCATCCTAATGCATAAAACAATAGCAACAACAATAATGCCAAAACATGCTCTGAAGGGCTAGTTTTCCCCTGAAATCTTGTGTTTGTTTTTGGAAAGTCAGCAAAAATGAGTGGCAGAAATAAACAACACATTGAAAACCTTGGCTTTAAGTTCTCAAGGCTACAATGAGCAGACATGAACAAGTGATGGCAAGATGCCTGTTTGTCCTATATTTACAATACTGACACCATCACATGTCACAGTGTTGTGAAGTGCTTGGTAAACTATTTAAACTTCTGCAGATCTTGCAGACTAATGAATTAATCCTGATGAAGAAATTGCAACAACAACAAAATGTACTCTCTGGGGCTGGGGGGCTTTTCTTTAAATTCAAATGGCGTTGGATCTTGCAAACTGGAGGCAACCTCAAGGCAACTTTGTTGGTTGACAACCCAAAACCTCACGCACCATTTGTCATTCCAAACCACAATTTCCAGCATCCTCAGAGGTGATAAGTCATTTTTTCTTCCTAGCCATAAACAAAGCAATGACAAATCCATCTTGTCATTCCTTTTTTTCCCTTCCTCTTTTTTTTTTCCTTAAATAACCTGAAAAAGTAGTGGAAAGTCCAAACAACACCTGCTCCACATTGTCTCAGTGATTGCCCTCTCTCCCACATGTTTAGGAAAATATATTATAGCAATCTAGTTTCCTAAAGTGGTGGTGATGGGGGGGGGGGGGGGGGGTGGGTCTTGATGGAGAAAGGCTAATCTGTTGTTGCATCAGCAAAGGCTCTGTCAAATAATTATCACTGTACACACAAGACAATAGTGGCACCCCACAATTGATTGCAAATTTGTTATTACCTGAACCACAATTATTCCTGAAAATTTATCAACCAGGATATTAAATGCTGATGAGCTAGGTTCAAAGTCTAGCCATCACAGATTACATGATAATCAAAGACTAATCATTTCAACGATTCAACAATATACACTTGTACCTTGTATTTTGTAAGGTACATGTACAATGGAAGCACCAGGTACCATTGTCAGAGGATTGCCACATTTCAGCTGAGAACAAAATAGTAGTGAGGAAGATGTGGCAGAGGTTCATATTCATCAGAGGTTTGACAGCAAAAATATAAAAAGGGAAGTAGTCCTCTTCAAAAATTTCTCAACTTTGAAGACAAAATTTGCTAGAGGGCAGCGTATCATATCTGACTGTTACATGTATGATACAGCTGAATGTATAGACAGCCACTGCTTACTTGATATGAGAAAAGAATAGTCCTAGGGATTTCTTTCTATCCTTATGAACATTTTATGTATCTTCCAGCACTTATGGATAAATGGCCTCCTACATGATGGCTCTATGTGCCATGTGTGCCACACCAACACTATTCTGAGACCGCAATTAATGACTTTTTTTTGAAGTGTTTATGCTAGAAATGCAGTACAGCAAAGTTGTGGACAAAATTGCAAGCTTTGCTGCAATGTGAATTTTCTGACAAAGTTATGGCTATATTTCTTGCAAATGGCCTGTATTCAAAACCTAACCCTAAAACAGGCACACAAAATTGTAACCTTCGTCATGATTGCACACACTTTCAGGAATAGGTCTTGGAGGAGGCATGACTTTTTGAAGACACAACTTCAACAGAAAATAAGAATCTACTTGAAAAATCCCTGTGAAACAATGCTACACTGTATTCAGTCACCACACACCACAAGCTTTATGTGTGAGGAATAGAATCGCAAGTGATGCTCTCAATGTACGGTGGCATATTGTGATTTATCGATCGGTTTGTGCACAGCTGTGTGTTTGAGTAAAATATGCAAAGTTGGCAAGCTGTCCATCAAGTAGGGTGTGCAATCGTGGCACACAATGTCTTAGGTAAATGATGCAAAAGGCACTCTTGCTCTTCAAAGAACCCCTTTGAACACCCCTTTCCAAGGAATCTAGTACTTTCAACAGTGAAACCTCTCCATACATGGCAGACCCTCCCTGAGCTAAGGAAGCGCCGCCCCGCCCTGCTGCCATGACTCATGCCACGTGGGCAGCTCCTCCATCTTGGAGAGACACGCTTGTCACATGACAGCCCACGGAAGTCATGTGACTGCCAATGTCACCTGTTTGTCATCAACAAGAGTTGCCTGGGGCTACTTGCGGCTGAGATGTGGCGAATGAGGCAGCCTTGATGGTAATCAAGTGGGGCTTGGACCCCAATAAGAGGATAATACAAGGACGCACTCAGACTACTTCATTTTCTGTTAGGCAGCACTACTGAGAAATGCTTGGCCAAAATCATGTTAGAGTTATCTCTGCTGTATGACTGTCTTGATGGTTTTTTTTCCCCCCATTTCATATAAACTTTATCAGAGCAACTGCCAAAGAGAGGTTGCAACAACCTAAATCTGAATACACAGCAATAAAAACACAGACAGAATAAAGAGAGATCAAACTGTATTTTCTGAAAAGCATTCAAAGTTTTGGTCATCATTTAACTCGGGTCTGTTCCCTCCATAAGCAGGATTCTCTTTCTTTGCGTAGATTTTATTCTCTTTACTTCACAGCAGCCATGATGTAATCCACTTTGGATCACAACATCCAAACAGTCTTCTTTCTCTGACACTGATAGATGCAAGTATTTACAAGATGTCTGATCTTGAATACTGAGTAGGTTACATGACTGTCAGTTCCAGCACAACCATGTACACGTATGCGTTCTTTTAGCAAAACATGCGACCCTGCAATCGCAAGTAAGTTTGCAAACAAAGCTGGCAAGTTTCTTGTGGACGCTGACCTTCTCCTAAAATGAGGAAGTACGGCTTTGTTTTGCATCATTGGTCTGCACATTAAATGACAGCCCAGTTTAAAACGCCCATGAAACCTCTTATTACTAAAGCCGCATGTTGATGCTTGGACCACTTCTCACTATTACATGTCTGTACTACACGAGGTCACTAGGGGTGTCAAAATCCTGGTTTGCAAATCACTATCAGCACTTCTGATGGGATTTGCAGAATATGATGCTTGAAAGACATTACATATGGACATACACACAAAATAAAAGACCCAAACAAATGATGATCACACTGCGAAATGGATATTATGAGAGAGTTATGATTTTCACAAATACAACTGATAGATTCTCAAGGCATAAAAGCATTGAAAGCAGCCAATAATAAGAATATGGAGAAGACTGCTAGCAATCAGCATACCCCCCCCCCCCAAAAAAAAGAAAGAAACATCTTAAAAGAGTAGATACTGTCATCGATACTTCCCACCTAAAGACAATAAACATTACCTACATGTCAGGGGATGCAACATTTTGTGATGTAAATTTTGTGAATATTAGGCAACTAGAATAAGAAAACAAAAATCCATGAAAAATATGTTGTAAGCAGTAAATCATTAAAGGGAAGGTAAACCCAAAGAGCAATGTGGATTGAGTGAAAGCAGCAACATTAGTAGAACACATCAGTGAAAGTTTGAGGAAAATCGGACAATCGATGCAAAAGTTATGAATTTTTAAAGTTTTGGTGTTGGAACCGCTGGATGAGGAGACTACTAGAGGATATGATGTATGAGTGGACAACAATACAAAGAAAATATAAAGGAAATTCAACAAAAATTCACTTTTCTAGAATTATGAAAGAGCAGTGGACCAACCGCTTTCAGAAAGCAGGGGGAATAATTGCTACCCTTAACATATGTCAATATCAAGTTGATGGAATTTGTAATTTTCATGAAAAATTGATTTTTGTAGTTTTTTCTTTATATTTTCTTGGTATTGTTGTCCACTCATACGTCATAACCTCCAGTAGTCTCCTCATCCAGCGGTTCCAACATCAAAACTTTAAAAATTCATAACTTTTGCATCGATTGTCCGATTTTCTTCAAACTTTCACTGATGTGTTCTAATAATGTTGCTGCTTTCACTCAATCCACATTGTTCTTGGGGTTTATCTTCCCTTTAAGGAACTATTCCAGTTCTGGCTGTTCATGCTTAAATTTCTACAGTCTGGATTTTTCAAAGTTGATTCATGCTACTGAATAATTGTCTTCCCTTGACCTCAGAATCACTGGATAATAGAGTAATAATGACTGCGGAATATTACATTTTGCAATTTGGAACCTTAATTTGTTGAAGGGGTATGATCCTAAGTGATGGACTCCCCTCTCATGATTTTTTTTTTCCTTGTTTGGAAATAAGAGTGACTCTTCATATCATTTAATGGCAAAGAGGTTTTGGCAGGTGCGCCCATCTAAACCCTGGTAACTGAAGGAAATGGCGCTGGTTTTGGTCCCTTGACTAATCCACGGGGCAGAACACACTTGTTCAAGTTCTAACCTCTGGTTACTCACCACACAAGCCCACACTCACCTGTCTAGGATAAGCGAAGAAAATATAAATTTGCTCAAAAGCTGTACTTACAAAACACACGAACACACACACAAACCCCTACCTTATACCTTGCCAACCCAGGAAAGCTTCTTAGATTGTCTTCTGTTGAAGCAAAAGTCTATCAAATTTTCTTGTTCTGCTTCTCCATTTCTTCCTTCTCCCCCTCCCCCCCCCCCCTTTCTTAATTTTTTTATTTTGGGCCATTCATTCTTTGGCCATGATGGACAAATCTAAGCTAAAAAGAAGTTTGTTGCCATTCATCCCAGAAATCAAAGCACGGGAGGCATTGGAATATATGTACTTTAGCAGGTAGCTCACATAAAACAAAAATTCAAAGTAACAACTTTTTACATGTCACCGCTTAATTGGAAACCTTTTCACTGCTGTAATCTGGACAAATTTTGGCTGAAACACTTCCTTTGTCCATCACTAATGTCTAAAAATGAAAGTAAGTACTTAGAAATAATAATAGAAATTTCATTTCTCTACCAGAATAGTTATTTTCAAACCAACCCCAGATAGATTTTGCCGATTGCACAGTCTAATCATGCACAGTAGGACCTAGTGCTGGTGGTCATATCGAGCATCGTCAGCATCTATTCTCGAATGTACTTCCACTTTATACCACCCCTTCAGTGCAAGAATGGAGAGTCACCTTACCCACACGCGGCCCATACTCTACCTCTTTGTGCATCTGTATGTGCAGTGTGCGTGTGTTTGTGAACGGGGGTGTGTGACAGACAGCGTAAGAAGGCAGGTTGAATATGGGAAAAATGTCTTTGTTACTCATTAAGTGCCATAATGTGCATGTTGCTTTACCTTGAATGGTGTGACTGAAACATGTTCAAGTTGGCAGTGCTGCCTCTTTCTCTGCATTGGCAGGGTCATAGGCATCGTTACTTCATATAATGTACTGTGAACTCTGAAAACGGTTACTTTGTGAATCAATATGAAGATTTGTTTAGGTAATGCATCAATCAGACTTCTGTGTCCTTTTTGCCCGCGTTTTGTGTCTGCGTGTCATAGCCCATGATATTGTGTGCTTATTGCTGTGGATATCAGTGGGTTTAAAACCTGTAAATGGTTTTGTGTAATGTCCACATACTGGGCTTCATGTTGTGTGGTTTGCATGAGCCAATATCAGCCATTGCTTGAGCGGGAGCCCTGCTTAAATCGGAGAAAAACTTGTCTCCCGACCCCTCCCGATTAAGCAGTGACCACTGTAATGGAAAAGTTGTGAGCCTGTGAGCCTAGCATCCGCAGAATCTGTACACATCACCGAAATGGGTACAGTCTCCACCGTGACTGCAGCACAGTTAATTGAATCTATGGCATCATGGCTGGTCTCATTTTGTCAGGGAATTGAACTCGGGCACACCTCACTTGAAAACAAACATTGGCCTTGGCACCTGGCTAGAAGAAGACCATTTCTCCCTTCTGTTTTGACTGACCCCCCCCCCCCCCCTCCTCCCCGCCCCCTCCCTGTTCCATACCTGTCTGTGGTGGAGATACATGTTGCTGCCAGGGGTTTGCCTGTAGACAGGGCTAGTGCTGCACAGGCTGTTCATGGACAGTAAGGGGTTGAGGTGGGGCTGTGTCAGTTGGCCGTACGGCTGCCCGCCGACCGGTCTCCGCACACCGACGGCCACCCCTGAGCTTGGGGTAGTGTGCTCACGGAAGGCTGTTGGGTAGTGGCTCCAGCTGCAGTAAGAGAAAATGCTATCTTTAGTACTGGTACATTGCCTATGTGTCATGAATCTCACAGTTGTCAGTGAGACTCATGTTCTTTTGTTTCCATCCCCTTTTTGTTTTTTCACGATGGAAATGCAATTCTTTGAGTTAATGCAACTTCAACCTAACACAATAACTACTAATAAGCATCCAATACAGTCCCACATATATGTCATATATTTTGTGGGGGTTTTATTTTTGTGAATTTTGCGAGTCGGGTACTATTTGCGAATCTAACAATATGCCAAAATATAACCTACCGTGATCCTGACATGAATGCAACGTGTAAGTGTTCTACTATTAATTCTATTACTAATATGGCTTCTCTTATTTGGGGGTCTTTAACCTTTAACTTTACACATTCTGTGACAGTGTGGTTAAATACTGGAACAATGAATTTTCAATCTGCTTCACCCTTAGGGTCATCACTGCAGCCTCATCCAACAATATCAAAATGGTTTTGGTAAAACTTTTGATGATTTACCTTGAGAGCAAATGGCAACCCACTACAGGATCTCAATGACTAACATTTCCAGAATAGAATGAATGCTGCACTGTTTCCTGTTTGTACAATTATCTCTTCCACCCAACGAAACTTTCCACCTCCAAAACCTTTCTATCAACACCGTCAATGCACAAAATGTGCATAATATGCACTATATGACACAGATGCAAAAAGCTGTAGTATCTCTCTCACTTTCATGTCTATAATAATGCCAATCATACATTAGTGTATACTGTATTACAGTTGCTGACATAAGAACCTGTCTCTCTTGACACAAAGCTGTTGATGCAATGTCAGTGAGCAACTATTCGTAAGTTTGCTAAATGAAACCTAAAATATAACATACACTGTACAACAAAAACGAATAGTACAGAGCATTTTTCCCCCCTTTTTGGTGTCAATTTTATTAAATCATCAAGACTATGGATACCCTGTGCACTATCAAGGTTAAGCGCACCAATGCTCTGACATTTCAGCACAGACCAATTTACTTGAGAAACAAAGAAAACATAGAAATAAATACATATCTAAAAATACAACACTATCATCTGTCACAGACTTTTGTGACTAAAATAAAATCCTCATGGTAGAATTTGTAATGCATCAGTACATGATGGTGAACATGTCCACATGACTCACAAGTTGAGAATTTGTTTTATTTGCAACTTCCTCATCAAAGTGCGCATTACCTCATAATTTTGTATTGTGAAGTGTGTACTGAATGTGTGTGTGTGTGTGTGTGTGTGTGTGTGTGTGTGTGTGTGTGTGTGTGTACTAGTCTGAATGAGTGACAATCATCACAGAAAGGACAGAGCACGCAATTTTTACTTTCGGGGAGGAACAACTTACAAGACCGCACGTGACAAGACACTAACTATGTTTCACAATTCACCTTGAGCTTATTTTGAAAGACAAAGTCATCCAAGTCATTGTTTGGTAAAATGCTGCTGACCCAGGAAAAATACAAGAACGGGCATGAATCATGCAGCCAACAATAAATTAGTGGATATCTAGGATATCATAGTACAGGGGAATCTCGTTGTAACAAGGATATAAAAAACCATGACAATCAACTTGTTATGTCAGGTTTCTCACTATATCTGGGTATAAAAACAATGAAACAGAGAGAGTTGGGGCTGCAAAATCACCTCGTTATAAGAGGGCTTTGTTGTGTCTGACCTCTGTACGACAATGTTTCACTGTATGTTCATGAAAAGTGTAGGTCAAAAATAAGAAAATCAATATGAGCAACAAATTAAAAAAAATTAAACACAAGACTTGGAAATACAGCAGATAGAAAAAAGTACAGAATTTGTCAGTTGTTGTTATAGAGAACACTTTGTTTACTTGCTGTCAAGTACAATGTATATGTATGTCATTTTGTGCTTTTGTGGCAGTCACTGCAAAAATAATAACACATAGCACACATTAACTACTACAACTTCCAAAAATGCTACTTACTTGCGCTGTTGTTTGCTGTCCAAGGAGGCTTTGCGCGTGTAGGGGTGCGGGCTGAACTTTTGGCAGTTCTTCCGCCACGAGAGCAGCTTGCTCTTCTGGGCGGCAGTGAACGCCTCGTGGTTGTAGCACTTGTCCAGGAGCTGGAGGTACTGGGTGATGATCTCCTCGTGCGGCCGCGGCGACATCAGGAGCTGGGTGCACACTGGGAGGCAGAAAGGGGAGGAATGACAGGAAGGTGGGTAGCTGGTCGCTGAGAGGCATTTGTCTCTTAACCCTAAAAAGACTGGGCTATTTTGGTAGCTCGAAAGACTGGGGGGGGGGGGGGCCTAAAGGGCCCCCCTTAAGCTCTCGGCCGTGGATCGCGCGATCGCCGCGGAAATTTGCACAATGGTAGTGTGCGATGCAATCTACAAGATCGTATATTCAAATTTTACTAAATAATCTTCTTTTACTTTATTTTGATTAATTATGCTAATTCATGCAAGAAATCAGACTCTTTGATCTAAATCACTAAATAAAACTCCAAAAGTGTTCATTTTTGGTCTAATTATTCTTTGTGGCATTCTTAGCAAATGTACTTGAAAAAAAATTCGGTATCAAAATTAATTTCTTATTTATTTTATTGTTTTATGAATTTCTTATGTATTTCTTTGTTTTTTCGACCTTTTGTTTTTGTTGTTTTTTTAAACAAAATTTGTGGCAGACACTTTTTGAAGCATAATACTCCTAAAACAAATTAATCTTAGCAATTGAGAGGAAAAATAAGCATATTTATATGAACCATGTGAAAGAACTCAATTTGCATTGACTTTGTACACAAAATCACATTTTTTGAGCCATTTTCGGCCTCACGTGCATGTACAAAAAGTTATGTAACTTCAGAACCGTACCCCCGGGTGTCACAAATTTGGTGTCAAAATGTGCGGAAAACTCGAAAGAAAAAAGTCATAGAACATCGCGGCGAGAGCATTGCGTGTTGCAGAGTAATCGCGCGAAATGTCGAGGGGGGGGGCCTTTTAGGCCCCCCCAGTCTTTTTAGGGTTAAACCGACCATATTCAAAACGCCACTGTATTTACATCAAAACACACATGTTCAAAGGAGAGTGGAACAATGCATTTACACTGCCAAGAAATATATCTACAAGTGGATGAGACATGATTTCTTACATAGGAAAAGAAGAAGAACAATCCGTAATCACATTCTGGTTGCACACATTCACAAGTTTGCAAAGATTACAAACTGTAAATAACACATGAATATGCATTTTATGTATTCTACTACTTTATGAGATGTTTTCAGACTGACGTTGTTTGCAAATCCAAAATTTTTCCACCCTGTAAAAATCATAGTACAGTGACAAGATATAAAGTATTCATGTTTCCTTCACTATAAACTTTGTATACAATGTATACAGTCAGCACACATACAGTTGTATACAACACTTTGTATACGTGTACACACGCAAAGACACACAGACACTTCTCTAATGCTGAGGTATTTCAAAACCATGTAGCACCAGTACAGTTTACCTTTCCTTCTATTGAAAGATATATAATATAGTTTTTTTATTTCAGTACCCTCAATATAACTTCTCTTTTGTAACATAGTCAAAAATATTTTTCAAGGTAGCTAAATCATAGAAAAACCGCATGCATGATTTTTCACATTTCGCTCTGTAATGTCAGCTACTTCAATGAGCAAACGATCAATCAAATGGAGAAAAATTTCTCAGTGCTAGTATACTCGAGGTACTTGGACTGTAATTCCCCAGCAATAAGGCCACAGCACCATATAAGCTGCATTACCAATATTGGTAATTAAAAAAAAAAAAAGAAAGAAAAGTGGCAAATTTGGTAGCCCATCACGAATTTTTAGTGGCCCCTGGGCCACAGCTAATGTTGAGCACTGGGAAGATATACCTGGAGCAAAGAAAACAAAACAAAAACAAACAAAAACAAACAAAAACAAAACAAAACAATACAAAACAAAAACCCACACACACACAGATACAGAGAGAGAGAGAGAGAGAGTGAGAGGGAAGCATGGTAGCACATGAGAGGATAAACATCTTTGTAGGGAAAACAATGCCACACACTATCATGGAGATGTGTACATGTTTGAGTGGTAACAACATATGTGGACAAAAATGTTCCCATGATTTCAGGATTAGATTCCTGTATATATCCTGTTATGAAAGCCTCTGGATGCGGTCACTGGCTGCACACAGTCACGAGACATCCAACTCGGATCAGTCACGGTTTCGTTTAACCGAAATCCACCAGGCCTCGCAGTATCCATATTTTTTTTCGTGGCGCGACACACATTCTTCTATGCCACGTCTCTGCTTACAAAAAAAACCCCAAAAAACAAAACAAAACAGAAATACACTTGACAAGTGGGGAGGGGAGAGTAGGAATGGGGTTGCTCAAGGAATCGTGGCATCATGGATAGGAAACTCATAAAATTAATTCAGTCTGGGCTAATACATTACATCCACAATGCCTTGGCACTGCTCCCATGAAGGTCTAAAAAGGAAGTGACCAAACTCTACGCGAATTCAGGAAAATAGTGCAGTCACACTTGAAATTATCATTAATGAAGAGCAAGAATCTCCACCAAAAAAAAAAAAAAAAGAGTGGGGGGGGGGGGTTAAAGAGGATAGAGGGGGAGAAACTTGGAAGTATTCTGAATTGGCGTAGATATACGTACAATGTACATCGAAGATTACTACGGGCATGGCAGGACAGACTTCCTCATATCCCTTGAAATGATGTCGCATTCCCGAAACAATGCTTACTATAAATGCCGCCTAAGGACATTGAGTTTTCAATTTTGGTTACTTACTCATGCTACATTCATGTGCATTGGCACAACAGATCACTATCTACACTGTAATACAGAGTTGTCAATTGTATCAAGCATGTGCAAAAATGTTAAAACAAACAAAAACAAAACAAAATCAAAACAAAAAGAAGACTCTGCAGGCTGCAGAGCTGTCAATATTAAAGTGTCACTCCAGGAACAACCACTCAATATCTCATGTGAGGAAATTAATATCAATTCTTTACAGTATATCCTGTCTTTTGCATTCTAAAGATGGCGGAATACATACTGTACAATGCTCTTCCAATACATGAAAACCCACAACTACCCAAGTTCTGAGAAACCACATCCGTAATTGCTGTTTCACTTCTGTTTCCTAAGTGTCACAAGTCCAAAAGACGTTTTGATAATGACAATGATGATAACAATAATACACTTGAGGTCGGTTAGGGCTTTAAAACAGCTTATTTGAATTATGACCTAAATGTCAGTAACCATAATCGATTTCATCTATTAATACTCAGATGCAAAGGCAAAAAAAAAAGGAGACAAACATGCAAAAAAAAAAACCACAAACAAACAAACCCTGAAAAACAGGTAAACAAAAAGGAACTTTGTTTTAAACTAGATATATCGCTACGGCTACTGATATGCCTCCGCCATAATGCATGGTTCTCCTAATAGGTCTATAGTACAATGTCTTGACAATGTGTGATGACAGTTTCACACAATTGGCAAAATATTGAAATGACAGGTTTGACACAAATGTGCTGAATGTTCACTTTCCTAGAACTAGATTCAATTGGATGAATGATTAAAATGTCAGAGTGCAGGTATTTGGGGAACTGATGATTTTTACTTGACTTTTGACCCTTTTATAAGTTTATGCATTGAGTAATTTTCAAGGTATTGAGAAAAAGTATAATTTCAGTATCAAATGGGAAAACAGCATTATCTAAACTTGGCCTTTGACCTTTGACCTCACAGTTCCAAAGAGAATCACTGTTAGGTTGAACATGCATAAATATGTAAGTTTCATGATGATACCTTGAGTTACTTTCGCGATATGGAGGAAAAAGTGCAATTTAGCACTTTCACTTGACCTTTTACCTTTGACCTTTTGGCAAGAAACTTCCCCAAAAATATATATTGGGTAATACATGCCATATATCAAGTTTAAAAAAAAAAACCTTCAGGCATATTGCATTTTAAGGAAAGTAGCGATATTTTGAGGAGTTGACCTTGACCTTTGACCCCCCCCTGACCTTTGACCCATGACCCCCAACTTCCCTAGATAATCACTGCCCATCGGTACAAGCATATATACTAAGTTCCATGAAGATACCTTGAACCATTTGCAAGATATGGAGAAAAACATGAAATTTCAATTTTTTTTCACAAAATAACCTGTGACCTTTGACCTTTGACCCTGTGACCCTAAAATCCACACAAAGTATTATCCCCCAAGGATATACCCTCATACCAAGTTTGATGTAAAACCACTACACGGTTCTTGAGATATCGACAAAAACAAAACGGGACAGACGGACGTACGGACGGACGTACGGACGGACGTACGGACGGACGGACGGACGGACGGACGTACGGACGGACGGACGGACGGACGGACGGACGGACGACCCGAAAACATAATGCCTCCGGCCACTTCGTTGCGGAGGCATAAAAAGCAAACTAGAAATATGAAGTCACATTCTCACTGAGAAAAACATATTCTCGATATATCAATGCCGGTCAGAAAATATTAGTTCACGTATCAGTTGGAAGTTTAGGACTAATGGGTATCAAACAGAAAAAAAAAAGTGGGGGGGGGGAGGTGGTGGCTTCAAAGTCGTGATTGAGATAATACAATGTAGAACCCCAATCTGTCTGTCTGTCTGTCTGTGTTTGTATGTACTGAATGAATCTGCATGAGCTACGTGTAGACAGGATATGCCTCATCTGCAATCAAAGCAAAGCAATCTCCCAATCATGCCACTTCTCAGGGAAGATCCTTTCATATTAGTTTCTTCTTTTGCCTTTGGCGGGGATCTGTTGCACAATGAGCAATGTTTAGGACTCGGCATCTCAGGAGCAAAAGGCTGTTTGGACACCGCAAACAAGTTAATGTAATAGCTCACATGAAAGCACTGTAGACCTCTGAAATATATGGCAAAGTGCAATACAGTATTTAGAAAAAATTCCTTTTCTGCTTTTTAAAGAAGTGCTTTTGTTCTTTACTTTTTATATCGAACAGAAACCTCTATGACCAAAGAATTTGAAATTTTTCTTACACAGTCAAGACTTGTACCAACCCTGATAAAATGACAGTAAGCCTGTATTAATTGTGGAAGCAGTGGGATATTCACATTTGCCCTTAAATACTGACTTCAGCCATTTGATAATCTTTCAAATGCATATATAAAATGAAAAAAAAAATGCCTCGCTTCTTCCTTTCTACCTAATTTAGAGAACATAGCGATAAAATTTTTTAACCAGAAAGACAGCCTGAAAGCATAATGTGTTCTGCTCCTTTGGTGCCCCAGCCAAACAACAACAACAACAACAACAACAACAAAAACAAAACAAAACAAAATACAACAACAAAACAAAACAAAACAAAACAACAACAACAACAACAACAACAACAACAACAACAACAACAACAACATTGAACCATGACAGCAACCACAAAATATTTGGTGTTCAATAATGCTCACAACTTCCCTTAACATGCTATAACAGAAATGTAAAAGCAATGGCATCACATATGAAGCACAACTACAGAAACAACCCCAGCATTGAAACTTCCCAGGTAACTGGACAAGTACACAGATCTGGGCTGGAATATAATTCTCATAATGTTTGCAACATTTAGACCAGTATGTAAACAGGAAACATAAGTTTATTGTTTCCAACACATTTTCCTCATCATTCTCTCATTTCTTTCATCATTTGTATTTTGTTGAGCAGGTGGAGTCATGTGATGGAGGTAGAACAACAAAAATATTTATAAAGGAATCATCGAGTATTTTCCTAACGCAAACACAGTCTGCCACAAAAATCATTACGAATACATTGTAGTCTATGAATCAGATGGAATGAATCAAAACTCGGAGTTGAATTGTTATTTGTACAAACGTCATAAATACCCGGTGTCAGTTTCTTCACTATCATATTCTGAGTGATGATCTCAGGTATATACAGTATATAAAAAAAAAATGCTTTCAAAAGGACTTGAAATTGCATGTAGTTGTACAGTTTGTTTTTTGTTTTTTGCTTTATTTTAGCATGTTTTGTTTATATTTCTTTAATTCTATTCATTTTCATTCTAATTCATTCTTCTTTCTCATTGCCTTGGAATAACAATCATACTGCACCACTGACAATTCATTCCTCAAAACAATGCAATTTTTACTGAATGCCAGAAAAAAGAAAAGAAATGGGCAATCAACTCTTCTCTCGGGGGCTATATCTTTCAAGTATACGATGTAAGTGCATACAGTACATTATAATGAGTTTTCATGGTATACATTCCATAAAGTCTCTATCTCAAGAGCCCCCCTCTCTCCTCCTCCTCCTCCACCACCACCACTACTACCACCACGCCCACTGGTCCCCACAGTGTTTGTGCCATTTTACCCATGGATGAGGAGGCAAAGCCAAAGGCAAAGGAAGAAGGGGACAGGAGGAAAAGTGTATTTCACATTTCTTTTTCTCAGTAACCTTTAGACACAATTGCTGTGTCCCAGTTTTCCAGCATTTTACAATGGCAATCTCTCTTAGGAGTTGACAGAAAGGCACACACACACACACACATACACACATACATACACAAACACACATTCACACAATCATAAATGCTCAATCAAGCAGGTGTATTATATCCCTTTGTGTTGATGGGTAGTTGCTCGATGGAAAACTAATGACAACACAGTGTTAGCTAAAGGAATATGATGAAGAGTTCCTTTAACTCTAGGCTATACACTTGTAATTGTAATCCCCTCATCAAGACACTCTTTCTCTCTCACTCTCTCTCTCTCTGTCTTCCCCTCTCTTTCGCTTTTTTCTTTTTTTTACCTCTTATACAAACACACACACACACACAATACACACACAAAGTCTCGCATACAAACATGCTTCACAGAATCTAGAATTATTGTCATGCATATGAGAAGATTGATGATGGTGGGCGTATCTCAACTTCCAGGTGCCAGACAAATATTCATGAGCTTACCCTTAGATGAGCTTTGTCGATACATCATCAGGGTGTTAGTTCTCAGATAATTTCAGCATCTTCTGCACGTTAAGAAACACAGCAATATGCAAAATAATGCACAAAAAAAGTCACACAAATAAAAGGTGATGCTCCAAGCACAAGAAATTGTCCTCAGAATGCAATACTCACTCCAATGCCATATTACTGCTTGGTGGTGTAAAAATGCAGCGCACTGGAGGAGTGTTGGCTATTTTTCCTCAGACATAATGAAAGCATCAAGGAGGTACTCACTTTTGCCCATAAACCTGGTGATCTGTCCCGGAAGGTCTCCTTCTGCCACGGGTTGGGAGCCCTGCTCCGTGTCTGAGGAGGAGAGACTGCTGTCCGGCCTCATGTCTCCCACCACCCCCGCAGGGTTTGGCCCGCTCTCCTCCAGTGACTTGCTGCCACCGCTGGTGCCGCTGCTGCTGCTGCCGCTCCGTAGCTCCTCGAGGTCGATGGCGCGGATCGGGGTGATCAGCATGTTCTTGATGTCATTCAGGGCGTTCCTGAGGTTCTTTGCACTACCCGACGACATGATGTCCTTGTAAAAGGAATAAAAACAATTTTTGTCAAAAAATAAAATACACAGATATGTTATGACAGTTCTTCATTTTGTTTAAGCACAAAGTCTGCAAAGAGAATTTATATTACAATTTCAGATATTTACAATGACCTCAGCAAAAATTCTGATGAAATAACTTTATTAATCAGTCTAGAGCTCAGTCAAGCCCACAACACTAGTAATGTATCCTTCAATGCCTGGCATCTCAACCTGTTATCTCAAATCTGAGATGCTTTAAACTTAGATTATTTTACCAACAATGGGACATTTTCCGTAATTCAAAAAGAGAGCTCTAAAAAAAAAAAAAAAAAACACACACACACAAGTGAACATCCTTTGAAATTATCAAATTTCAAAATGATATGAAATTATCAAATTCATCACAAAAAAAAATGGCCAAGCACAATCATACATCATGCAAAAATTGTCATTTTTATACTTCAAAATGAATGCGCTGTGAAACTTTAACATATTCATGTCAAAACCCACAGCAGTTTAGCAAAAACTCCATGCTGTTCCATGATCCACATGAAACAGTTCGTGCTGTACAGCTTAGCTTTAAGCTTTTCACATTCACTCCAACAAGAGTGAATGGGATACGATTCCGAAAAGAGTAACCATCCTATTACTTGTACAAACAGATAAGTTGGAGTTGTTAAACCCTTCAAAAACAAACAAACAAGCATGACAACTCATAATTACTGAGCTTAAAAGTGATTAGCATACCAAACCTGGAAACAAGCAGTTCCAGTGACAATGGCCAAATTACCCATTTCCTATCACAACGTTGATATATTGTGTATTCACTGAAACATCTGTTGCTAGTGCCAGTAGGGACATACAACATGCATGATACATAAGGTCGAGCATGTGCAATCAATAAGGACCCACTGATTTATAAAAAGCATGATGACTAACTGGTTCAATGCTGTTATCCATGTCCTTAAACATACCAAGAAGGGTCATCTAATGTGCATTGTACCTATCCAACTGTGTGTCAAAACCTTCTCTGATATTCATAAAGCAATTCACTTTAATATTAAAAAATAACCAATAATGAAATGATACAACTTGTACACACACAGAAAAAAAAACCAGTATGATGCAAAACTGTGCTTAATAGTAGAAAGGACTCGATGCATGAGCTAGGAATATCAGAGCAATGTGATCTTCATGCATGCATACTGCATACAAATATATTGCAGGTTCCTCAGTATGCTCCCACTGATTGTGTAGCCATTTTAAGTAAATTTCTTTGTAAACACCATCACATATCCACTAAATTTATGAAAAGATTTGACAGCAGACTTTTGTGTGTCAGATTTTAATAATTTGCTACAGAACTGACAGTGACAAAGCACACATGACAAAGCACATGTGACAAATTACACATGCCCAAATAAAGATATTTATTTTCTTTGAATATCCAAAGCAACATTTCAGTAAATTGTTAACACAAAAATCTTGTATGTTTCTTTTGTTTGTTTGTTTTGCTTTGTTGTAACAGTGGAATTAGAGAACACATGAATACTGCATCAAACCACTTTAAACTAAAAACAGCTACAAATGACTAGTCAATCATACTTGATCTTGTTTTTTTATATAGAATTTTTGTGAGCTTACCATCCCATTTTGAAAGATTGCAAATGAGGCAAAGTTATTTCTATGTCTATGTAATGGTGTGCTTAGTTTGAGAATGGATATCTCCGAGGCAGGAAATAAAACATCAATGCCAAAATGCTGTCACATCCGTTGCTAGTGCCAGTAATACATTTGTAATGACTGGGTTGCTCCAGTAAAAAGAAGATTGTGGCTTTCATTTTACACAATTATGCACTTTTGACAGTGTGGAAACTGTTTCAAGACCCCCCCCCCCCCAAAAAAAAAAAAGAGAGATAGAGAGAGAAAAGGAATATTACGTCCCAATCTTCACTGCATTGTGGGTAGGGGAAAAAAAAGAGAAAAAAGGGGAAAAAATGGAAAACAAACATTTTAACAGGTGATGTACACAGAGAAATTCACCAGCCATCTTCCGCTCCATCTGAAAAGCGGAGGTTCTCCAGGCTCGTGGCACTTTCAAACAACATCAAAGGCAGCATTCAGGAGAAAGCGGAGACGAGGAGAGTTGATGTCCTCAAAAAGATTGACCCATACGGAGCGCCAGCCCGGGGATGAGATGCCTTCAAATATTCCCCACAAACACAAAGGAGGGTTGCCAGGCAACAAATCGTCACCGGTGCCAGAAACGGAAATAGAATTCTTATTCTACAACGCACCTTCCCCCCCCCCCTTCCTCCATTATCATTATTATTATTTTGTTTTTTCAAATTCAGTAAAGGGGCTGTTCCTCCACTTTCAATACTGTTCTTGCTCTGTTACACAGTGACAATGGCTATAAGTCTTGGTAGCCATTGCTATCATTACATTATTGGGTTTATTGTTGCAGCTATTTTTTTATTTATTTTCATTCTTTTAAGGAGAGGGGGAAGTTAAGGAAGGTGTACATATGTCCTGAACACACACACATACACACACACATATACACATATTTAAAAAACTACATTTTATACAAATACAAATACTTCCCTTTTGGATATGGTTTGGGCAAAGAGTATTCAGCATTATGTGCCAAATTAAACTAAGGAAAAGCAGGTATGGAAAACTTCTTTTGTGTAATGTACACAATGAGTGAAAAAAAAGACTTTACCAGGCATTCAGTTCCAATGAAGAGCTTCCGCAATAAAAAAAGAAAAAAAGAAAAAAGAAAAAAAAAAAGGAGACATATTCCCCAGCAAAAACGGTCTTCTTCTTCTTGTGGATGGTGACATTTCTTCTATCTTACTTCCAAGAGATTTGATCAATTACAAACACTGGCGGATGTCACTTTGCATTTCTCCAACAAACAAGACAGAAATCAACTCTCAATCCTTAACTCTGGTGTACTTTATATAAGCAGACACCAACACAGTGTTGGCATATTTTTGATCTACAATATTTGGAAATAAAGCTTGGTACTTATGAAAAGTTCACAATTTTTTTTTATATCACCTACTACTTATATCTACCATTAATATGAAAAAGGGACAGTTGTACAGAACAAGAATATGATAAAAATGCTCCAAAAAGCAACAACTGCATTTTCAGAACTGGATCAATATTTCATGCAGTAAAATGAGTGAGAGAAAGAGAGAGAAGTGGGGAAAAACACTTCGAACATATATTACAAACAACAACAACAACACACAATTGTACATCATGGGTGTTGGTCTTAGATATTTTCTGAAATCATATTCCACTATAAATGCATCATCATGTTTACATCATTTCATCAAATCTAACCTCATAATAAAACTGCTACCAAACAGCAAATCTGTTTTAATCAAGTCTTTCTACCTTTCATTATTCTTTGCTGTAACTTTGCCAGTAAAGGGATTCACTTGGACTGTTCATGAAAGGGCTCTAAATAATTCATATAATCTGTATTCAACAAAATATGAATGTGATGAAATGCTGTCACATTTCTGACTGTTTTTATAATGTGCATTTTAATAACATTGTTACAGCAAATCATGCTTTGATATGGCACGAAAGAAACAGAAATATTTCCTTGAAATCAAATGCTTGTGTGTTGCCTAGACTTCAGTGCTAACTTAAAAACTTTCACAGCCAATCAGTAAAATTCCAATAACCCCCCCCCCCCCTCTCGTCCCATGACATAAGTGACAAAAGGAAATGCAGACTAATGTCACATGACAGGGGCCACGTGTCAACATGACTAGTAGATGGTGGAAGGGGGAGGGGAGGGTTAAAACGGAGGGGAAGAAGGGGAGGAGGGAGGAGTTGGACTGATGGCTACATTCAATGGGTGCAGGAAGAACCTCATCACCATCCACGTCCCTAGGCCGATGGTGTCGGCAAATCCTGGAGAGGTCAGCCTGTCAGATGGTACGGGGGGACACACAGGCGAGTCTTGATACATCCCGCTTATCCCATATCCCTTATGTCACCCCCACCCCACCCTCTGTCAAGACTATCTCATGACTGTAGTCTTGAGAGGTAATACATAATTCACAGACAAATGCCCAGGAAATACATGTCACAAAGTTTCATTTTTACAGTAGTTACACCTTATGCCTGACAAGAGTTATTACATCCTTTTTAATATGTATTCATTACTTTGAATTTATTCCATCAGATGGAAATCATACTTGTAATGGCAGAAACAATTACAAAACTTACAAACAAAACAAAGAAAAAAAAATCAAATTAACACAAACTTACACATACATGTACATGTATATACAAACACACACTACACACATACATAAACACAAACTAATATTACTATTACTAATACATACATCCCATGCCCAGTGACATGAAATTAATTTCATATGCATGTAGGCCAGTCCAATCATACAGTCCTAGCTGAACTGTCATAGGGGACTATGTGGTGTTTTCTCCTTTACTAAGAATTCCACCCCTTCAAGAGGGACTCATAGAAGAGGAAGGAGCATTTAAATTCCAGTGATCCTCTGTTTCAAAGCCATCTAAAGTTTGAAGGGAGTGTCCATGGTGACTGTTGGATGGGTTGCGTTCTAGGGCAGAGAGCCAAATTATGATTGGCTTAAAAAGGTCCTTCCTCCTCCCTCCTCCACCGATATCCTCCTACCAGACATTGATCATGTCACCAGAGGAAACGGGCAGCGTGCATAGTAAAGGAATAACCCGAGGTTTTCCTTGCCTTTGGCAATATTCCCTCTCCCTATAAACTAGCCATTGTCATTCATGATAAAACATGAGCAGTTCCACAGTAAATCTACATTGTACAACTGCACGTCTACCAAGAGGATCTCAGAACATGCATTATCCAATACTGGAATGTAAACAAAATGCCTTGGGTGTAAATGTGACCTTACAAGAGTACAGAAGTGCTAAAATGCTTGACCTTACATTACTATGGTACACACGTACAATGTCCATGACTCCGCTTACACTGGCAGATTGGCCAGAGGCCGGCCCCAATTGTGGTACGACATTTTGGGTCGACCTATATATATGAAAACTATTTATATTTCGTCTTAGTGGCACTCTCCATGGAAGTAAATACATGTATATTTTCTTTTGACGAGGTGCACAAAGATTGCATGCTGCGTGTGACACTGATTGTATGTCATCTCTTGATGTTATCTTCTGATGAATTTGGTACTGCATTTGGGCTCACATGCATTTACACCAATAGTAGGCTGGCCCAAGGTCAGCAAGAGACTCCCTCAAGAGGTTGTACCAAATGTGACTGAATTTGGTACAGTCATCAGGCCCGTGTGCATTTACAAGAAAACAAAGGCTGGCCTAGGTACTGCAATTTCTTTATGTGTGTGTGTGTGTGTGTGTGTGTGTGTGTTTGTGTGTGTGTGTGTGTGCGTGTGAAACATATGTCATAGTCAAGTCACCAATTCAAGCTTTCTGGTTATTCAGGAGCTTAGTTTTTGTGCACTACTATTGATACAGGCCTATTTGACAAGCACAAGATATTCTATATGATTGCGGGGTACAAAATATAGGGCTGCCAACATTTACTGTAAAAGTGGAAATTTTCGCGTATTTTGCGCTAACAGAAACTAGCGCGAAAATAAAAGCACGCAAATATTTGTGCTTGCCACATGTTCCAATAGTTGATGTCTTGGTTCTGCGGAATTAAAAACACACGAAACTCTTCTTGCCTGTCCGAGCCCGAAAAATTAGTCCCGCGAAAATATCCACTTTTACAGTAAACCATTAAAATAAGGGAGATTCCAAAGAGCAATTAGGGAGATACCTGCATGTTACACGGATCAAAATGGGCAAAAATAATTTCAATATCACAAAGATTCTTGTAGTCTCCTATCCAGACATGAAGAGATAGGTTTGTTTGTTTTTTTTTTTTTTCAGGAAGCCTCCTGCAGAATCAAGGAGACTATGGTACAAAACTACTGTTAGCTGAGACTAGGAGGGCTGCAAATCACACTCATACATTGTATAAATATCAGAGACTCTTTGAACTTATTAGATCAATGCACAATCTATATAACTCTGCCAAGTTTCTGTTACTTTTTATTTCTATCCAAATGAAGATAGTGGGAGATGACACTGATCAAACCAAAAACTTGACTTATCTTGTTGGAGAGACAATACTCTATTGACTTAGAAATGAGCATGGAACAGATTGTGGGATGGGGGGGGGGGGGAGGAGGAAAGGGAAAGAGTGTGGGGTGGGGGTGGGAATTCACGACCTTGACAACAGGGGACTTGGCCACAAAATTAGCGCAGGATTTCGAATAACATGAGTGACAGGTGGCATTTCCTCAAGGCTACAGACAAACTAGTAGCTTCCGCTCCACTCTGCATTGCATTCATGTACTTAGCATGCCAGTCTTCGCTCCCGTCCCCCTACAGCCTGCATAACCCCCTCACCCACGGTCTTTCGCGTTAAAGGCGATCCTACAAACCCATGATGCAAATGTCACACATACTTAGAATTCAATCTTGTTATGGCATTACAGCGGGTCTACCATCATCCGCTATTGGCATTCATGAAAATGCAGAGATAGACGGTGTTTGTTCGAGGGGGAAAGCCGATACATGTGTATAATGGATTAGACTATAAAAGCAACAGAACTGAACATTCATGACTGACAAGTATAAGGGACTGATACCTATATAGTAATGAATTATCCTTTAAAGATAAGGTTCCTATTAGCCCGCAAGCTTGTAGACGAAGTGTACAGGTGCAATGGCCCATGTTATTCATGACTTACCACTGAGACTACATCTTCTATAAATACTTCTTGAACAGGTACAGTCGATGTATGCCTGCACAGATATCTGTGGTCTATAAGCTGTGCATAGAAGATGTACCATTACTGATAGATCATGTGTCACAGCTCATCTCAGTCACAGTTACAGCCAACATAAATCAATTCAACCGTTTTGTCTTGGAGAGTACTTGGCACTGCTTGGCACTGCTTTAAGATTGAATCTTTTAGATGTACTTGAACACAAAATATAAGTACTTGAACAAAAAATAAAACAGCCAGCATTCCTGCATTTTGTTTCTTCAAAGTCTTTTTTATTTTTCTGTCAATTCATGTATTTTGGATGAGAGTTTGCTTGCAAATGTACCAGGGTATGCCCCCGAAAAGAGAAAAATATCATATCTGAGATTACAGATATGTACAACCAGCCATTCTTTATCTTTGCCTCTGTCAACATCCTGCCTGGCTAATAGTACGTACAAAATGTGTGTAGGTTTGTTATGGAATAATATACTCACAGGTACAAGTAGGGATATATGAGTTTTTGTTTTTCTTTCATTTCTGCCCAGGTATACAAGCAATAGGCATCATGCACACATAAATCCCACTTTATCTCGACACATATCGATTACACAGCTCAACCCATACCTGTACCCACGCAGGGGCTCAGACGCCCCTGCAGATGAGCAGAGTCCCCCGATGATTACCCTGGACAGACGACAGCCATACCATCTCAACCATACTGATGTGCAACAGGGTATATCATACAAATATCGAGGGGGGGGGGGAGGGAATTTTCTCACTCACCTTTTCCAGATTTCTGAGGATGTGTTGTCTTTCTTTTAATTTTTGTATGCTGAGCATGATCTTATTCCTTGCACCCTTTGTAACGTCCTGCATGGGAATACAAAAACATGTCACAAACAAGTTATCAAACAACATTTTATTAAAGAAGATGGCAACATATCACAAGTGGAGAAAAATATCAGACCTTGATGAAAGATTGAAATCATAGCAATCAGTAAACTAAACATAATTTTGCTCCGCAGAAAAATGTCTGTCTAACAAGTCCATATACATGTTCATCCATGTTGGTAACTTGTATTGAAATAAAAGTCTTTTTTTTTTTCGGGTGGGGGGGTGTTAGTAAAATCAAATCATGACCATTTATGAAAATACTAACATAGAATGTATGTTTCTATCAATTCAGCAATCATGGGAAAACTTCTGAAAGTTAATTTTACCAAAGGCAGCCATTCTGTAGCCAGCATGCAGGGGCTTTGATCTGATTTTTTTGAACTCATCATTACTATGCGTAATCCTTTCTCCATCCCATTTCACAGCATCTTTTATGACTTCCTTCAAACCTTAATTGCCCATACTACTAGTATGCACTTTTTGAAACAAACAACGACCCTGCAATCTTCACCAACACGCTATTTTGCTAAACAATGAGGAAGACTTAGGTACTTTCCCCCTTCTGAAGTGGTCTGTTTTGTTTCTAAGAAATAACTGTTTTGACAGTTGTATTGTCTTGGCCCACTATCACAAGCCCAATTACTTGTAGCATAAAGCTCTTAACATCGCCAGCTCCTAGTCGAGTGCAGAAGAGCGATCCCAAAGTAATGAACATTCCCGGAAGTGCTACGAACATTCCTGGATGGACAAAGCTGTGCTGGTCTCCTACACTGACAGATAATTATCTCAAACTCTTGTGGGCTCTGCATTCATATCACCATTTCCTTTCCTTTCCCAGTGCACACCACCCCTGAAAAAAAAAAAACGGGGGATTTTGACATGCGAAAGTATGGATCAACCGTTGCCAAGAAACATGTCCTCTGCGCCACTCAAGGGTTTGGCTTGATGTATTATCAAGTAGCCATTCCTATTACATCCCCGTCATGAGCTGTAGAGAGATCCTCATCACAATTGCCACCAGCAACTCACGAATAAATAAGATTTCACTTCTAGCAACGCACGACTGAGAAGGAATAAACAAGATTTCACATCTACATCTTCATACCTGGTGAAGGATTATACACATTCTGTGATTGTAACTGACCAAGCACAAAATCTCACTAAATTATATTTGTTTAATATGTCAAACCATTGTGGACTGCTTTTATTCGGTGCAATGATATCAACAATGCCCTGAAAAGTGGTCCATATCTGTACACTATTTATCTTTATACAGCACACATTATCCTTTAATTTCAAGATTGCATGGTTTATAGTGAGTAATCCATAGTGTTCAATCACAATTTGCGAAGCAATAACTGCCAACGAGATATGTCTGACATTCACTGAGAATCTGATTGGAAAAGATGGGGTGTCAATGCAATTCCAACACAATCCTCTTTTCACTTGGCCTGACAGAAAAAGCCAAGGAATGCATCAACACAATTTTCCTTTGCTCCATAAAAATATTAAGAACAGGCAGAAAAACATTGTAACAAACAAACAAATATATTGTAACATCAAATTGCTGGCTTCCACAATTATGGCCAAAATTGCACAATTTCAGTGTTTGTTCATCTGTCAGAATAATTACTTTGTGATTTTAGCAGCTATGGCACCACAGGTACAAGCATTTTTCCACCTTTACTGATTAAGACATGAACCATTGTTTGAATGACATTTTGTGAATGCAGCTTTATACAATTCAAATGGGCAAACAACATGACACTGCTAACCCTGAAATAGTTTAGTTGTGGAAACCTGCAAGACCACAAGATATAGTGGGCTTGTACATAATCTATCTTGACAAATCATTCATGGTTGCACTGTTAATCCATAACAACTGATTATCTTTAGTTTTGTTTCATGTTATTTGCAGCCCTTTCTCTCAATAGAGTTTTTGCTAGAGGAAGAAACTATAGAAACATATGGCTATGCTTATTGTGCTATTGCAGCAAAGGTGTTTTTTATGCATATGCTCTCAAATGCTTTTTTTATGGGGGAAGGGGAGGTGGTTACAACAATGCACCTACTGGTGACTTAACACATAGAAATAAAACATTATACATCAACTTGAAAATTACTCAGTGGAAATGACACATTTCTGCCTCTCTTCAAAATACATGTAGGTGTTATTCAACAAAGTTTGGCTTTGAAGCATACATGGATTGGATTACTATGCAATAGTAATACCATGGGGGATTGATCAGTGCCATTATGGAAGAGCTGATTTTAATACATGATGTGAACAATCATGTTAATGTGACCCACACATCATGGCTGCTTTATAAAGTCTTCTCCCCTATATCTACACTACATGTACCCCCCCCCCCCAAACACACACACACACACACAGATTTGAAACTAGAGAACTCTGATATTATTACATTTTCTCCTACCTCACCTCACATGAGCCTGTCCTTATCATGAACAGCAAAACATCTGATCACCACATTAGTCTGCAACCACTTATTGCAGGATGCAGAGTGGAATGTTGATATAATGTGAACTAGTTGACAAAATTTGTATTACCCCAACACTGAATAGTCCTAGGACTAAAAAATCTGTTTCCTGTAAATATTTTCAGGTACAGCAGTATAGTTCTTTACTTGTGGCATTAGCCAGCCATGTTTAACATTACCCTTGACCTCTCAAGGGGAGAAGAATATCCTCAGACAACACAGTCTTTAAGGGGATCATCATCCTCACAAAGCCCTTTGAAACAGAAAATTTTAACTCTCATACTCCTTTCAACACAAAAATGCAGGTTTGTTAGCTTCTATGTTGGTACACAAAGAACACATATAGGGGCACAATACGCCACTAACTCATTAAAAGTGATGCCTTTAGTTTAAACATACATTTTATTATTCAAACTAATTGACACACAATCTAGAATAGGAATTACATTTTTGTAACACAAATAAAGAAAGGGGGAATTGTACTGGAAAGAGGCAAACAGGTAGAGACTGGTACATACCATTTCTTCCAGCTGCTTTTCTGTGAGCATCATCATCTCCTTGTAGTCTAACTTTTCAAAGAGACTGGTGTACTTGTGTAACCGTAAGCTCTTCAGCCATGCCGGTACATCTGTTCGTGGGGTAAGGTGCACACATAAACACAGACATTGAAATCATTCTTTTCCCCCCCAATGACAAGACAGATTTGACTTTAAAAAAAGTTCAATGTTCAGTGTTCAGATGTTCAATTCAGTCTTTTTTTTTTCCTCAATCCTACTTTTTAGAAATAATAATGGGCATCAAAATTTACAGACACTGATTTCAACAAAATGAGGCTCATCTTTACTGTTTCATTTGTCATGAAACAATTATGCTAAGACTATCCAACATGATGTAAGGTCAAGACATGAATAACATCTAAAGAAAGCCGAATCGATGATAATTATATTGATTTCTTGAAAACTCGGAGGCAGATGTGCTGCTAGCAAGGTCTCACAAACACACAAAGAAAACCGAATGAGTCTTACCTTTCATTCCACTGTTTTCTTCCAGGAAGCTATTTCTTTTGCCTTTACCATGGAAACCATCATCTAGAACAGAAAACAATCCTAAATCTGTTCAAGGTCTTTACAAACTATGAAATGTAAGGCAAAGGAGAAATAGAATCTTGTGGTACACACAGGATGCAACACTTTTCTAAAGCAAAACAAGTAAGAGTAATAATATGAATTTTCAGACTGCAACTAAATCTCTACAAAGGCTATCACAACTTTATGACAGCAAAGTCTTTTACCTGGAAAAGACAAGGAAAACAAAGGCGTGTTCTAACGGTGTTTAAGGTGACTTCAAATGCTTCGCATACTTTACAGAATCACCAATATTTTATTTCAACTCAAACTGTCTTTTGGCCTCATAGCCATATTAAACTGAATTTCACTGGCTGTTAAAAAGTAGATGCACAAAAATGAAGAATCTTATCTAGAAGTAAATGATGAACTTCCTATTCATATGTGAACATATTTTTTTTTCTGACCTGACAAGGTAATATGAAGATGCAATAAATAAATGTGTGGCTACCTGACGATCCAGAGGCATTGACTGCCGGAGGAGCAGACATAGTCGTCGTCAGTGGCTGGTGGAAGGAACTTGGTCCAGCGAGCAGGCCTCCGCCCCCACTCCCTTCAGTGGGGGAGCCTCCAGAATACCAGTCATGGCAGCTGCCGGGCACCAGAAACCCTCGGGAGGGACCGTCAGAGAGCTGCGGGGGAGCATACGGAGATGGCTTGGGGAACGGCGAGACCAGCTGGTCAGAGGTCAGTGAGCCAGGGTAGCTAGCCGAGGGAAAGGACGACGGCTGGTCCTCAAACTGGCTGATCCATTTGCTGTGAGGCAGGCGCTCCTCGCAGCTGAGGACTGGGTGTATGACAAGGTACGTAAAAAGCTGGTGGGCTTCTTCCAGGAGCACGCCCTTCTCCTGTGTGTAGTTCAGGATCTCTGGGATGAGCTTCAGGTACTCCGCTTTAGCCTCAGTGCTGCTGGGCTGGAGCAGGGGAAGGTGGGACAGGACTTGTACGAGGGCATCATCCTTGCTCTCATGGTTCAAACTTCTCACAAAATCTGTTGTCAAAGATGACAATGTAAATCTCATGTTATTTCTTTAAGGCATTAATTTCCCCAGAACTGTACATACAAAGTGTAAGACATATAATGTAGTTTTACAATCTGTAACAACATAAAATAGGACTATTTAGCGCTGAGAAGGTACTTTATTTCCATACACTGAGAATTCAGTATATATACAAGTATATAGCACCTGTTTTCTTTTAAATATGATTGATATACAGGTGTACAGACACTGATTCCAATTTAAAACAATCAAAGTTACACTCATCAAATTCACACAACACACACACACACAAACACACACACACACAAACACACACACACACACATTTTCAGTACAATTTTGTATACACATCTCATTTAACTTACTACACTTTCTCTACAAATGTGAAGAAACTTTTTCAATGGCAAAAGGAAATACAGTACATGTACTATATAGAATGTCATTATGGCTCATTATAAACCGAAACTAAATATGGTATCATAACTTGGGACAACTCATTGTTCCTTTTGGGTTTGCTTGTTTTTTCCTTCTTATTCTTCTTCTTCTTCTTCGAGAAAGGTACAAGTGGATCTTTCCTGGAGACATTATACCATACACTGTACATGTACCTTGTAATAAACATACAGTTTATGCAGAAGGAAATACGAATATAGAATATGATTTGGTCGAGTTGCTTAGAATAAAAATGCTGATTGGCAGCCAAGTGCATATATTTCCTTTTTTTCCTGTATGTTCTCATTATTTTCGGAACACTTGAGACAAAGTTTTCCGTTACAGAATATGAATTATGATATGCACGTGTATTTACCTTGAAGTGCACATTATATACATGTACGTGTCATAAATGACGCATTATTTGGCAGGATTTTGGCTGCGACCAAAATCGCAACACTTTGTGCAATTGTTTGCAAAATAGACATGAAGTTGTATAGTGAGAACAGTGACCTCAAAAAATTTCAAAATTTTATATCCCACAATGCACCGCGTGTGTTGCTCAACTATCTTTACTAGTGTATGTGGCGGTATATTGAACTGGTATTGTGACGTTGCTGTAGTAAGCATATCATTCATGCACATGCCCAGGTCAGCTTTTCGCAAACAATCACGACCCAAAGTTTTGAATTTGTCACTGTGAAAATCAAAAAGAAGCGACCCTGATCGCGACCCAAATTTCAAGATTTTTACAATGAGAATGGCGCTTACATAGACTTCATTAACCCTGAAAAGTGCAATGTCATATCTGACTAAATAACTGTGAGAAGAAATGATCTCTTCAGCAGGCAGACTGCGAATTTAAAAATCTATTGTCGATTCTGAACATTGATTCACTTTATGATAACCTGTTGAGGGTGGGCTGATTTCGCTACAACACACATCTCCCATACACAACTTGCCTGAGTATACTCGGGACTCTTCTTCATTGGGTTAAAGCTACACCCATGTCATCAAAAGTACATGTATAACGAAATCTTTTTGAGGGATTTCGTGCTCCAGTAGATTTTAAACTCAAATCCTTCAAAATGATAACTGACTTGTGTATTTTCCTGCTCAAGGTATTTGATCACTTTTTTTTTTTTGAGGGGGTGGAGGCAACGGGACAAAACTCTTACTGCACATATTAAAAAAAGAAAAATAAAACTCATTCTCTCCTGACCTTACTAAATTATACAATGCTCAATGACATTACAAGTACAATTGTACTTTGCACCTTGCTCTGTCCAATAAAGCACAAGAATCCACCAGTTTAGTCACGAAACCATAAGGGAAGAAAAGAAGAAATTCAACCTGCACAAAGTGGACACAAAAGAACTCCTCAATAGCAGGGAAAACACACACTATAACATGTCTACAAATATGTAAATTCAAGATTTGATTCAAGTTACAAAAGTCACTTACAATTGTGCATTCCATTGGGCTTTTGACATGAGACTGATCTTACGGTATTTCATTTGGATTTTCAATGTTGCAAAAATCAAGAAGTATGTAACTGTACAATAGTGTACACATAGGTCACACTTTGGATGACAGAATAGAAGCTACAACTGTACAGTATGTGAAGTACACATGTACAGCAATTTTACAGGTGGCACATCATGTGCGTGCAATGTATAATTGTAGCTGTACATGATGTACAGAATAGAGGCTTCCCCATCTCCAGCATCCAGCTGCATCCCGTCTATCTCTTTCTTCCATTCTACCACACGACTACCAAATTTACTGAGAGGGGAAAGTCCCTTTGATTAATGTCTATTTCCAATACCTGTCATGTGACATGAGAGACGGGAGCAGGGGAGGGGTTAAGCCCATAGCCACACGTACAGTAGGTAAGTTTCTGCAACTGTCTAGTGTTGCTGGAGGCAGCATGGAGTGAGTGACAGCGTAGTCTGGCAGGGCAGGTTGCAGTAAATCGTTTCCTGAACGGAGGTCATGCCTCCGTGAGTCATTCTCTGAGAGCTCTGCCCAGCTTGCAGGGAAATAATGCAGCCTGAGCTCTTTGCCTGAAGTCTACAATGGTAACCACTACAGCACAAGTGCAATCTTTCTGCAGTGTCACTGTTCAACATGACAAAACAAAACAAAACAAATCACAAAAACAGCAACTCAGAACCTGGCGCAACTGATGCAATGGAAACAATGCGTTCTTCTTATACTCGAGTACAATGTTGTTTCTACACACTGTGTATGCCCAAACACAACAGAAAACAACAGAAGCTGGTTTTGAAAAGAACACTGAAGGTTTAACACATTGATGCAATGCACAGACTAATGAATAAGAAAATAAGCTTTTAACACTGGAAGTAGTTTGCTCCACAAGGTGTTGGGAAAATTGTGGTTACCATGGCAATACTTTCTCTGACAAAAAACAAACGAACAAACATGTCTTGTACTTGTCATTACAAATGTATGTACACCAAGTTTGTGCTCAACTGCTTCAAAATTGTGGAAGCAGTTCACATCACAAGATTTTCAAGAAAATAAACTGTTACCATGGCAACGCCTTGTTAAGTACAAACACAAAGTGTGTATTGCATAACTACACCTATAGATCATTATACATACCAAATTTGACAAAAATTGCTCAAATACTGTGGAAGTAGTTCACTCCACAAGGTTTTGGGAAAATTTTGGTTACCATGGCAACACTTTCTCTGACAAACACAAAAAACATGTCTTGCACATCTACACCTCAATGTCTTCATGTACCCTACGTTTCATCAAAATTGCTTCAAAACTGCAGAAGGAGTTTGGAACGCAAGATTTGCAACGGACAGCTCAACCACCCGACCGCCTACGCGCTAATTCCTATGTTGTACCCCCTTATATGTGTGTGCGAGGGTATAGATCTGACATACGGTAGGAGAAAAAATAGAACAACAGTGTAAAAGTTGGTTGGCATGTTCTTAATTGTGTGTACAGTGTAGTTCCATATATTTTTTTATTTTTCGTAATGCATAGTGTATACTGCAAAATTATAAATCTGGATCTGCTAACAATGAAGACTTGATACTGATCAATATCAAAGAAATACTTGTACACTGTGACCTCTTCTGTACATTCAGTTCTTACAGCAAGGTCAATGTGCAACAATGATACCTATACAATTTCTACTTCTATGAGAACTCTGGCAGTCTTTTGACTCGACATCACTTTAAAGCCAAAACATAGTTCTGGTACGCCTGCAAAAGTTGTCAAATTTCACTCCCAAATGTGCATGTATGCCTAATAAATGTGTGGAATAACCCTGTAATAACAAGATATTCGATGGTTAACGACGAAAATGCGAAATAATAACCAAAAAGGTTCGCCAGAGTCGCAGTCTCAGAACTTATCCGATTGGGGTCAGGCTAAACTCAGACTCGGGGACAACTCAGCCTCGCTTTGACGGCGGGACGAGTTGTCCCTTTGGATTGTACAGCGTTGTATCATACTATGGGAGCAGCCTGTAGCGCTTTGCGTTCTGGCTGGTCACAGTTATGGTCTGAGTTGATACCCACGGACGCTTACAACTGTAACTGAAAAGACAGGAAAGTGCGCGCTAATCTTGTACAAACCAAATGGACAGAGCGCGGTCCTCAAGCGTATTACGCACATCACCTGAGATGTCTTTGAAGTTGTGTTGTTTATCAAGCATCTTTGATTGTCTTTTCGGTATGGCGATCACAAACTGCATGTAAATTGTCTGAAATAGGGCCAAGTTTTCCCTGAGACCGAGTTAGTCTGGATCCTTCTAAAAAATAAAAGTCGGTATACCGACTCTTATTTTTGATCTTGAAATACTCCAAAACAACTCCTCATCCCGGTAAATCGCGTCAGCCAGGTAAGTTTCTTGGTAGACTCTTTCAATATATTGCACGCAAATATGAAATGGTGCCAGGCGGGTTCTCAAACCCTTCCCAAAACTATGTTTTCACTTTATTAAAGTTCAAATGATAATAGACTTCAAACCACTGTTCAGTAAAATCTCTTGACGTGGAAAAAATCTGTACAAAGCAAGGAGACTGAAGAGCATATGTGTGGTGTTTGTGTGTGTGTGTGTGTGTGTGTGTGTGTGTGCGTTCGTGCGTGCGGGGGGGGGGGAGGACTAGGGTAAGCATGGAGTAGGATATACTGTTTGCATGGAAAGGGTGAATATTTGGTTTTTGTTTTTGTTTTAAATAAATTCATCATCAGGTGATTAGTATTCTGTATACATCCATGTGACCTACAGTAAGTGTACAGGGCAGGACTTTACACCTCAGCTGCAGCTAATTGTGCTCACATGCCTGCTCACAGTTAACTTCCTCTGCTGACGTATTTGTTGCAGTGATAGACTCCCGCACCATACGTGTCAACCTGCCGACTTGTCGCATGCTGCATGTCTTGCGTGTGCTACTGAGTCGCCTCTATGCGTCTACCACATACATTTATCACCTGACATCCTACACACAAGTTGTGAGACGGTCTTCTGTTTTCTATGGTAGCAAAATATGAACACCCACAGACAAAATTTGAGATCTGGACCGAAGTCAACAGGACTAATCACAAATAGAGTGCCATGTGACTATAACAGAGAGAATCTGGTTACCAGTACACCTACGTACTTGGTGATTTTGTTGTCATACCCAACTGTGAGAAGTTTAACTTGAATCAAATGTAGAAAAGTAAGCCAAATTTAAAGTGCTAGCAAATTAAACAATAAAGATTTGAGGTAAATCAAGTTAAATTACAGTAAAAGTGGAAATTTTCTCGCATTTCTCATGTCCAGAAACAAGCGCAAAAATAAAAGCACGCAAATATCTTTGCTTGTTATATGTATCACTATGTAGTGTTTTGATTCCATTGAACTTAAAACACACGGAATTCATCTTAGGGCACAATAAATTACTTGCCCAAAAATATCCACTTGTGGCAAAAAGGCAACAAAAAAATGCAAACATATTGAAGAGTTTTCAAGCATACAAAGTGTAGCAGTTGTCACTGAATGCTGTGTTATCATTGTTTGTATGTTCTCCAAAATGAATCATTGTTGGAGGCAACCTTCTTTAATTCTCTTTTTTTTTAGCAATTGTAATAAAACTTTGTACTTCTACTTTCAATTTTAACTGGCCTTTAAAAAAAAGGAGAGCATAAAACAAAGCAATTCTGACTGGATATTCTTACGTACAAGATCATTGATTTGTTACTGAAATCTAAAATTATCATGTATTTGCAAAGTCATTGCCAACCTGAGCCATAAACCAAGGGAGTACAAGGCAAGCTCGCCTAGTACTCCCGTGGTTAAAACTAACATAATAAGTTAACATCCATGGGATTTGTGTCCAATATAAATACTTTTTTTTTCTTTTTTGGCAACACAGTTGTTTTGTAAATTGTTGACCGCAGGAGATAATTCTTTCACAATGGACTATAGATATGTACATAGTGGTACAACTGTAAAATGACTACCCAGCACACTGTGATCTTAAACATACCGTAAGTAGTTTTAAATGAGCGGATGGTCTCATATATCTCAACATCATATGCGTCACTCTGTAGTGGTACCAGGCAAGTAGTGTGGTTTGATGTATCGATACAGCAATTAGACTCATACAGGTGCAACCTTTACTCAGTTGATTCATAGCCACACATGACAAGGCATCATATTAAGTTGGGTGACATACAGTACACCACGTCTAGTCCTGTGTGTACAATGTATCTCTGCAGGATCAATCTGTACTACACACACACAAAAAGAAAAAAAAATGCAAGAGAAATACGGTAGTATACAACTTTAAAGGACAAGTTCACCTTCATAAACATAAGGATTGAGAGAATGTAGCAATATTAGTAGAACACATCATTGAAAGTTTGAGGAAAATCAGACAATCCGTTCAAAAGTTATGAATTTTTGAAGTTTTTGTGCAGTAACCGCTAGATGAGAAGACTACTGCAGTGTATGAATAACTTAGATGTCACATGCGTACAACAATACAAGGAAAATATAAAGAGAATTTCACAAAATGCCATCTTTTGAAAAAAGTACACATTCCCCTGACTCGTTACCGACAAATGTTATGGGTAATATTATTCCCCCTACCTCTAGAAAGAGGCAAGTCAAGAGCTCTTTTATTATGCGAAAAAAGTGAAAATATGTTGAATTTTCTTTTACATTTTCTTTATACTGTTGTACGCATATGACTCACAAGCTGTAGTAGTCTCCTCATCCAGCGGTTCCAACACAAAAATTTTAAAAATTCATAACTTTTGCATCGATTGTCCAATTTTCCTCAAACTTTCACTGATGTGTTCTGCTAATATTGTTGCATTCTCTCAATCCTTATGTTTATGAAGGTGAACTTGTCCTTTAAAAAACGATGATTTTATTGTGTAGTCATATGTGATTCTGCTCACTGTAGATGTCACATTTGACAGGGTACTCTCTGAAAGCCTTAAACACTTAGACTTTTAATAGAGTAATTGAACATTTTTTTATGAAGTGCCCTGAACTATGCTGATGGCAATACTGTCCAGATGTCAACTGTAGTGTACACAATGTGTACACAAGTGTGACAAATCAAAATATTTGCTGAAAACATTGACTAACAGAATTCCCCTTCACAGGCAATTTGTTCCAACATCTGTCAATAAACTACCGGTACTGTACATTAACATACAGTACCTTAGTGGTCCTGTCATCACTTTATCCTCATGAAGTCACTTACATGTACCACACCTGGCAAGACTGCAAAATAATGTGCTCTAGCAGAAAAACAAATTTCATGATGTATAATGCTAAAATAGATAAAATCTCCTCTGAACTTCAAGCCCAAGACAATTTGGAAATTTGAATTATTTCAAATTCTATGAAACAAATGTCATTCTTGCATTGAACTTGACCATTTGTTTGCTAATCATCTGCGCGCATGACAACTACATTTGTACAAGTAGTCCTACAATACATACAAACTTATAGGGAAAATCCAAATGATCTTCATAATTCAGCATCATGTACAGTGTACTGTATAAGCTGTTATTTCGCATACAGATATTTTCGCGAATGGGGAGGTCACAGACATTTTCACAAGATGATGTTTTTGCGATTTGACACTGAGGCTTATCGTAAGTGCACTATTAGCCTAGTGTATGGTGACATTTTCATGTGTTGTTAAATTTGCGGTCCAGCAGTGGTTCGCAACATTCGCGAAAATTAAACCCTTGCGAAAATAACAGCTTTATACAGTAGTACGTACACATTGTACACCAACCACACCATGCATACATTTTGTAGATTTGTGGAATTCATTGTGGTCCTTGAGCAGAGAAACCAATACTCTGAAAAACACAAAACAAATCAACACTGAACAAGAATGATGACAGAGTATGTTACAATAGGCTCACATATTTCAGAAACGTAGCAATGTAATCCAAATACTTGCTGTGTAAGAATTTATGCATGCTTTCTTCTTTTGTTCTGCTTCCTTGAGCCCCCCCCCCCCCCCCCCCCCCACAGCGCAATCTTATGGTTAAGCTGCAATGTCATCATTCTTGTTCATTGTGATTTGTTATAAATTTTGGAAACATTTTTATTCCTCATCCCAATCACTATACATTCTGAAACTCTGTATCGTACACATTATAACTGATTTATCTGTTCAATTCTAAGTCTGAAAATCATCCGGAGGTCTCCTTAAATGCAGCTAATTTCAAAAGGGGATTAAAATCTGTAAATTTAATTTTATATCATGAATCTTTAATTTTCAATATAAGCATGAGTACAGTATGTACAACGCATGTATTACGAATGCAAAAGATTGAAAGTTGCCCTTATCATTCCCACAAGCAATGCACATTTTTGCTGTTGGTGACATGACAGAGCTGTTATTAAAACAAAGTCAATGCAAGCTGGATGTCAATTCATGCCATGTAGCAGTGTACCAGGTACTTCACCCCCGCTGACAAGGAAAGAAAAAATTACTTGGAATTAACAACAAGATTGTGCAACAAAACAAGGACAACAACATATTCTAGCTTCCAAGTGCAAAAGAAGGCAATTGGAGACTCTCTGGGGGAAGGATGGTTAGATCAGGAGGCATTTGCACATAATCCTATGGGGATCCCTGCCAAATCTTCACCTCTAATGCTGTGGTTGGTTGGTCATATGCAACACAATCACTTGAGTCAGTACCTGTGACAGGGAACCATAAAAGGTCTTTTGTTTATCCCACAAAACACTCATATGCATATTTACCCAAATCATTCCTGCATACGATATTTGATTGATGTAAAAATAATCAAAGGCAGCATGACAGCTATTTTGTAAATTCTAGACAACTTAAGTAATGGCAGCGACCGAATTTTTATTCATATACTGTAAAAGTGGATATTTTCGCGCGACTAATTTTTCGCGCTTGGCCGGATAAGAAGAGTTTCACGTGTTTTTAATTCTGCGGTATCAAGACATCAACTACAGGAACATATGGCAAGGAGAAATATTTGCGTGCTTTTATTTTCGCACTAGTTTCTGATTGCGCAAAATGCGTGAAAATTTCAACACCGCGAAAATTTCAACACCGCGAAAATTTCCACTTTTACAGTAGTGTATTTCATCTCTGAGTGGTCCATGCAAAATTTTATGAGAATGAAACACAATCTCAAACTGTGTATTTCATTTGTATTATGAATCCCTTGATACAATTGTATGGTCACACTGCTGCTTGCATTACACTTTGTACGTACAGAAACTATGAGTACCCTGATACTGCACACACACATGCGCTCAAATGAATATTACATGTACATTTCTAAGGCACATACATACACACACACACACGCACACACTTATACCAAAAGGCATCACTGACGAAGCCCACGATTCAACCCATTCAAAATGTACAGAGTAAATTGTGAAGACATTTTTGTGGTTTCTAAAATTTGTGCTAAAAGTAGCATGAAATATGCAAAAATGAATGTACATTGTACCATGAAAATTTCTGCACTTCACAGTTCATCTCTTTTTTATCTTTGCCCTTTCAAGAAGGACACATTTGTATCAAACGGGAACGGAACCCAAAATAGTGGATTAAGTAAAGTAGCAGCACACACTTATGAAGTTTGAGGAAAACCCAATAAGCTGTTCAAAAAATATTAATTTGTAAAGTTTTGGTGTGGCCAATTTCTTTCTCTTGATCTTGACATATAAAGGATAGTGTAAACTCCCCCCTCTTTTTTGTGAAAGAAGTAGTGCTTTTTCATAATGCTTGAAATATGAAAAAATATGTTGAATTCTCTTTAAAATATAATTTTCTTTATGTCATCCAGCATAATGTTGTGAAATATTGTAGTTTTCTCATCCAGCAAATGGCAGCACCTAAACTTTAAGATCTCATAACTTTTAAACAGATTGCTTTATTTTCCTCAAACTTCACTGATGTGTTCTACTGATACTGCTGCATTCACTCAATGTACACATTATATTTTGGGGTTTCATTCCTCTTTAACTGGCCAAAGCAAAATTAGACAGTACAATCAGTATTAGTCAGCTGTGCATGTAAGAAGGGTCTTCCTTCAAGCATGCATCAAAGTACATGGTTTAGTAAAAAAAACAAAAAAACAATTTCAGCATGTTGACACACAGACTGACGAGGGAAAAATTACGGGGGGCAACACAGTTGTACTGCCTTCGTGATATTACAGTGTACACACCATCATTGACTTGAGAATTTAAGCTACCTTGTGATAGCACCACGCGATAGGAGCAAGTGAGCACCTCGCGCTCAACAAATCTCTCTAATATCCTCTTTCCCAAGAAACGTCAGAGGATTGGCCAATGCTTCCATGACACACACTCACCAGACAAGACCTGGCATACATTACACTCTTATGATTTCTTTTTCCTTTTTACTCCTTCCTCCTTTTTTTTTTTGGGGGGGGGGGGCAGAGGAGGGAGTTCCATTGCACGCAATGTGTACTTCAATGCTGTCCACGCGACAGGACGGCCACACGAGAGATGGCCTCAATTATCCGCTAGGGGTTACTTTATTTTTGGATAGAGTCTGACGGTGCTGAATCTTACATCCATCTAGTCAGAGTGTACTAGGGACAGATTATCATTTGCCTCGATCTATTAATATCCCACACTGCCCCTTTACCGGAGACTGACTGGGCTGGGCCTACAGTATACTTCAGTTAGACATGTAGCCGTTTGTTTTTACTTCTTGATAAATGTGCAGTACACTCTCTTGGCAGTTCTTGCTGTCTCTAGTCAGAAATACACCACTGAACACTTTAAATCACACTCGCTGCCAACTCAGTAGTTTATTAAGTTTTCCTACCTATGCAATACAATGTACAGGTACATTCTACATAGTTGTTGTTGTTGTTTTGATTGTGTACCCCTTCCAAGCCTGTAGGTACGAATACTGTGCAGAATAGTATTCCTCTGTTGTTACATTGACTATCATACAATGTGTAGGCTGCTACATACAGTGCAGCATGTGTGTGTGGGATGTACATTACAAGTATTCAAAAGTTCCATAATACACTACTCAAAAAAAGTTAAGGACCACTTTTTAATGTGTGTATACAATTTTCAAACCGGGTGTTGTATTTCTAGAAATACCCGAATATGGCTGTCTTGAATCTCCTCAAACACCCTGTAACAATTTCACACATGGGCGGTTTCAGTTGTTGCATGATGTCTCTCGCATTATTGCATATCCTGAAAAGTGGGCCCATTGTGAAGTGGTACAAATGTGTACAAATGTGTACGTTTTAAAAAGTGGTCCTTAACTTTTTTTGAGTAGTATATTAGGATGATCCCATGGAATGCCTGTGTAGCACAACTGTAAGTTTAGAAAAGCTTTGAACAAAGAACCACGGAGGGACAATATTTTACAGCCCTCCATTTCTGGTATTCATAAAGAGAGACCTAAAGTATACTAGAACTGACATACATTGTAGGTAAATGACAACATGAGAAAGGTTTTCATTGTACACATTAACAATTAACTCACATTAACCTTCCCTTCCCTGTAAAATGCTTACCCCCCCCCCCCAAAAAAAAAAAAAAAAAAAAAAATATATATATATATATATAAATAAATAAAAGCAACCAACAAAATATTACATCACTGACATAATCACACTTAGTATCAGATCAGATTGCCAGCTTTAATACTTATATAAATTCTATTTAGATTCGTCTTGGTTAAAGGTACATGTATTGTAAACTACAAATTGCAGTTTAAAACCCCTCCCCCCGCAAAAAAAAAAAAAGTACAGCAGAGTATCAATCTACATATTAGTGAAGAGTGATATGTTTTTAATCTCTAGAAACAGTTAAAAATACAGAAATCACCCCCCCCCCCCATAAAAAGCTGGCGCTGCCTATAAGTAGATAGCCTACTGCATGTGAACATTTTCATGCTTGCTGAATAGAGATCTGTCATTCCTTTTTATAGCTTTGTATAGCTACAAAGAGCAGATGACAACCAGCACAGTGCCTTATTGTTTCTGTTTCTACTGCAATGCATTATATATCTTTGAAGTGGGCTGTAGTTGAACAATGCCCAGTGACAATCATGTATGCCTGTCACACAGCTGCCAAGTGATGTTAATACATGGCATAGACTTTGGGATGGGATTCAGGAAGAAGTACCTCATTAACTTATGGGACAACTGCAGCATTCTCCGATGTACATGTACATTGTACTGTGCTGTACATTGTATGTAGATGATTATTCATGGCAACACACATACTGGCTTTTCAACACATCACATCAAGTCATGAGATTGATGTCAGCAAAGTGCCAACTGTCTGTACTACTGGCATGAGACACAACACAGAAAGTAAAAGATTATAAAGGGTAAAAAAAAAAAATCAAAAAAGAAGTGTTCTTTATACAAAATAAAAAATAAAAACAAAAATATCATCAAAATATTGATTAAAATATTGCACTTTGCAGTACAACAACTTTTTGTACTTTCATGATTATATGCAGCCAGCATCTACAGGATTGTTCACACAGAACATTTCCACACTGACTGTAACTTATAGGGAAATATGTCTTCCAAATCTGTGAAAAGCCAAAATGTTAACCAAATTTGGTTGTAGATGTCCCCCCCCCCAAAAAAAAAAAAAAAGAAGAGAAAATGACAATAACAGGAAAAGCACACCAAAACTAATGCGGAAAAAAAAAAAAGGGGGGGGGGTAAAACTTTGCCTACCTGGATCATTGGCTTCTCTCTCTACATGCTGGAGGTCCGACTCAGCCTGGGCCTGTTCTAGCACCATTGATAGGAACTTGGCCTGTGTGCCTGACACCCCCTTGAGCAGTGAGTAGAGCACCAGTGTCTGCTCACACTCATTCCAGTCCTTGAAGCAGGACCAGAGGGCGTTGACCTGGTCCCGGAACAAGTCCGTCGGCTTCATCATGGCTTTAAGGGAGCCGATGGTGTGGGTGGCCGTGGTGCAGCTGCTGCTGCCGCCGCCGCCGCTGCTGCTTTTGCTGCTGATGCTGGTGGACGCCGCAGTGGTGATGGTTGGGGAGGCAGTGGTGAAGGCAGATCGTGGATCTACAGCACTCAGCCGCCGACCATCGTGGCCGAAAGGATTCCAGTGGTCCACTATGGGAAAGAGGCTACTCAGCTGGTGCTGATCGGGGAGCTTCTGGATGCCCTTCTGTAAATGAGAAAGTGATGCACATGTGAAATAACAATTTCCAGAATTTCCTCATGTGAAAATGGCAACTGTCAATAAGCTCTTAAAGGCTGGCTTTTCTCCTATCCATCATCACTGGATGAAGACGAAGTGTATATTCATACATACAATGGTATCTTGGATATCCTTCCTAAAAATGAGCATTGTCTCCACTACAGTGAAATCTCCTACAAGATGGGGAACAGTTCAATATATGTTAACATTTCTGGTCACACATATTCTTGAAGTACTGCTAAAGTTGTGGGAAATTGTCCACCATAATTTCAAAGCTTAAATCGACAGTTCCTGAAGGGAATAAGCATTCATAGAAATTAGTTCTCAGAGATATCAACACCATTTTACACAAGCTGTCAATATGACATCTTTTTCTCTTTTTTTTTTTCATGGAAAAAAAAATTACATACAGTAACAAATATTCCATGGCTTTTCAGATGACATGGTCATACTAAGTGCTTGAGTTTGGCTCGATTTAAGGTTTCAAGGATAGAAGCTGGATACAACTACAAAGACAAAAACAAAATAAATAAATAAATACACAAATATACAGTGCACCTTAAACCACAATACCTTCATTGAAATACTAAGCTTCAACATGCTATTAAGTTTCCAAACAATTTGAATTTCATCTGTATAACTTCCCTGTACTTCAACTATGGAAACTGACATACTTTTCGTTGAAATGGAAATTCACTGCCAACTTGATATACATGAAGATACTTGATGGATACTCAGTAGTTCAGTATATAACATTGTCAGGTTGGATTTAACATTAACTATGCTTGTGATTTCACAAACTATTGAGTATATTTCATCATGATACATTTGTACCTCTGAAACAAACATGTATTGTGCTTTGTGTATCACATAATGCAGGAATGTCAAATGAAGCAATGCTCACTGCACACGCCAGCTGCATTGTTGCAGTCATATTCATAGTGGTATTGAAAATAACACTAATTATACCACCACTGCCGATATCTCTAATTCAGTAGAAATATGATTTTTAAGCAATTCAAACCCAATAGCCATTCCTTGCGCTGGCCAACTGGGAAAAGCTCTCTCCCAGCACAAGAAAAATTTAATTACTGGATATCAACATTATAGGAAACTTACATTTGGATGGGTCAGTTCTTGTAACTATATCAATCAGGAATCACAGAAACTGTTAAATATACTGATAATACCTTGCTCTCAAGCAAATGGCTGTTCAAAATATACAGCACACTCACATATAATTTATACAATGTACAGTGGGAAGGAATAAAAATAGGACTACTATTGCTTCATTCAATACTTAGCAAGAACAGGCCTCACACCAAACGTTTTATGTACACTGAATGATGCCGACATCTGTAGACACAATTTGTTTTTCAAAATCTTACACAGTTTTTGCTTGAAGATCTGAACTCAGTCACCCTGAAGAAACAAGTGCAGTTTAAAATTATACCCCTTTTTTTTGCAATCACTGCGTGAATCTACTCTATAAACGATACTTACGGATGTCAACAAAAATAAACAAGGCTTAAATAGGGGGATCAAAGTACACCCTGCTCAGTGTTATTATCTATCAGAAATTCATCATCAAACCATGAGACAAAACACTTCCACATTTTATCAGATCTCTTCTACAGCCAAACTATACTAGGTATCACAGGATGAGCTTTCTACTTCTCGATTGAAAAATAACACTCTATGCAGAGAATGGAAGAACAAGCATAGAAAAACAAAACAAAACAAAGAAAACACTAGACTCTGAAATCATGGCAAGCAGGTGGTTTCCGTGTACAAATTGGCATATGACAGCATCCATTTAAAAGCCTGACATCATTTCCAGACACATCAGTCCAAAGTCCAAATGTCACCACTGTAGCTACAACTGCAAACACAGCACCAAGAATAACCAGCTTTTATGTGCATTCTTGAATGAATACACGTACTCCGCTGAATGAATTATGACCACAATGTATCTGTCATCAATGTGGGGATTTTTTTCTTCTTCTTCTTTGGAATTGCACATAATGCATCTGACTTACTACTCACAGGCAAATACAAAAATAAAAAAAAACAATAATTGGCACTTCAGAGTCATCCTTTCAGGGGGAAAAAAAAAAGAAAAAGAAAGAAAAGAAATCTTAATTTTGGCTATTCTAGTGTTACATGATTGTTTGTAAAGATGACTAACAGTGTAAATTCAAAGCTATGAACATGCAAGTGTACTACACCATTGATAAATGATAAGCCAACATGACTCTTGCCATGAATTATAGCATGTAGAGATTTCCCAGTTCAAACATTCACATCGAAATGATGCTGCTGCTGCTGAACAGTCACTAAAAAAAAAATTGAGTCATCTAAAACATTGCATAATAATGTCAGAGCAAGAAAATATACACAAAAATTAACAATTCACCACATGGAATGAATATGAAAAAAAAAAAAAAAGAGGGAAAAGAAGAAGAGATGATCATTCAGTCACGGTCCACAAATACTTCCGGAGAATAAGACACATAAAGCACTGTATATCCTTGGTATCAAAATGGTGACAACAACAACAACATCTGGGCAGCATTGAAAACGATAACCCTCCACTCACCATGTCTGCTCAGGCACTTCTGGCAAGGGAGCAGCGAGAGCACCGACCGAGCAATCTACGGATTGTTTATCACACCCTATACTCCTGGCTGTGCGAGAGAACTTGTGTGTGTGAGTTACACATCAAGAGTGTGCGTGCAATTTCCTATGAGCAAGAATCAACCAGGAACTAACATATCAAGGAAGTTCCCTCTTCAGATATGAGACTTCGACACTGCTCAGACAATATTTTAAACTGTTATTGGTATTGCCCCACATGACATGCTGTACTAGTATACACATTTTAAACCTATTTTCTTCGCATCTCTCTCCATCTCTCTTTCTCTTTCTCTCCTAAGCTCACAGCACGCAGGGAAAAGAGGAGGAGTTTGGACGGTCTGCATTGTACAATCGTCACAAGAAATGCACAGTCCAGAGTTTATTGAATCATTATGGGAAGTAACAGAAAATAAACAGGATATGCATCAGCGACAGACAATGGGCAACCGAGCTCATGGCGATTTCTATTGGCAGAAAGAGATAGTGTCATGGTGGAGTCTCCACCCCCTCTGTGCAGCCAAATAAGGTTGCATGGGAGGATGACATCACGCAACACACATAATTACGGCTCATCAACAAACCCAAGAAGACAACTGACAGCAGGTTGGGACCTTTTAAGGCAGGTGAAATGGAGACTCAAGCTCTTGCTTTCAAACACTCACTTCTCTCCAGAAATACTGCGGGAAATTGTGCGCACATGCTATAGCGGGAGTGAACACAGGCTACTAAAAATAAAGCCCTTTACTGTACGGTTGGTTCTCTGGGCAATGCTCATATTCTAATATTTCATTTCTGTGTCAAATGTGATAAAAAAATTTAAAACTACACAAAAATATTGGGTTTTTTTCTCACATCCCTTGCTATGAAAATCAAATGTACTGTTCATTGCAAAATTAATTGAGGACAAAACTGTTCAACATTCATTTAGAACTCTACCACAATCAAGCAACAATGCACACAAGTTGTTAAAAAGTGTTTGAAATTTACAAGCATGTGGGAAAAAAGACCCTCTGGGTGATAAACGTCAAAAAAATCTTATGAATGGATAAATCTTCATTGTCAAAAGAGAAAGGAAGCAAAAATTTCCATGAAATAGGACTTCAATTCCATAGTAATGTCAGGTGGGCTTCTGATGGTTTCATTTTGTGCGTATGTGTGTTCTCTTCTTTGCTCATAAATATCCTCCATAAAAGGGGAAGGAAATCAAAACAAAGACAGTTTAAAGGCTTTCCCTTTACATGTACTTTGAAAGATGTTATCAGATATGATGCAAGTGAGGTTTTGAAAAGATAACCATCTCCAGACCAAACACGAAAATAAAATCACTCACATGAACTTTTTTTCACTACCAACTACAAGATTAATAATGATAATGAAATCATATGCTTCACCACATTAAACATTGATAATTTTCAGCTGAAGTAATCTTCAGATTCTTTTTCCTCAGGTTTGTGTACTTCTTCCCCAGTACTAACAAACTACACAATGTACGGCAAGCTACATAACCAGCCATGCAGAGATCTTATTGAGATTCTTTATATTTCTTTTTTTCATGTATTACAAACAAGTAAATAAATATACTGCCTTGATATCACTTTGACTGCAAGTCCTCCACATCATTTGAAAATTATTTTTGGCTCACTTGAAAGCTGTAATGCAATTTATCAATGGACATGCAAGGCTGCTAACCACACTGCAGATCTCAAGGTAAAACACATACAGTTGTATATTCCTAAGAAAAGAAAAATTGCACACTTAGCATGTATCAAATATGCTACACAAAATTTCATTAAAGCATTTTGCTTTTTGCTCCAATTCTGTATTTTCTTATTCTGAATGAAGAAAAAGCATACTCATTATTCTGGTAGTAAAAACATAATAAGTTGGTAGCTCTGCAACATTTACAAAATTGTTGAAAACTCTGGCCACATTCACCACCACAAGTACATTCTGTACATGTATCAATGCAAAATATTTCTCTAATTTCATATGACACAGGCTACTCTGTTTACTGGTAAGTACAAGTGCCTTTTTAATATTGCTTTTGATAATCAGAAGGAACACTCTGGATCCCATAACATCATTTCAGTCCAGCCTGGAAAATCTCCCGAGTATCTAATCCTACAGTTGTTATGATGCAGAGATTAAGACAAACAACTGTCTGATGCACAGATTATACATTATGCCTTCAAATAATTATATTTGACAGTTTTTTTATTCTTTCTTTCTTTCTTTCTTTCTTTCTTTCTTTTTCCTTTTTAAATACACCAACTTGCCACATGATTTTACACCATGTACGTACAATGTACAGTACATAGATGCACATGTCCAATATAAAAAAAGGCAACACTAGGGGGCTCTCTTCCACTTGGCCAGAATTATCACTTACAGTCAATGAGAAGTTGTATGGTACAGTATACACACTGTACAATGTACAGTACCGCAGTTGGCCTAGAATGTGTCACAAGTGTACAACCCTACATACTACAGTTGTACATACAGCTCTGAGCTCAGTACCAGTTTGCTCTTTATTTCATGTGGCATCATCAAAAGCTTTACCTCCCTTTTATATAGGACCCTCCTTTGCAAAAAGTAGTTTGCCATTGACCCATGGATAAGGTTTTTTAATTAAACGATTTAACATTATGTTGTTCCTCTGTTTGAAAATTTTCAGTCTCCAACTGCCATATACAGTACAACTGTACATTTTATTTTCATTCAGTTTCCAGATTTCAACATTATTGTAAAAGCAAAAAATATTCACGGTACGAAATTTTTGCAAAATGGAGCCGATGGCTTTTTTAACGGCATGAAATTTTTGTGAATTGCCACTGGCATCCAATGCTTTATAGTGTAGACAAGAACTTCTGTGTGCATCTTAATTTTGCAAATCTTGGCTCTCATGAAATTTGCAAAGATAAAATGCAGCAAAAATTTATGGTTCTACAGTAACTTAGGCAACTTTCTCTGCTATGCATGCTTTTTACATCAGCATCACATTTATAAAATGGTAAAGAGCAGAATTAGTAATCAGCCTAGTAAATATAAATCGTAGATGTATACCAGGCGCTTCAACTATACAAGGAAAGATTTCTGCAAAGAATACAAGGACAATGCAACGGAGGTATGAAAATACAGTCAACCTTGCCCAAGTTGAATCTATTTGGACTGAAGAAATAGATTTGACTTTTATAGAGAAAATTCAATTTATGAAGGATTAAAATCAACAGAATATAAAGAGGACTTGAAAAGACCTTCGATTTATGTGAGGTTGACTTATGCAAGGTTGACTAGGCACAGATTTGTATAGAATGCAAACTCATACTGTAAAAATGGATATTTTCGTGCGACTAATTTTTCGTGCTCGGCACGGTAAGAAGAGTTTTGTGTGTTTTTAATTTTGCGGAATCAAGACATCGTGCAAAGGAACATATGGCAAGCAAAAATATTCTCGGGCTTTCATTCTCGCGCTAGTTTTTGGTTGTGCAAAATGCGCGAAAATGACAACACCGCAAAAATTTCCACTTCTACAGTAATTTGTATGAGTACTGGACACATCAAAAGGCTATAACCATCCCCCCATTTTTTTGTTTTGTTTTGTTGTGTTTCTTTCTTTTTTTTTTGGGGGGGGGGGGGGGGGGGTTGCTTCATGCAAAACATTCAATGGCACCCCAAGGCCTTACATCTGATCAGCTTCAGTGATGTAACAATATAATTTTCTCAATAGACATACACATTACTGTAAAAGTGGATATTTTCGCGCGACTAATTTTTCGCGCTCGGCAGGGTTAGAAGAGTTTCGCATGTTTTAAATTCCGCGGAATGAAGACACCAACTACTGGAACATATGGCAAGCAAAAATATTCACGTGATTTTATTTTCGCGGTAGGTTCTGGTTGCGCGAAATACGCGAAAATTTCCACACCGCGAAATTTCCACTTTTACAGTATACAAATTGTCAGTGAGACTTCACTAAACATACACACATTGGGAAGTTGTTTCAAGATTCTACCATACTTTGTACATCCTCCTAGAATAAAGATTGCAATCATGCCATCACAGTGAAACATCTATTTTTTTTTCTTTCTTTTCGGTGTGTGTGTGTGTGTGTGTGTGTGTGTGTGTGTGTGTGATAAAGCACAGGAATGTCCATGCAAACAGAATTAGAGTCACATGACCAATTTGCCTGTCTTGGTGCATGTACATGTAAGAAGTCATGCTGTTGGACAGGCCACACAAAATCAAACATGAACAGTAGATACTGGGAATGGGATCATACACATACAGTGTACCTCACAGATGTGTGCATTCTCCAAGGACAAGGACTTTGTAGCCTTGGTTATTTAGTGTATACAGTGTACATTTTTTTTTTTATGTACAGTGCATAAATATGTGGAATCCTGCTTGGATTTTCTTAAGCATAAATGTGCTTAGTTAGATGAGTCAAGTGCTACCTTTCAAGATAGTTTCTTTATGTTCTGTCCAAGTCAACATGGATGGTTTCACAAATAATTTTCTCTTGCACATTAACCCGTTGAGGACGAGTCCCGAGTATACTCGGGCAGGTGTCTATAGGAAATACGTGTTGTAGTAAAATCAAACCGTCCTCAACGGGTTAATTTGTCTTTGGGCGGGAAGGTTGGCTAAAGAATGTTTGTGGAATGCTCTTATCTCAAGTTTTATACATAACCACATAGTCAGGAAGCATTGCCTGCTTGACACAATAACTTAGTACTGATGGCATTGTACCTTTAGACAAAATCTAATCCTCAAATTTACAAGTCCATGACCAATGGTCAAGACCACTGAACAAACATAATCAATGACCAAATATGGCAAAATACTAGATACCTGCACGCAATTTCTTCCAGATAGGTGAATGTATGCACATGTACAAAAGTCTGGTCTGAAATAACAAATGCAATTGCATACAAATGCAGTTTTGTATGATTCAGCGTGTTAATGAATTGGGCAAAATGCTGTCCTGGAACTGTCATGTTACAAACAAGAGCAAAAAAAAAAAAAAATAAATAATGTAAACATAACATGCACACACACTTATAATACAAATCCAAATATCATAATATATATATATCCTTGTTTCCTGTACAGCTCATCTGGCTGCATCAAAAGGCGTGTCTTCATCAGCCCGAAGTTCAAACTAGCGAAATATTTTGCAGTCTTGGAAAATAGCCCGATACAGTGAATGTGCATCTTCATCAGCTCGAACAGCCCGCTTGGGAAAATTAGCACGAAAATTGATGCATGCGCACTTTGCATCATTACTCTGCTTAGCTCGCGGTTTGAAAGTGGTTTTTCTCCACGCAAAATCCCCTATATCACCGTATGTACGATACTACAACCAGGGAGGTGAGCAGTACAGCATATTCTCTCCAAAGGGATATCAATAATGCTAGTCTTTCTTCTGTCCAGTGAGACATCTTATATGAAATTAACAATTTGAAATGTTTGAACAACCAAAATAGCGCGCTAGTTCACGAATTAGTGCGCTAATTCACGAACTAGCCCAAGATTTCTTGGGATATTTTCCCGACCACATACTAGTAGTGCGCTATTTGGGTCTCCACCACACAAATAGCCCGCTATTTTGACATCGGGCTAGTTTCGCAACTGCAAAATAGCGTGCTATTTTGAAACTTCAAGCTGGTGAAGACATGCCTAAAATGTATTTTAAAGACCTGTAGTGTCGGGAAACATGGGTGATTTGATTGAATTGACCTCCATTCGCTACCCACTAGGGTATAGTGTATATATTCAAAGACCATGAATAGCACCTGTTAGCCACCTGTCAGTGAATTGTGCACTGAAGCGTACACTCATTGGTAATAACCGATTCCAGTCAAGAGTCTTCGGCTGCGAATGTACTTACAATGTACATGAGATCAGTGATAAAGCTCTGACGCAATTTGTTACGGGATTCTTGATTTTTTAATATGATCAGAGCTGGGCCAGACTTCCCATTCCATGGTATCCCAACATCACCCTGTCTTTAATCCCTGACTAATCCTCTATTCCAATTATTTTTCTCTGCCCCCCCCCCCAAAAAAAAAAAAAAACCAAAACAAAACAAAAACTATGATCAAATCAAATCAAACTTCTCCAGGTTTACAAGCAAAGAAGTTGAAGATGCTAGTTTTGCATTTGACTCTTGATGAAAATATGATTTTGCAAGTCAATAACTCAAATATAAATGACTGACACAGACAGTAACATGCAAAACTTACAAAAATTTTCTCTACCATGATAAACTTATTATACCTGCATACCACTCTTTGAGATAAAAGAAGAATGACCTGTCACTTTCAGGACTTTGGAATTTCACTCTGAACAAGTGCAGAACCCCGATTACCTTAACACCACACAGCCTATACTTTCTGTATAGACCTATAATTTACCTGTGTACATGTATACTTGTACTCTAAAGGAGAGTTCACCACCAAATGCCAGATGCCAACAAGGGACTTAAGTCTTAGACAAGGTGTTCAGGTGCTCTCAGTGTAAGACATTACATGTATAACTTCACAACCCCAAGCCAGGGAAGCTCCTGGTCAATATGACATCAAACTACTGTATGTGTCTTAAAAGAGCTGGCCAATGAACTTGCACCCATTCTAGCCATCATCTTTCAGTCCTCCGCTGATACTGGAAAGGGGCCAATGTGACTCCTACCTTCAAGAAGGGAGAGCAATACAAACCTTCAAACTACAATGGACCATCCTGTGTGTCTTACGAGTGTGTGCTGCAAGATGCTTTATAGGCTTGTAGTGCAAGAAAAGATCACCTTGATAATAATATTATATGCCCACTACAGCATGGTTTCAGAAGGACAAGATCCTGTGAAATTCAGCTTTTGGAATTCATTAATGAGCTGATCAACAATATGGTCCAGGGAAAGAAGATGGACATCTTAGTGTTACATTTTGCAACTTTAGCTTTCAGCATAGTCAACCATTCACTCTTGGTCCACAAGTCAAGCTTCACTATTACTGGATCAGAAAGTGCATAAATTTATTTTTGCAATCTCCAACTTATTACCAGCAGGCAACAGGTTGTGGTGACTCATTCTAATCCCATCCAGGGCACAGTCAGGAGTCCAACTGGGCAGTACCAGTGTGCTGGGCCCACGCCTATTTCTTGCCTACATCGATGACATGCCAAACCCGCTCACCTCCCATGGCAGGCTTTTTGCAGATTACACAGTGAAATGTATGATGTACACTTTTTAGAACTTTACGACTCCAAGCAACCAGTAAGCCATCTGGCAGGGAATGGCACATGCTATTCTATCCTGAGAAATGTGTTGGCTTGTCTGTTAAGGGCTGATTTCACGGAGCACACGAACAATTTGCAAAGGATGCGAATGTCCCCCCAAAAAAGGTAAATTCCAACATTCGCATTTTAGTCTGCAAAAGATCGCCAAACCTGTGCAGGAGTTCGGAAGCCCTGTCAACTGTTTGTGGGTGTTGTTTTTAGTTTGGCAGTGGTTTTTTAAAAATCTGACATTTCTCGTGAACATTTTCCGCACACTGGGTCATGATTTGCTTGTAATTTGTTCTCAAAAATGTCTTGAAAGCCTCGTCATATGCCCGAGACCTTGGCAAGACGTGCGCTATGTTTGCAAAATCTTCATGAAACCCAATTAGGTCCCGACACTTTGGAAAATGTCTTGTGTATGTTTCGTGAAATTTGCAAAGTTCTTTTGATCATTTTATGACATATCCACAAACTATTTGTGCACCTTTTGAGACATTTTCACACACTTTTGGTGCATATTTGAGGACAAATCCTCACCTTGGACGTCTGACCTCCATAAAGCTTGGGGCCAAAGTGTGTGACTTCAGGACTTTACCTCATTTCATTTGAAATATTACATTTTCTACAAATTAAAATCATAGCCTACATCTACACATCCAACAGTTAAATGTGTAGATCCTCAGAGAAGAAATAGGCACACAAAAAACAATAAGCGTGCATGTATAACACAACAACAGAGAGAAATGAGAGGGAGAGAAAGGAGAAAAAAACAAGAAAATTTTAACTTTAACATAACAGCTATCAAGCATTACATCTGGATATGCAAGTTCCTTGCTGAAAAAAAAAGTTTCTTGCTGAAAGAACGTTTGATTTTGAATGCAAATAAAAAAACACAACTTTGCATTTGATTCTGATCAATCACAAAGTTTCGGGTGATACACATTAGCATTTGAGTGTGAAGTTGCATCAAGTTTCTGACAGCAAAGCTACGCAATGTCAGGCTATTAGTATGGAGTCCAGTGCATACTTCTATGGTGCTTCTCATCAAAGCCTGTTGAGGCAACAAGATGAGGCTACTTAGAACTACGGTGCTTCTCATCAAAGCCTGTTCAGCAACTGGATGAGGCTACAGTAAGCATGATAAGCATTACACTTTAGACTACAGTCCAGAAGCCAGCATGTACAATGACACATCATTTACACTGTATTTGCTGGCTAATTTCAACAGACTGTGCTCCTCCACCACGCATACACGCATGATTACAATGCTAAACTACATTGTATCTGTAGAACAGCCCTGATGCATGCTGTACACAATTAAATGTCACGGCAGCCGTGCTTTGCACAGCGTCTGGTCGGGTTCAATAATGTAGACCTCTATGCGATAGCAATGAGTAGCGAGCACATCTCGAACTGGTATTTGTAATTTTTCTGTATGCACTCTGCAATGATATAAACATATGGAAGCACTGATATAAACACATGGAAGCACAAACATACATCCTACCCCCATAGTAATACATGTACATGCAACAATCGCAACATTACACCGACCCTTGGCCATTTCGGTCTGCTCAGGAGTGCTATGAGAGAATTTTGACTCGAGAAGAGCCTCAATGCTCAAGCTCGATTTTGAGAGCAAGCTTGCGCACACACCAGAGGATACAGTATCCTCCGGTGCGTGCGCAAGCTCGCTCTCAAAATCTCACAGCTTGCGCGCTGTCTGTATGTGCTGGATGCGTGATAATGATGTGATGTGACGTCGCGTCGCGAGATGATTCCAGAAAAAGCGCCCAAAGGTTAGCGGGCGGCGGAATTGACGAAGAAAGTGAACTGGTCATTCCTACAAAGTGATTAGTTTGCTAACAAACTGGAGTACCCACCTACTCTATCAGTGTGGAATAGTAATTTGGAATAGGCCTATATGCACAAGATCAGGTTAGTACTGATTTCATTTTTCCCGTAATGAATTTTTGTAAAAAGATGGCAGACTTCAGCTTGACGTGGATGATTCGTGCGCGGAGAAGCGAGAGCTGCAGAAAAAAGCACCGAAAATATTAAGTCGAATCAGGCCGCTAGGTGCGGCTGTCTTGCATTGTGCGAACACGCTGGCGCCCGTGTTTTGATGGGTCGCTCTGCATCGGTTGATTAAATCTCGATTTTTGGAGAAAAAAAAAAACAGACAGAATTTTTTCTTCTTTTCATCATGGATAGGCCCCTAGTGGACATGTATGTGTAACAAAAAATCACCGTGCAAAATTGTGACAATTTATATGTCAGATGTGAGATGAATAAAAAGTGAATAGGGAGCTTCTTGAGGCTCTCCCCCGGGTCGGGAGGCCTCATGAGGCTCTCGGCAGGCCTCGTGAGGCGAGGCAGTGCTCGTACAGGGAGCAGGCCTCGCTCGGCTGGCCTCGTGAGCGGGTTTCCCGGACTGATAGATGATGATATAGATCTATCCCCAACAAGATACAGACTGATCTCTCGGTCAACACAAGGCCAAGGGCCGGCCCAACGCAAGGCAGGCAGTAACGTTAGGCCTAATACCAATATTACGTAACCCAACTACGAGCGGTCAGTTCTGACAGACTTCAAAGCACCGCACTCGCTGGGACGGCTTAACTCGTCCCGCAGGGGATACTTTGGCAAACGATGCTCCGAGCCGCAAAAATGATGTCATACTCACCAACATTGCACATACAATATAGTGCTGTATCGAGTCGAAAACTCGACTTGCAACAACATATGGCTGCGCAAAACTTTGCTGAAGACCACGCGCATGCGCATAATATCCACAGGCAAAACAGAGGAGATACCGAGTGCAGTGCACTTTGAACGAACTGAATTGGCCCATGAACAGCGAAGGTACTGTACAGTGTATTGTCGTCATGCTTTGTGACTGTGGTAAAGTACATACCCTAAGAATAAAATTCTAAATAAAAATCCCTCACATTTCTCCACATATTTCAATATCTGTCCGTAAAGCTGACATTTGAAACTACAATCTTACGTAAGTGTTGACTGCGTACAATTGCGTACATTTTATCTATACCGTTGTGAAGCCAGCTGTTATTTGTCTTTGTGTTTGTTCGGGACAGCGTGACGGCCATTATTGATCGTGTCGAGAGTGCAGTGTTTGTTTACATGCCGGTCGTATCATATCGTGATTTACATACTAAACGACGGTATGACATGTTAAACAATTTGTTACACTGCAGATTCACTATTTGTAGCTATAATTAATTCAGAATCATGTTAAATCGAATATGCTCGAAGTCGACGGGGCAGTTGCAGTTTGTGTAGTCCCATGCATTGACGTTCCATAGTGGAACCATGGAGCTAGGTAACTCCATGGTAAGAACCAGTTTGCGAACGCGCTGCGGATGACGTCATTGTGCGTACGCACTGTCTCATCTGTCATCGCTCTCGCTCACGGGGGCTTAGCGAGGATTACTTTTTACGAGTCGGCTTCGAGCATCACTTCAAAAGGACCCCAACCGTTGTTACTCCATCTTTTTGGTAGCTCCATGGTTAGACTTAAGACTAAGAGTAAGACTTAGATGGTTATATTTCACACTCAGACTGTACAGTCTGTAATTTACCTCTAACAAAGTTAGGCTCTACTTTCGAGGGTCGAGACTATGATCTATGTCTATGGTCTCGAATACTGAACAGCAAGAAGATTTAACATCACTCAGATCATCAGAACATTCAAGATTCATTGATAGTACTAACGTTAATAATAGTAATACTATAACGTTAGACATTGAGTCATAATCATATGATCTAGTCTAAACAGTTATCTGCGCCAAACGTCCACACACGTACAGTAATACTAGTAAGCGATATAGGTGCCTACTAACGTTAGGGCGCTAGCTAGGGCGACAACTAGGCCAGTATTACTAGGCATTTAAAATAGCAATGCCACACAATAGCAATTCATTTAGCAATGCAATTTATCCATACCTATGTATTTCACACTGAGAATTGTAGCTCAGCGTGGCGTAGGGAGAGCTTGTACTCTAAAATTTAGAGATATCCAGGAACAACTGCTAACCCATTCACAAACTGGCGACGTAACCGTTTCGAGCTGCTGGCTGGTTCCTCTCTACTATTTCATGATGGATCACAGGTCGTGGGTCGGATCGCACGAACGGATGAATCGCCTACGTTACAATTGGGTGTACGTTCTTCGATATCCGGTTTTTCCGTCGTAAGTTTACGTACCGATGTACCGACGTGACTCTTCATGCATGGTGCATGCATTATACACGTAGCTAGAGCACTGTGATGGAGGAGGCAGCGCATGCACACACACACCACACATACTGCGCGCACGATTAGCTCTCTCGCTCGCTCTCGCTTGATCGCGGGCAAAGAGATTATACCTATAGAGTAAGTAGTCGCCATACGCGTGCGTACAAATAGTGCGTCCAAAATTGAAGAGGGAGCGCACACTCAGCTCCTGGCACTGGATCTAAGTCTACGTTCAAGTCATATCTTCTCATATCGTATCTGGAGTGATATGTTATTCTTCATTACACATTTTCATTTTCAGAATCACGATGTGGTTAGTTGTTGAAATATTAATTTCTACGATTATATCATATCATTTGAACCATTTGGTAGAGTCCAGACCTTTTTGTTGTTCGCAAAATAAATAGTGGAAACTTGGGTGTAGACTAGACAGTACTTGAGCATTATGACGTTTGTTTCGCGTACATTCCCACTCATGCCATAAAATCAAACAACATCAGCACCATTATGACGCTTAAACATGACCTTTGTGACGTCACAATAAAACGACGCACGGTCACTGCGCCGAATATTCAAGTCGAGCGCATAAAACAGTGCGCTACCTTCTACTGATTAATAACTGTACAGAATCCGTGCAATGGCGGCTCCCACAACGCGAAATGGCAGCTCCCTCGCGCGGCTGCCTCCTCACTGGACTACGCCCTCTTGTGGTATAATCTCTTTGATCGCGGGTTGTTGGCGCGCTGGCTGCTGGCGTAGGCATGCATGCACGCAGGCATGGCTGCTGCGCTATGCTACATGCTGATCAGATATGGCTTGTCTGCTGCATATCGCATGCGCATTACATAATACCGTTCCTACGATAACACTAAACACGGTGGGAAGAAGCGGAGAAGCGAGCTACAGGTGAGTTTAATGTACGATAGATTCTCGAGTTACGATTTCTAGTGTCATTTCCATCCGACTATATCATTTGTAATATATCTTGTGGCCATTTAAAATATAATGAGCTGCACTGGAATATCTCTATTACTTACATGAAGAAAAAAAGGCAAGAAGATTACTCTCCCCGTCACCCTAGTCCCATGTGTCCAATTATTTGTCAGTTGTGGTGCCCTACTCGCTATGTAACTGCGCGGACCAGCCCAAACGTGTACGAGGAGCTAGGAGCGCCCCGGGGTTGAACTTTACTCGCTGTCTAGCTAACGTCAGAGAACCCTAGCTACAGACAGTAGGACTGCAGTGTACATGTACCCTCGCACTGCCACTGGCCCTGATTCTGATCTAGAGTCTAGCTCTCTGTGACTGTGGGAACTGTAAATAATACATTACTATACTAGTACTAGAACCCTCTAATTTAGTAATAAGTTTAATAGTATAGAACAGAACACCACAAACATTTTTTCGGCGCTATTGTAGGGTCTGACTTCGGTCCCACCTCCTCGTCAATTGATCTCCAAACATGCACAAACTCACTCTAATTACTCTTAAGTAACAACCACAAATATTTGCGTCTGAGAGTGAGACCCAAGTCCATGTCCAGTAGAAATGGAGTTTTTGCCATTTTGACACTTTTACACTTGGCGGAATATATCGATCACAGCTCATCTAGTTCATGAAAAATGAAATGATGCTGGGACTTGGATTCTTCTTATATTTTTGTGTATTGATGTTTTCCGTTGCGACCTGATCGATGATAGTAGTCTTCTTGTCTAGCAATGATGGCACAGAAATGTCAAAAATGTTTAACCTCTGATTTGATAGTCCAATTTCCCTCAAACTTTCACATGCTCTAGTAGAGTTTCTAATATGACTGCTTTCACTCAATCCACATTTATATTTGGGCTTCGATTTCCTTTAAATTGATTACTTCCTTTCAGACAACAGGCCCAAGAACAGAGCAAGCAATGAGCCGAGGAGATGTTTGGCACGTTCTCATTCCACAGAACCTTGACAGGACAGTATGGATGGGTATCATAAAAGTCCAGGTAAATTCACTGTTTATAACCTGCCATACTAGTTACCCTCCATTTTCCACTCAGAATAATGACTTCTGCCTAATGTGTGATTATATACTGTATAAGTGGTTTCTTTCGCGGTGGTTTTATTTTCGCGCTTTTCGCGCTTTGAGGTTGAACCGCGAATTTAACATCACGCGAAAATGTTTTGAACTCGTGGCTTGTTACAACTCTATCATTACCGACCGCGAATTTAAACACACGCGAAAAAGTCGGCACCGATGGAAACCGCGAAAGTTTCTGTACGCGAAAGAAACCACTTTTACAGTAGCAGAATTCCTCATCATGTTCAAGAAGAATGAAATCAAACATGCTGAAGAGTTGAAAGTTTCATTGAAAAAAAAAAACAGATATGGAATCATTAATTTTAGCCAACTTCATATCAAAACTGATTTTGCTTATGATCACCAATATGCAAATTAATTAGATAGTGCAAAGATATCACCTTATATGACTTTCATGTCCAGTGTTGTGTACTGTAAAACGAGGACTGTTTGCGTGCATTTTAATTTCGCGAATTTCGCGAGCGCCAAGATTCGCGAAATTAAAATGCACGCAAAATTTCTTGTCTACACTATATGCATTGGACGCCAGTGGCAATTCGCGAAAATTTCATGCCACGAAAAAGGCCGTCAGCTCCAATTCGCGAAAATTTCGTGCCGCGAATATATCATGTTTTACAGTATGTGCAATGATTATGAAATAATTCTTTTGTACATAATTCAACAACTATAAACCCCACCCCACCCCATGCAAAAGTCATCATTCTTGCATGATTGTACCATTAGAACCAAGTGATGCGAATGGTGATGATTTCCCTTCATATGTATGAAAAGAAATACAGTGAAGTGTTATGTGCAGTCAAGTGGGACACTTGTGAAACTAAAAGACATCATCAACACAGCCAAAACAGAAAATGTGTGAGCGATGCCACCGATCTTCTCAAATATGCACTGAATCAGAAGAGTGTGTTTGCCTGCTATGTTTATCTTCTTCTAGAAGAATGTGATAGGATAAATTTACTTTGGCCACTAGTCCCCTCCCCTTTAAAAAAAAAAAAAAGAGTATCAATGCGCATTTCAATGTCATTAATTGTTTTGTTTCTTTGTTTTTGCTGTAATAGGGAGAAGAGCATCAGATTCATCTGGAGCTTCCTCTAGATAAATGCCTCCATGGCGCAAGGTGCTATTCTCAATATTCCAACTGCTTTCCTTCTTTCTTCCTCACCTGTTATGCATTTTGTGTCAGTTATTGAATTAAACATAGTAACATCCTTCTGCATATCTCTCTCTCTTTTTTTTTTTTTTTTTTTTACATTTTGCCTACAGATGGTATTTGGCATCAGAATGAACATGTATTTAATTCTTTTTGTCAAGTTTAAATGGATTAAGCTGCTGCAGTTAAGAAATGACTAATCCTTGTGTATGTGCATTTCAGAGTGAATAAATTGTGTTGCGAAGATTTTATATTCAGTCTTATACTCGCCCTTCAAATGTCTGGTCAACCATTTAGAACAAGATTTAGACAGTTCTTTCAAAGTTTTCTGGCCTCACTGGTCTTCCAAAACATCAATGAGCCACGTCCTGATATTTGTGTAAGTGCTTCTTTCTTGTTTTTCGGACAGAGTGTGGGGAGACTGGAGATTAGAACGCCATCTACGCAAACACAGAAAAATGATCCAGAGTAGGCTGAAGTCGGCGACCGACCCAGAGAATTTCATTCAAGAGCTCTGCAGCCTGCTGGAGGCCTCCAAGAAAAAGGGCTGCAAGACGGGAATGCCTCTTCTGAAACTGGCTGATGACTCGGCTCTGTACTCGAGAATAGTCCAAGAAGTCGGGGATATAGGCTGGGAGAGGCAAGTTTGGATGCCTATAAAGAAATGGTCATGATGATCCTCCACAACAGCAAGTCATAAAAGGCCATTTAAAAAGACAGTGACACAAACTTCAATCGCATTCATGGGCTATGTGCTGATATTATATACGTGATGACAAACCTAAGACAGCCAAAGAGAATCTTTATAGAGCTTGCAAGGAGTTTTAGGTCATTGCAGGAGCGCATTTTGGTGTAAAATGTAATGGAAATACTTGTAGTTGAATGTAAAGTACCTGATAAACATATGCAAATGTGAGTGAAATTGCTCTTTGAATGATGCTAACATTCTGGAGTTTCTGTCAGAGTACAACTGTGCAGTTTAAATTGATTATAACCATACGAGTTGTGGCATGCAACAAACTGAGTTAGGGTGTACATGTATAAATGCCAGTTTCTGTTTATTGTTTCTTCATTTGTGGTTTTTGTCATGTATCACATCTTTGTATGTAATTGCTCAGTGTTTAAATTTTGGTTTTGCTACAGAGTGAGTGACATTGACGCTGACTTCAAAAGGCTTGAGCTACTGTCCAAGGAAATTTCAGGCACTACCCACACCATCAAGATTCAACTACACCAGCAAGTATGAATATAGATTCCTGCATCTCATAGAGTGCTTATGAGTGTGCTTAAAAGCAGTGTACCAATTAAGGCAAAATTATTTCTGGCTTGTATTTATTGATTGCCATATCTACACTGTAGTGCTAATACTCCAACTCTGCAAGAAGGGTCCCATGTATTTCATTAGATTTAAATTCAAGAAAATTAAATTGAGATCGATGAAAACAGGAGTGTGTTTGTCATGGTCCACTTACATCAGCTTGCCCCCACAGAAATCTGTGTAAAGCATCCTGACTTCATCATGTGATGATAATCATCATTTTCACCTTAGCAGCCCATGTTATTTTGCATGATTTAGATATTGTGGTGCAGTTTTAACCCAACTGCATGTGACAATGACTAGCATTGTAGTAATACTGCTGTATTTTTTTAAATTCATTTTTAAGGAATATACAACTTTCATGGTGTCTTATCTTTAATTGTAGGATTTGATTATGTAGTTTTGACAATTTGAATCTTAACAAAGCAGGACCCTGGTCACTCAAAGTGTCTTCATTTATTATCAATACTAGTGTTTTTTTTTAATAATACATTATTGAAAGATGATGTGTATATTGAAAAGATAAAAGAATTGATTACACAAACAGTTAAATTTTATGCGATAAATGATATCTCTTACGATTGTAGAGATTGTCAATTTGTTATTAATGATCAATTATTTTTTGATACATTATTAATGTTGATAAGAGGTGAAACAATAAGTTATATGAGTTATAAGAAAAAATTGGAAAAGAATAAGGAAAAGCAATTAGAAAAAGATATAATTGAGTTGGAAGGATTGTTGTTAATACAACAAGATGAAGAATTTATTTTAGAGGAATTAAAAGAAAAGAGAGAATGTTTGGATAAAATTAGACAGGAAAAAGTGAATAGTATATGTTTTAGATCGAAAATTAAATGGATGGAATTTGGTGAAAAGCCTTCAACATATTTTTTGAATTTGGAAAAGAGTAATGTTATAGATAAGCAAATTTTACAATTGGTGGATAAAAATGGAAAGATATTAAATCAGCAACAGGAAATATTAGAGGAAGTAGCAAATTTTTATAGTTTATTATATAAGAAGCAAAATGTTGAAGATATGGATTTACAAGAAATTTTAGAAGGTCAAGATATTCCAAGGTTAAATGAAACACTTAGATTGTCTTTAGAAGGCCCTTTGCAAATAGAAGAATTGGATCAAATGTTGAAAAATATGAAAAATAATAAGTCACCTGGAATGGATGGATTTACTGTAGAATTTTTTAGAGTATTTTGGGAAGATTTGAGGTTTTTAGTGTTGAGATCATTGAATTATGCATATACAGAGGAAAATATGTCTTTTTCTCAAAAATTGGGTGTTTTAACTTTGATTCCTAAAGAAGATAAAGATAAGTATTATTTGAAAAATTGGCGACCAATTTCTTTGTTGAATGTAGTTTATAAATTAGCATCGGGATGTATTGCGAATCGAATTAAGAAGGTTTTGTTTTTTGTGATAAGTGAAAACCAGAAAGGGTTTTTATCAGGTAGATTTATTGGAGAGAATATTCGCCGTTTATATGATTTGATTTTGTATACAGATGTTAAAGATATTCCAGCATTATTATTATTGATTGATTTTGAAAAAGCTTTCGATTCAATCTCTCATGAGTTTATAACAAAAGTGATGTCATTTTTCAATTTCGGTCCCTCAATAATTTCTTGGATAAATATTTTATATGCTGATGCTTTTTCGTCTGCTCAGATTAATGGTTTTTTTACTGAGAGATTTAAGATAGAAAGAGGTTGCAGGCAAGGCGACCCTCTTTCTCCATATATATTTTTGTTGTGCAGTGAAATATTAAATTTGATGATTTCTGGACCTAATTCATTTGAAGGGATAAAAATAGATAATATGTTTCATAGAATAGTTCAATATGCGGATGATACACTGTTGACATTAAATGGTACAGAGAAGGATTTATTTATAGCAATGAATATTGTAGATAGATTTGCAAATATATCTGGTTTAAAAATCAATGAAAATAAAACAAAAGTAATATGGATAGGGAAATGTAAGAATAAAGAAGATAGAATGTTGCCTGAAAGGAATTTTCATTGGGTGTATGAAGGAGGTTTTAAGTATCTGGGTATACATTTTTTTGTTGATTTAGAGAGAACTGTTCAGTATAATTATTATGACAAAATGGAAGTGATTAGGAAACAAATGAACTCTTGGCGTAAACGCTCTTTAACAGTGCTTGGTAGAATTGTAGTTATTAAGTCATTGTTGTTATCAAAATTGAATTATTTGTTTTTGTCTTTGCCAAGTCCTAAAGGTAATTTTTTGAATGAGATAAATGATATGTTTTATAGTTTTATATGGGAAAGGAAGCCGGATAAAATAAACAGAATTCAAATGTCTCAGACATACGCACAAGGTGGAGTGAAAATGATAAATATTTACACACAGGTTACAGCACTGAAAATATCATGGATTAGGCGATTGTTATTTACAACGGATAAATGGTCAGAAAAATTATTGAGTATATTTTTACCCCGTACCCATCAATTAGACATGAGTCTCGGAAATGCTTTTTTCTTTGAACAAGCCTCACATACGTGTAATCCCTTTTGGAAAGAAGTATTCGCAGCTTACGGCGAATTACTTTCGGTTTATTGTAATAATTTTCAGTGTCAACCTTTGTGGAAAAATAATAAGATTACTATAGGAAATGCGTCGGTTTTTAAACGAAAGTGGTATCAAAAAGGAATTCGTTTTGTTAATGATTTGTTAGATGAAGAAGGAAATGTATTATCATTTACTGCCTTTAAGAGGAAATATGATGTTGACGTTAATTTTTTAGATTATTTTGGAATATGTCATGCGGTTAAAAAAGCAGGTTGTGATAGAAGTATGAATAATATGGAAAAGTTTTGTCAACCAATTATACCTGATATTTTACAATTGGTTATAAAACATTCTAAAGGATGTTCACATATTTATGCTGTTTTGTTAAAGAATAGAAATAATGTATATCAATGTAAAGGATTTTTAAGATGGCGACAATTGATACAACTTGAAGAAAAGAAATGGCAATCTTTTTCGTTTGCCCCGTTTAAGAGCACGGAAGATGTTAGTTTACGATGGTTTCAGTTTAAAATAGTTCATAGAATTTTATATACAAATAAGATGTTGAATAGAATTGGATTGGTTGAAAGAAGTGAATGTTCATTCTGTAATGTGAATGTTGAGACTTTAATACATTTTTTTAGTGAGTGTCAATATGTTGATAGATTGTGGGTTGAAGTAAGAGAATGGATTAATATTAACACGGGGTTAGAAATAACATTTACGACGGAAAATAAATTATTTGGTTTTGGGGGTATTAACAATTCGGCATTGAATTGTATTACCATGCTTGTGAGATATGAAATTTATGTTTGTAAAATAAGAAAAATAATACCTCGTTTTGATTTATGTAAATATAGTATAAGGGAATATTATGATAGAGAGAAATTTATCGCAAGAAATAATCATAAGTTGCAAGTGTTTCAGAAAAAATGGTGTCTTTTTAGACACCTTTTTTCTTGATGTATATTGTATTGAATTCGAAAAAAAAGCATGATGTTATTTGAAATATGTTGTAATATGTGTATAGATGAAAGAGAATAATAAATATCCCAGTGAGGGAAAAAAAAAAAAAAAAAAAAAATACTAGTGTTCTCATCATAGTGTAAGATTTATATGTATGTGAACATGTATTCATATACACACGTATATGTGCCAATGTCACAGTTTTGACAAGATGTCCTCTTTCTATCCATACAGTATCCTTCTGTAGCCCCAACATGCTGTACAAATCTGCCAGGAGATTTTAAACTGCACTGGAACCACAAGGTGAGTGCTGGTAGTGGCCATGATAAAGATATCATTAGAAGAAACTAAAAGCATGTAGTGCGGTTCACTGCATTTTGATGTATATGTTTTGCTTTGATATAAAAAATTATTTTGTGTACCGTTGTACTTTACAACATATGAATGCATACCAAATGGGAAATAGGCAAGACTATGCAACATTCAGCGTCATTATACTTGATTATCTGTGAGCCATTCACCCAAGGATTTTTGTCTCAGGTTGTGATGGCTTTACTTTCCTCTTGGATGCTATATGTGTAACCCATGAAAACTGCACATTTTGCTCTCTTTCAGAACTGTAAGTAAAACATATGATACCCCCCAAAAAAAACAAAACAAAACAAAACAAAACAAAACAAAACAAAACAAAACAAAACAAAAACAAACAAAAAACAATACAAACAAATAATCAATCAAACAAAACAAAACAAAACACGCAAGATGGATGCATTCATATACGAGCTGCCATACAAGCACTTACTGAGGTACTGACTCTGTAGACTCTGATTGGCGTGGTATATATTTCTATGTTTTCACAAAGAAATACTTACAAATGCTTACCACTACAATGTTAACATATCGTATTCATTTAAAAAAAAAGAATTTAAATCATGTGGCTGATGGCATTCTCTACAGTGCACCTTGCGGGATATTCTCATCCAGTTTGAAGGATGCCTGAAGCAGTACCAGCCATTCTGGGATGAGATGGCGGAGATTGATGCCAATGCTTGGATCCTAGAACCAGAAAAACCTGGACCAGCTGATGTGCACCGCAGAATAGCATTAGGTTAGTTCAGTTTTTATGTCAACTCAACATGTAGGGTGACTGGCTTATCAAAGGCATTCTGATGCACCTCCTTAACATACACCCTTCCATGCTCCATGACAAAGGAGTATGTACTACCAATGACAAAGATTGTGACTTGTTGCATCTTTGATCTTGTTGCAAGAAATGAGTGTCATATGTTTTAAATCCACATTTCATCATTGCCTCCTGTAATACCATTTTCTTTGTCTTTTTTTTTTTTTTTTTTGGGGGGGGGGATGCATATTTTATTTCTACACCTCCGAATCTGTGTAAGATTGATAGCATACCTCGTATATTCTCCTGCCCCTCCCCCATGCTTTCTACAGGTTTTAGCTCAGATATTTCCTCCAAAGCACCCGTGAATTGTTCAGTTTCTTGTGTGCAGGATATCTCTCGGTGTCTCTTCACAAGAGTGCCTCTGTTTCTTTATTACAGGGAACAACTCGTCACTTCAAATCACCGTTGATCCCTTCCATCCCCACATGCTGCCCCAGTGCAGGTTTCTCGGGGCGGAGCATGGTAGGTGCAACCAATCCTACGCCAGCTAACCAGGGAGGTGCTCTTTAGATGGAGTAGAAACTAATTGCTCGCCATTGATGTCATGCATGACTCTGCTGAGAAGTTATGCGCTTGTCTTTTGATTATTAAACTAAAAGTAGTATCCAGATGCTTTGACAAAAGAGCACATCAGTAATTAGGACTCACATTCTTACAGCACAAAAGACCTAACCCTGCTGCACTTTGCTTTCTCTTTCAATGTGCTGGCAACGATGAAATGTATCTGCTTTGAATTGGAGCAGCAATTCAAACTGCAGTGTGAAAATTACACTTTTAACTGCAAAAAGTAGAAAACATGGTAGAACACACTGTGTCAGGGTGCTTTTTTTGAAAGATCAATTTAATGTGCCGGATTAAGAGGTGGGAAACTAACATGCACAAATGTGTGCATCATGAAAGATATCAAGTGTTTAAGAGGAACTAGTTTTCTCTTCCTTTCAGTTTGTGCAGGATGAAGAGAACAGAAATACATGTGTATAACTGAATTCTTCCTAGATTGTTCTAGAAAATTGTAGTATTTCATTCAAAATTTTACATTGAAATGCAGCTTGTAATTTAATGAAATGGGAAGCTTTCTTCTTCTCCACACTTTGTCTTTAAGATAGAGCAGCACTCAGTATGGCTTCAAAGCGCAGAGGAATACTAAACATCCCATTGTTACGCTTTAAAACCCAACATGTTTGCATGAATTACGAAGAGTTGCCACTCCATCTATTCTATCCTTTCTTATTCTGTTCTAAACAAATTGTAGTATTTTATTAAAAATTTTGCATTGAAATGCAGCTTGTAATTCAATGAAATGAGAAGTTTTTCTTCTTTACCAGACTTTGTCTTTAAGATCAGTGCTCAGCATGGCTACAAAGCCCACAGGAAGACTAGACATCCCATCGTTACGCTTTAAAACCCAAAAGTGTTTGCATGGATTGCAAAGAGTTGCCACTCCATGTATAGCACATACATATGACTGATCTGACAGTCTGTGTCATAGATGCAGTCTATGTCATGTTAAGTGCAGCTCTCTTTTCTTGAAAGTCATTGCAACAATGTTTGACCATTCTTTTTCGTCAACAGTTTAAAATCATTTGTCACAATAACACATACTGGACATACATATGTGACCATACCATTTCCCCATCAAACAGTCTGATTCAGTTATAACTGAAGAGTCATGGCCATACCAGGATACCACAGTGGGTGATTTTTAACTCATGTGTTTGATGCATCCGGGATTATTCTTGTGACAAAATCCAATCTTCATTTCAAAATTGGTTTTTGAAGATGTTGGGTATAATAATCATCATGATAGATTGATGTATTATAACCACAAGATACTATGATTAGTCTCTTCTCTTGTTTTGTTTTTCTTTGATTGTCACTATGGAGACTCCTCTAATGATATGCAAATGAAGAAAGAGACAATAGGCCTGTAGCCTATTTTCTATAAACCTGGAACAGAAATAGCATTTAAAGAAACAGTCAAATTCTCACTGCCAGACTGAGAAATGGGTAACATATTTGTCCAAATGCTCATTGCTGTAACTTGTTGGCCACCTCCACATTTATTTTACTGAGATTGGAAGGCTTAGAAACATGGCCAAGGCATGTAATGATATCATCTCAACATCCTATCTTTTGTTGTTTGCCCATAGTGATATGTCATCTGTTTCAGAAAGATATGAATGGTGTAAATTTAGCTGAACAGACCAAATACCAACCACACATGTATGCCAGAAGAATATTGCAGGGTCATGAACCCTTCATAGTTGGATGATTTTTTTTTTCTGTATAAAGTAAATCTTATAGCTGAAATACTTCATTTGATGTAAGTTGTGTGTGTGTGTGTGTGTTTTCCAATCTTGTCCCAAGTAAGCATTGCTCACAATCTCATTCCCCTACCTTCCCTGGCAGTAATCGGTCCTCTTCGGCACAATCTGAATGTCAACCTGCTCACGTGGAACAGTTCGGCAAGTTTGCTGGCCAATTTGCGTAGTGTTCTGGATGTGGACTTCCCTTTGCCATCGTCTTCCCAGCAACAGGTAACACTTTTGATGCAGTCATATGTTTTGCAGGCAAAATGTTGATTTGTTTTGCGTAATTTTAATATTGCGTTTGTGTTTGTGTGTGTGTCATATTTTACTCTGAGTGGCCTTGTTATGTAAAGGAATATTTGAATTTCCGATGAGCAATGATTTTGGAAGTCAATATAGGTAATTCTGCCATTGCAAAGTTTGTGAGAATCAATAATAGCAGCTTGTGTAGTCACAATCATAAGTTTCATTGAGTTTTAGAGGCAAAGCAACAGTAACTGTATTAAATTTTCAATTAATTTGTAATTTTGTAGATATATTGTGTGTGTAGTATTAAGGGGGGGAGGGGAGGGAGGGGGTCTGCAATACCCAAGTTTGAAAATTCTGGGTGTCATGAAGGCGAAATGTGCTGCTCAGGTGAGCGCTAGACACACGGGTCTCTTGATTGGTTTTTGTTCTTGTTTTTTCGACATGATCTATGGTTGATTATTCTCGATCTAACAGGACTTCACAGAAGAATGTGGGATCTGTTACTCATATCGCCTGGATAGTATCATCCCTGACCAAGTTTGTGACAATCCTCAGTGTAATAAGCCATTTCACCAGACATGTTTACATGAGGTATGCACAAGTTTTGCTTCTACAATTCTTTCTCTGTTCTCTTGTGTTGAAATTCCAATTTTAAAAAAATTGATGTTAGTGCCTTTGCAGTCATTTCCTAACTCTTTGATAACTACTCCCTTCAGTGCACTCACTCTATCTTCATCTCATTTCATATATTTTTAATTTCAAACAAAATTATATACAATCAAAAACACGGCATGATTATATGAATTCAAAGTGATGATATCAATTATTTACATAATGTATAAGTGAATTGTAATATAACAGTTGCATAATTCAAACTAAGTCATATAGATTCGTTAAAGTTGTAGTATTTAATGGTTAGTTAGGTAGGCTGTTGGAAATGGAGGGGACTACTGCAAGAGTTTCGCGTGTTTTTAATTCCGCGGAATCAAGACATCAGCTAACTGGAACATATGGCACGCAAAAATATTTTCATGCTTTTATTTTTGCGCTCGCTTCTGGTTTCGCAAAATGTGCGAAAATTTCAACTTTTACAGTACTAAAAAGCTCATCGTGCATAATGCAGTTTCCCCAGAAAAAAACCCAAAACAAACACAACATAAATCTAAGTTGCTCTTAAAAAAAGTGGGGACAAATATGTGCGCTTTGGATGTGGCACATAGAGGAAAATGCAAATCTTACAATACAAGGATTGACAGTGTAATGCAGAATTATGACCATTCATAACTTAATGATTTGGGTCATAAAAGAAATTTGTAAGTTTGGACACTTCCAAACTGGACATTTCCAGATTCTGGTAAATCAATGCAATGCTGATGATGTAGAATAAAAAAGAGGGGAAAATGTGATTCACATAATCATGCTATCCCCAATATCACTAACCTTTGTAGAAGTTCATGAAGTATTTATAAGTCTATTGAAGGTTTGTTTTTTTCTCACTATCAACCCAAATGATATCATTGTGGGTATTTGTGTAATGTTTTTTTTTTCTTTTCCATTATTATGTGTCAGTAATTATGCCCATTTTAGTGAATGTAATGCATGTAGTTAAAACAATCCGAGTCCTCATGGTTTAGAAGTCTACATTGTATCATGATCGAGTTGTTCAACTTTGATTTAGGGAGAATTAATTTCAGTGATGATCTTTGTATTTCTCTTGCTTTTCAGTGGCTCTGCTCTCTTCCAACGAGTCGCCAGAACATGACAGGTCTTGGATTCAATACCCTGTATGGGGAGTGCCCATATTGCAGCAAGCCAATATCGATGAAGAAGTTGGACAAAAGATGATAAATTGTACTTCAACAAACTTTGTCATTGATGGTCAAGAATGTTACAACTGTATGACAAAATTTAAAATGGTGCTGTAGTACCCTGGCTAGGCCTGCTCCTATGCTCATCTTTTTTCAGGGTGGCATTACCCTGGTGTGTCGCAAGAACCTTCAAACGCTGAATCCATGTGCTATCTTGCCTACACCTTGAATTTAGTACTGAAGTGCGAGTTGGTCGAGTTTGCACTAGCCAAAAATCGTCTTACTTGAGACCCAGTTAAAAACTTTTTGATTCTCCCCAGCATGCAGTACGTGAACTGAAACTGCAGAATCAAATATTGGATTACTATGTTGTAAGGATAATGCAGTTCCTTTCACTTCATATTCACAAGATTTTCTCATCACAAGTCAAACAAGACTCCACAGCTGGGATATTGGGTTGCAGGTACAAGGTGGCAAGAGGTGCATTAAAAATTGGCCCCCGAATGAAAATTGAAATATCCACATCACCTACTCTTGACCTTGAATACATTCGTTGGTAGAAAATTCCATTCTGCCATTGTCCGCAGAAGGAAGGAATATTTATACCCCCGCCAAACGAAGTTTGAAGGGGGTATATAGGAATCAGCGGACGGTCGGTCGGGCGGTCGGGCGGTCGGTCGGGCGGTCGGTCCGTTGCAATCTTGCGTCGCGAACTACTTCCTCAGTTTTCAACCGATTCCCATAAAACTTGGCACAGATGTGTGCCTTGGGTTGTAGATGTGCAAGACGTATTTTTTGACAGTACCCAAAAGTACGTTGCCATGGTAACGGCATATTATGGGCAAAAATGGGTACAAATCTTGCGTCGCGAACTCCTCCCACAGTTTTTGATCAATTTTTATGAAATTAGGTACAGATGTTCGTCTAAATATGTTAATGTGCAAGACACATATTTCCGCAGTGGCAAAAAGTGCGTTGCCATGGTAACGGCATGTTATTGGTAAAATATAGGGCAAAATGCTTCATGGCAAAACTGCTTCATCAGTGTTCTTCCAATTCTCATGGAATTCATATTGAATGTTTGTCTTAGGATATAGGTCAGCATGACACATTTCTTGACAGTGACAAAAAGTATGTTGCCATGGTAACAGCTCACATATTATGAGCCAAAATGATGGAAAATTTTGTGTTGCAAACTACTTCCTCAGTTTTTGCCCAATTTCCATGAAACTTGGTACAGATGTGTGCCTTTGGTTGTAGATGTGCAAGACGCATTTTTTGACAGTACCCGAAAGTATGTTGCCATGGTAACGGCATATTAATGGCAGAAGATCAAGGAAAGATCTTGCGGATTTAACTACTTCCTCAGTTTTTTGACCAAAGCTTATGAAATGTGGCACACACCTTGATCTTGGTGGGAAGATGTGGAAGACATATTTTTCGGACGTGTCGGAAGCTGCGTTGCCATGGTAACGGCATATAAATGGCAGAAGATCAAGGAAAGATTTTGCGGATTGAACTACTTCCTCTGTATTCGACTGAAGCTCATGAACTGTGGCACACACATTGGTCTTGGTGGGAAGATGTGCAAAACATATTTTTTGGACGTGTCGGAAGCTGCGTTGCCATGGTAACGGCATATTAATGGTGGAAGATCAAGGAAAGATCTTGTGGATTGAACTACTTCCTCAGTTTTTGACAAAAGCTTACGAAATGTGGCACACACAATAGCCTTGGTGGGAAGATGTGCAAGACATATTTTTCGGACGTGTCGGAAGCTGCGTTGCCATGGTAACGGCATTTAAATGGCAGAAGATCAAGGAAAGATCATTCCTTGGGTAAGACTGTCGTCACGGGGCGGGGGTATTAATCACCTTAAGTGATATTTCTAGTTGTAACAGTCCTTCCTAGTCACTGGGTGACAGAAGGAAATTGAAGAAGATTCCCCGGTTGGGATTCCATCAGAAGATACTTTTGATTGATACCTGTCAGTGTCTACGGTAGCAATAGGATGATTAGATTTATACTGAAGTGTAAGTGTGGAAATACCCCAGCGGTCTTCAAGGTGTTTCCACCCCAGTTCTCTGCTAACATGGAGGAGACACTACTGGTTCTTCTGGAGTCCTTGCAGACGAATCTTGCTGCTCTGCATTCCACAGTTTTAAGTTTGAATTTATGATCTTTCTTTTATGGCTTCATTGCCCTGGGTACATTGCTTCTTATCGACAAGCCAACACATGCCTTTTTCGCTAATGATGGCATTTCGATGACCTGAAGATATGGCCACTTCTGCAAGTCTTCTTGTGTAGGAATATCTTCCTTGTCTACTGGTGCCTGTTCTTGCAAATAGACTTCAGGCAGCTGGATGGTGTTGCTTCCCTGCAGATCCATGACTTCTAGATCTTTTAGCACTTGACTAGTTGTCACCTTTTCATCTGTCATGGTGGACATGTGCAAGTTGATCTTCTTGCCTTGCAGATTCAAAGTTTTCACCAATTTTTCTGTGCAGAGGACAGCATTCCTTCCTGAGTCAACGAATGCATATGTTTCTGTCTACACACCTGCCATGTCTTGCTCGAGCGCACTCTAACTGGCACAATGCCTGGCAAGGGGTCATTGCCTGGAGAACTTGTGAAGCTGCACTTTATGGTGTTTGATGCCACTTCTTGCTTTGTGCTCTGACTCTGGCTGTTCTGCTGTGGTTGCTGTGCAGTCATGACAGAAGCCTCTGGTTTTTTAGCCTGCTGAGTGCCAGCTTACCTTTCTGAATTGTTCTTCTCCTTCTTGGGTGGATCTGTCTTCCATTCCGTGTGCAGCACTGTGGGATGTAACTTACTGCAAATGCTATGCTTCAACCTCTTTTTGCAATGTTTTGCAAAGTGAGCAGAATTTTCCAGATGACTGAAACACAGTCCTTCCTTGAAGTTGAAGACCATTATCCAATCCCAAGCAATATTTAGTCCTGGCCTGGGTAGTATGTCTAACGGTACTTTCACTTAGAGCTATTCCCACATCTTTTATATTAAATCTTTGTCTTCAAGCCCAAGACTTTCCTCTTTAGTCCTGACCTTATTCCTACATCTGTTCCAAGACTCAGTCATTCACTTTAGTCCTGGCCTTATTTTCAGATCTGTTCCAAGAATTTCTCCATTAGTCCTGGCCTTATTTTCAAATCCATCCCAAGACTTTTCTCATTAGTCCTGGCCTTATTTTTAGATTTGGTCCAAGACTCGATGATTCACTTTAGTCCTAGACCTCTCCTCCAAGACTCTGCGGGACTGTAGGCCCTACTGTAGTCTTGTAGATGTTTACTTGTTCTTTTAAATTTTATGTTTGTGTGGGAGTAGTTAGATGCTTATAGACTCAGGAAAATGATAGAGGCATGACTGCTTCATGTTGGAGTCAGAATGCAAGTGTCTTCTTTATTCACTGTTCTCCAATATATTCCAACGCAATTACACTGTACATCATGTTTACAAAACATTTTCCTGGTAACTTTCCTGTGGTTGTTTACAAGACAAATGGCAGGGGGTGCCGGAAAGGAAGTGGGAATAGAAAGTGGCTGTCAGCATGTTAGAAGATTAGTTGATCTTGACCAGAGAAAGAAACCAGAAAACTGATAAGGAGCTTTACTGAGGAAGGGTGGCTGTGAGATGGATGTAGTGTCTGGGAAGGGAAGAATGACTATGAAATGAATGAGACATGTTGTTCTTATATAGACACAATACTTCTTGTGCAGACACAATAGTCCTGACCTTATTCCTAGATTTGTTCCAAGACTGTCCTCATTAGTCCTGGCCTTATTTTCAGATCTGTTCCAAGACTCGATCATTCACTTTAGTCCTACATGTAGATCTCTATTCCAAGAATCTGTGGGACTGTATTGTAGTCTTGGCCTTACATTGAAAGAACTATAGAACACTGTTCTATAGGCCTAGGCATAGACCCATTCCAAAACTAAATCTATCTTTCTAACGTCAGATGTCTACTTGTACTGTTAACGTGACTCTAAAATCTTACACGGGATAGACGTCAATGAAACTGATCTGAAATTTCCTGGGTTACATCGATTGCCCTATTTGAATATTTGAGAAATATTGACTGAAACCAATTGTCAGGTAGCTCTCCTGTGTCTATGGGCCTTTGGATAATTTGTTGTAACAGTGGAGCGACAAATTCAGCACATTCCTTTAAGACCAGAGGTACAATCCCATCAGGACCTGGTGGTTTATATAGTTTCAATTCTTTGAAAAGTTTCAAAATTCCCTGTGTTGTGATAACTGTGGGATCCATATCGGGAAGTGTTGGACTGGTCTAACTGGGTAAGTTATTGAGATCTTCATGGGTCCATGATGTTTTCACGTAAAAACCACTATCATTTTTTTAATTTTTTATTGTCATTCTTAAGACTAGTTCTTGGTGATAGATAGGGCATATCACGAGCAGACACGCTGCTCGAGCAACTGTGGGTTTCGTTGTGGATTTCGTGATTGGATGTCACTTTCGATTTCTCCTCGAGGAGTTGTCGCCGCTTCGCATTCAGTTAGACATCTCCAGATTTGCTTCTCGTGACCCTCAACGTCCACCTCATAGGACACTGGACCAAGACGTGTGATAGGACCCAGCAGGTTAATCACCGATGACCTCCTATGTGGTTGCGTACCAGTCACGTTCTTAATCTTCTTCCCGGAACTCACGAATCGGTCGCGAATCGTGGTGGAATTCTGTGCGAACTACTTTTGCGCGATGCTAGCACGTTCATTCGACACCGCATGATTAACGAGTACCAGTTTTTCTCTTTACTGCGGGGCGTTTGCCATGTCAGCTCTTTTCTTAAGTGATAGGTGATGAGGAAATGTGTGATTCTGGTATGTAGTGGTCCCGTCATCTTGCGAAAAAAAGAAAAAAGTAAACACTGATTTCACTCTTTGCACAGCGCGCTTTATCTGCGAGCCCGTATGTCGTTGATGGTAAAACACATGATGCGATCCGTTATCCCATACCAACATGTGCGTAGACAATGGGTATTTGTTGTGAAAATGTTGCTACGACCGTCGCATGTGACATCGCTTGTAGATTCATTCGTGATATGCACTTCTATCCACCTCGAGTAGGCATCGATAAGCTCTGTGAACATTTTTCCTCCCATTAATACAGGACCCACGTAGTCTACATGTATCCTTGACCACGGCTGCGAATGGTGCTTCTGGCGGCTCCCTTTTATGTGCCTGACGTTGCACATGCTCAGACTTTTCTCTCGAGGTCCTTGTCGATTCCGGGTCACCACACGCAGTTTCGATAGATAGCCTTCATTTTGATGATGCCTGGGTGTGCATCATGTACCTCTTCAAGCATTTGAGCGTGGCATTGGGATGGGAGTACGACGCGAGTACACCACAACAGACATCCTTCTTCCACGCTCAACTCGCTTTTTCAGCCGAAGTAGGGCTTGAAGTTCTCGTCAGGTGGTTTCTCCGGCCGCCCATTCATGATGAAGTTGCAAACACGCGAGAACAATGGATATGTTTGTGTCATGATTCTCACTCGCGCTGGATCTACCGGTATTTTTTTTTCCATCTCGGTCATCAGCAAGACAATATCTCTTGGGATCGGTGCTTGCTCCACGTCGACTCAGCGCATCTGCGTTGGAGATGGTCAGACCCGGCTGGTGCACGAGATCCTTATTGTACGCTGCGAGGGCTAAACGACTAGCGAATCCTAGCTGGAACGGCCTTCCTGTCGTTAAACAACCCAAGCTGCGGTTTGTGATTCGTTTTGATGACTCGTCGCCCTATATACGTAGGTGTTAAACTTTTTCCACCTAAAAGATGATTTCCTGATCCTCCTCCTAGTTTGTAATATTTCTCTCTACATCATTCAGGCTACGGGATGTGTGATCTACTGGCTTTTCCATTCCGTCTTCCTTCATGTATGGGCAAGGGTTGCAAGTGATGAGAACAAGTGGTTTGCTGCTGTCATAGTGCGTTCGTACCTTTGCTTTTCAGAACGCGTTTCGTTGTTCCTGTCCCAATATCCATAGTGCGTTCTTTCGCAACTGACAATCAAGTGACTCAAGCATGGTTGGCAGGTTTATCAGGAACTTTGCATAATAGAGGATCATGTCCAGAAATGTCTGTGGTTCCTTGCCGTCCGTCAGTTTAGCCAGTTCGCCAATGGCTTGAACTCTCCCCTTTGTGGCAACCCGTCGGCGTGACCTTGTGGCCCAGGTACTGCCCTGCGCTGACGAGAAAGGCGCACCTTTCTAGCCTCAGCCGCCATTCAGCGTCTTGTAGTTTACGTAGAACCTGCTCACGAGTGATCATAAGTTTTTAGTGAGGATAGATGAACTAGCTAGATGATATTAGATGAGAATTAGAACATCTCACTAATCGAAGTTGGAGAAAAATGAGACTCGGGATACGCAAGTAGTACATGAGATATTGCAGCTTTTATTCGAAGAAGTTTCACGTGGACGAGTCGTTATGAGCATGAAACTGTTCTACAATATTCAGCAATCACCATTTATACATAATTTCAGCAGGGAGGTGACTCACCTCTCTGGTAGGCGGTGAAACAATGTAGTTAAAAGAGAGCTACAAAGCAGTGGTCAGTGATGACAAGCAATTACCTTGTTTTGGGATTGTTTATGGGCGTTCTTATTTATGTACATTAGAGCCGCAGCCAACAGTGATCCTGTGCAGATTTCACAAGTTTTGTGAATACGATGTCCCCTTGCTTCTACTCTGACGCACACAAGCTTGACATAAACTTTTACGTATAGTGGCCCAACAGACACTGGGCAGGATACAGCGTTTCTTGCTCTCCTCACTGATGACTTTAGTAGAGAAGTAGAGATGTACATGTAGAGTCGAAGTCCCACACGTTCGACGTATTGCGACCAGCTTCCTACCCCCATTCGACCCAATGTGGCCATGTTTAAGTCTGAGAAAAGGCAAACCGCGTTCGTACGGATGCGAACACATGACTTCTTGACGTACTTGCTTCTCTTGTTCACACGTTTCCATCATGTCTATCATATTTCTTGCAGTTATTGCTGCTATGTCCTCATGCAGGGCATGATGGATCACCTGCACGATGTCCATTGTGTCCGAGATGTCATCGGCAATTAGCCTTTCTGTCGGGGAGCACCACAGAGTTTTCCTCGATCCATTCTTTCACACGGTATATTTGACGGAAGACGCTATTCCCTTATTCATCATGGCATACTGGCTCTGCGTCCTCACTGGCAGGTTTAGTGTGTAGGGAGGTGAATAGTTTGAAGTTCTGTTCACGAAGTAATCGAACGATGACAAAGTCTCTCAGACTATGATCAGTCAGCGTTGCCAACAAAGTCACACAGGATAGATTTCAAGCGGGTGCGGTGGGCTCCAGTGCCCTGTCGAGTGCCTATTGCCCTATTGCAGACAAGTCGTATCACAAGTCGTATAAGTCGTATCGTTGTTCACATCCCCAGCTCTGGCCGCGGACCCCGGAGTTACAGCGGGAGTCATCTCATCCACGACTTTGGTCTCGTCCCTGGCTATACTGTTGAGGTTCCATGATACTTGCTCCTGTGACAATTGCTCCCATGAAATATCTGCACGCTAAGGCAGACATAAATGCTACCCACAAACATAACCCTAATCCTCATATTATACTAAACCTAAAACCCTATTATAACCTTAACCCTAACCCTAATAGTCCATGGAGAAAATAAGACCGGAGCAACTGACGATGGAGCAAATGTCGTATCACCACTGTTGTTACCGTGACTTTTTACAATGAATTAAGACACAGTCGGATGTTGCAAAGGCTGAAATGTCTTTAGCTCGATCGGTCATAAGCTCTAACCAGTAGTCTTAAAGTAACTGTGTACTAGTATTCCTGACGGGTCTAGGGCAGTTACCCCCTGGGCAATTACCCCGGACCCTTCCCCTGGCCCCAATCCTAATCCTAATCCTGAACCTAATCCTAACCCTAACCCAAACTCCTAACCCTAAACCTAACCCTAACCCTAATCTTTACTCTAAACGTACCACTAACCAGTATTTAGCCGGGTGGTAATTGCCCGGATAAATCTTTGAAGGCTTCCATGGTGGCAGAATGTTGGGTGGTAGAAGGCTTCACGGTGCACCACGTATTCTTTCTGGAGTAAGGTAGGCCGTTTTCAGGGCCACTCACTTACTCCAGAAAGAATACGTGGTGCACCGTGAAGCCTTCTACCACCCAATTGCCCGGATATAAATGCTGAGATAGCAGCCTTAACAATGCAATCATCTTTACAGAACTTTGGAAGTTTGAGTGAATGTCTTTGTTGATGCATTTAACGTAATACAGTACATGCCAATACAGGACCTCTGTGACGCATCTGGTATGGATACATCGTACATCAATTACCATGAAAATAGGGGAGCGCCAACTACTGTAACTTGTTTGTATGATGCCATCGGCCACCATGTAGTGAACTTTTTCCCTGAACTTCGCCAATTCGCCGAGATTCATTCTGTATTGGACTTTGTTAAATAATTGGACTCGCACTTCAATCTATTGTACAGCACATTGGCGTCATGAAGAGGTGAATTCGTGTATGTTTGTGTCCCCATGAAAGACTCCACGTGCGTGTATTTGTGAGGACACACATTAAAACTGATTTGACATCGGATTACTTTGTGCTCGGTTCCGTTTTTCTAGGGAAATGTATTTGGTGTCGGGTTTGTCTTAAGGTGAAAAGCAGCAGAATAAATATAAATTCGTGTAATTGAAATGATAAGAAAGCGAATTGAACCGAAATGACGTAATCTGCAGTGATTGAGGGCGAATGTAGTGATCGGATGTGTACATGTATGTGGGTGTTTACATCAAAAGACATCGCAGCTTCTCTATCTCTATCCCCCCCCCCCCCTCCGCGTAAACAATGAATTGAATAGTGGGACATGAACTCTAATAAAAAAAAATGTGACGCGTCATTCATGGAACAAAAAATAGCTGTACAGGAGATCCGTGCGGTTTGAAAAGAGACAATGTCGTCAGCTTGCAGACTTTATTGACTTTCTCAACCATCTTTTCCTTTCATGTAATGTCTGGCATCGCATTTTGAAAGGAAATTCCTCATGTATTCGTGATAACTTCGATGAGAAATTGAGAAAGGTAATGCTAACAAAATACACTTCAACAATGTAAGCTTACTGAAACCTTACCCCCCCCCCCCCAAAAAAAAAAAAATGGAATATGAAGCTTGTATATATATATATATATATATTTTTTTTTTTTTTAATGAAATAGTTCATCCGTAACAGGCACCATATTGCAAATAGGGGACTTGACGATAGTACGGGTTGTACTATCTCAAAATTCCATTTTCAAAACCAGCAAGATAATCCCTCTTCGGCGTTAATTCAGCATTTATAGCGATGTCAAATACCAAGGCACCATTGCGTAGCTGTAAATAGTCCTCAACGATTTATGATGCGAAGAATGCATGAACATGAAAGAAGGCGAAAGTTGGTGAAGATTTATAGGCACATGAATTGGATTTCCTCATTAAACATGCAAAGTAGAGGTTGTGACTGACCCCTTTCATTGTGCTGAGGAAACTTGTGTTTTGTTTTTTTAACCTTGGTAACTTCTAGTACAATATATACCTAGTGAATTGCTTGGTTTTCTCTATGAATCGCGAATGTCATTTTTTATGTTTCTTGGTATTGAGCAAATTTTTAATTTCTAGTCACGAATAATCATCTCCAAAAGGTCCAAAGTGTATTACGGACGTGCTTAAATGATGATTGCACATGCACGCCAACGCACACACACACACACACACACACACACACACACACACACACATAATGTGCGTAAACGTGTGTCGCGAGTGTTTGTGGACATGAAAAAGCAAGAAAAATAAGTCAAAACCAGTTTACGGATGAGATATATCTTCACTGGATGATAAGTTCGCAACAGTGGGCGTAGACTAGAGCAGATGAATGGTTTCTATAAATATCGAGGCATTCTTCTCACCGTAATGTCGAAATGCCAACAGGAAATACTCGGATTAGTCGAATTTTAGTCGTTATGCCCCGATGATTCTCGTGAAAGGCAGACTGAAGAGAGAGCCGCATAATACACAATGATTTTTGGATTGGGCAAGCAGAAAAGACACGTGATGCAGTGTATTGAGAGTGATTAAAATCTATAGGAAGGGGTGAAGGGAAAAAACCCAATTATGTTTGATTATAGATGCCGTTGAGCTTCCACGCGGCTTACGCTGTTTGGACTAATTGCGGAACGGAAAATGATGAGATGAGAGAGAGAAAGAGAGAGAGAGAGAGAGAGAGAGAGAGAGAGAGAGATGGGGGACAGATAGTAACACCCACTCATACGGGGAACATCTGTGTCGGGGATGTTCATACAGGACGATGAACTTCTGTGTCTCGATTTGTTTTCTTTTGTTTTCTTTTTATTTGGTTTTGCATTTTCAACCCTTCACCCTGTCGGATCATATCACGCAAGTTGATGGATTTGCGTGGCCAAGATTTTCAAGATAGACAATACACCCAAAGGAAAAATGGACAAAACAGAATTGGTTCCAGTTGGCTTTTGAACACGATAGAACTTTCTTAATACTTGGAACATTTATAATGAAGCCTGTGTGTTAAAGTATTATGCTATAGTAGGGCCTATGTGACAAAAACCTAAATGACATAAAAACTCTTCATCCTGCCGAGAAAGCGCATGTTTAAAAACTAGAAAATTATGACTGAACTTTCTTACTTGGTTTATTGTATTATATATATTTCTTGGTATATTGTATTACATATAAAACAAAATGTATACCACTGGAACACCAACTCTCCAGAAAAGTTAAATGTGTTTCCTTACTGTTGACATTTGAAATGACTTTCACAATCATGAGTTTTGAGTCAACCAGGAACTAATCGGATTGTAAAGACAAATATCTGCTGTATTCTTTAGATATGATACAATATTGTGGATCTACACATGTGTGTGTGTGTGTGTGTTAGCGGATGGATGTGGACCGAACTATACGTTGCACCCGTTGTAATGCCGTAGAAGTTTCTCTGTTGTCGACCCAACTCTCATGTCTCACACGATATACTTCAACGCTGTTACGCAGGTCCGATAATGCATCCAGCGTTCTTCAAGGCCACCTACTGACATTTCTCAGTGAAATATTCATCAAATCTGAATAAAAAGAAGCCTATTGAAGCCGGCTCTCAACAAGTGGTGAGTCAAAGTTGAGGAGATACGTTCCTCAGAACGACATGCATGGATCGACGCATTGTGCCCCACCCCCTCCACCAGCAAACAAAACACAAACTGGGCTTTCAACAAAAGCAGCCACGCCGGTTCACCAGCGACACCACAACATACAACAGCTCATTGGGTAACCTCAATACGAGACCCCGACAGGTGTGTGTGAAAAGCCGTGCAATCTTGCGGTTAAAAAATGATAATACTAGTAACTGGATTACTCCCTCACCCACGTGATTTTGGCAATGTCGAATTATAATGAGGTTTACAAGACATCGCAATCAGATTACTCGATCGAGTCTATTCAGAAGCTCAAAAGGTGCATGCTGATAATTGTATGTGTCAATCCGTAATATCAGTGGAACTATTGACCCTTCGCGAATCACGGTACCGTCGTTTGGGAATGATAAATCAATATGTATGCAGGACGCCCACATGCATACGGTGAAATATTGAGGAAGATGAAATTAAGAAAGGCAAGTCCCGGTGCACAGATAGGTCTGTGTGCGATCTGACAAGACGAGATACAACCTGATGTATTTCCTCGCCTCTAATATTTCTTGGGTCCGAGAAGGAGAGCCGTGACGTAGGATCTCGTCTGCTGACATCTGACAGATCTCGCATTCTCCGACCCCAGAAGTTAGGATCTCGGATGTGGCCCTGTGTACCTCCATTCCACAGGGATTTTTTTTTTTCTCATCAGTCACTCATCAGAAGCTAAGTTTATTGCTTCCATCGCAGTCCAGTGGATCCGACTTGTGTTGTTTGACTGTCATATGTCGGGCATGCGCAAGCGCATGATTATGATAATTTCATAATACTATTGTACATCACTTGTGGAATTGCCCTCATTGTTGTCTTCTTTAAAACTGTCGTCAAATTTCTTGGAAGAGAAGAAAGTGCTCACGATCACTCTGCCCGAGACGTATCAATGAATATCTTTAACTGTTATCATCATTCATCCATTTATGCCTTGTGAGTTCTTCCCTCAAGTATACTCATGAAGAGCCCGTTCCTATACCCTCTGCAGGGTCTTCATCTCAAATTGCCTGTAGCGAGCTGTAGATCTTCGACGCGAACGCTATGACGGCGCTGATTAGCCAATAACAATTACGATGTTCTGCCCAATGTGCCATGATATGGCTGTTTCCATTGTCCAACCCGTCGTCTTGGCGTTCGCGTTGTAGATCTAAAGCTCGCTATTGACATTGTATGCCGGGATGGTAGTGGAGGGTTGATCATCTCGGGACCAGCTTGTGCATGAACAAGTTGGCGACGATACTGAGCGAGTTGAACGTGTAAATATCCAGGCGGACATTTTGTAGGTGCGTCTGTTAACAGAGGGAGAATGGTTAAAGACGTTATAAAACATATAGACCGTTTTTGTATCATAAGAATTCATGGATTTTTCTTTTTCCTACAGCCTATAGTAACGATTCATTTCATTAACCTACTCCATCCAATTAAGTAGGCCTATCTTTGGCAAAAAATTCTCTTCGTATTCAGTAGTTGCTATTGAGTAGAGTAAATCTCCGGCAAGCTTTGTGGTTGTTTAGGTGTACTTTGAATGCATTTCAGAAACGATCTCTGGAGCCATGTGGTTGATAAGAGGCAAAACAATCATTTACTTTGTGCTGAGGAGAAAAAAAAAACAAGGATTTTTTTTCAGACTCGAGCTGCTCTTCTCACCACCATTTCTGTGGAAAGAAGGAGAGCGGGTGACACTTCTTGCCATTCATTTTTACCCACGCGAATCAATATGGAATATTTTCTGGTCGAACGGATTCTTTGATCACCTGATAATAAGAGAGAAGAATGTAAATCGAGTTGATGCACCAGACAGTCATTTCTCACTCTCGAACGGATAAGTTAAACAGACATATATATGTGTGTGTATGTATTTATGTATATATATAATATATAATATATACAGCGTATACATTTACAGGCCAGAGAGCGAAAGAGAGAGAGAGGGGGGGGGGGGGAGGGAGAGAAATAAAGGGGGAGGGTAAGAGGGCAAAGAAACAAGAGGGAAATTCGCTAACTTGTTATAGAAGATTTAAATGTCTGATTTCGTTTATATACAACATTTTGAACTTTTGTGTTATGATGTATCTGAAGTTGTGTGCTGAGTGTAATGCATACATGTAAACGCAGACTGAGATGTTGTTTTGCATTATTTCCCTTATCAATAAAATTTTGTTTAGTAGTCTACAAAGAGTCATGTGACCAAAGAGAACATTGCTATGATGTTGATGACGTTAAAAACAAAATGCGAACAGACAAAATTGTTTTATATTGTAACAACGTTAATGGTGTAACGCGCTATACCGTGAATGTTGTCGTATAGACGCGATCGATAAGTTGTTTTCGTCGATAGCGGATGTATGAAGTGCCATATATCAGCATTGGCCTCAAACCATACTGACTGCGCTGCAATTTGTAAACATCTTAATTTAAACAATTTCACTTAAACAGGGATGTGCCCCTCAGAAATTAGTGCTGTTCTTGCAACGTCGAAATCCATGTTTTCATCTAGAGCCTGTCAACGCGTATTGTATTTCTTTGATATCTGTTTACGCGACGTTTACCATCTGTTTGAATAAATGATCATTTCATTATATACCTTATGTGTTTGTTTGTGCCTTGTGAATACAGGTGACAATCAAGCTGGCGTGGCAAGTGACACTGTTATTGGTACAACTGTATATGATAAAGAATGCTAGCGGAAAGAGCGGAAGAATGATAACATACATAAGCGTGCTTGTATGTGTGTATGCGTGTATCATTATTACGTACACAGTATGTGTGCATGATACAAAGATAAACTAGTATAGATTTAAAAACGAATCAAGTTATGAATTAATCTCGTCGCTGATTGAAATGAAAAGAATATATATATATATATATATATATATATATATGAAATTCCTACGCAAATTCACGACATATTTCCGCCTACACAGCTTTGAATCTACATTCACTTCGATTGGACGATCGCCAAAGGTGTACTTGGGTTTACCCACCTTTTGCATTTGAGCATCATGCGCAAATAATCTGAACAAATATGTTGATTTCTGTGAAGAGCTGTCACCTTTTATATCTTCGTTTCCGTGAATGAAACCTACTTTTGAATCTGCTTTTGTGATCAGTGCTGATTTATGAAAGGCGCTGAAGAACCACCGGACAGATATGTATTTTTTTTCCTTTCTATCACGGCACCATTCCACTCAACGTTTGGTTATCATCATTGAAAACCCACCCAAAGCTCCTGCCGTCTGGCGACATTTTGGTTTTCTATCTTTATAGCTCCTTTCGCGTTTTCATCTTTCACGCCTTTTGATTCAAATTTCATCCCGAATTAAAAAAAAAAAAAAGTGTGCTTGGCTTGAAATTCTTTCTTTTCTAATAGTATAGCTTTGTGGTGTACACATTGTCTTGTTATATGCCACTTTTCATGTGACCACTATAATTTTCTGTGATTTTTTTTACATGTCAAAATTAAGCTTAGATACCAGTATGTAAACAGCTTTATACGACAGTGTTAGAAAGTGGTTTGTAGCGCATACATTTTCTGATCAAAACCGTTAAACAAAGTTTACCCACCTTCATGGACATGTGGATTGAGTGAATGCAGCAATATTAGTAGTACACATCAGTGAGGGTTTGAAAAAAAATCGGACGGTCCGTTCAAAAATTATGAATTTTTGAAGTTTCTGCTCAGTAACTGCTGGATGAGAAGACTACTACAGCTTGTGATGTCACATGATTGTGTACAACGATATGAAAAATATATACAGTGTATACCCAGTGTGTCTCTAAAAAAAGTAGACCCAACTTCAAGGGCAAATTTTCAGAAAACTATAAAATATTTACACATTATTTTTTCATGGTTAGATAGTCCAATAAGTCCTCTGTCCAATGATACCACCTAGGTTATGTAACTCTCATGCATGACTGAGCATGATTCAACCTAGTGAATGGGTGTGAAATCATCACTGTGGCAAGTTCCGTTATCAGCATACTTTCTCACATTGTACCAGATGGCTCTTTTTGTTGAAGGCTGCCTCGGGGAACAGCACCCGAAAAGCCTCTTGAACTTCCACGAAACTTCTTGTTTCCTGGTATCGAGTTACCAGGAATACTCTCTGCTCAATTGTCAACTGTACCATGTTTGGAAAGCATGTGAAGTGTGCCTATTAGTCCATGGGCCAGGCCAGATATTGGTACCATCTGAGGTGGCAAAACCTTTTTGGTGTCATTTTGTTTGTCGGGCATAGATATGCTTATCAAGCTATGATAGCATTTCCAAATGAGTAGCTTAGTCATAGTAAATGAATTTTAACCAATTTGGTCTCGTTGTTATATCCCTATACTTCTGAATCGAAACTAACCGCTACACAAAGAAGACCACTGTCTTCTGTATGTTCCATAGAGCTGTAAAATGCAGAGCTGTAAAATGCAGCTCTATGGTATGTTCACAGGTGTTCTATTGTAAACGCGGTGCGCTTAGTCTTTATTCAAGGCAGCGAAGGGAATATCCAAAGGTTATGATGGCCACAGCGCTTAGTCTTTATTCTAGACGGCGAAGGGAATATCCAAAGCGTATGATACAGTGTATATCCTTTTATCTAAAAACAACAACAACAACAAAAGCAATTCTTCGTGAATTTTACCGTATCTTTCAATTATATATCATTTTCCGGCGAAAACACTGATACCACGCCAATGTCGCTTTATTTCCCTCCAACAATATAAGATAATGCAAAAACAATGTACCGGTACACTACGAAACATTATAATGAATGATATTGTAAATGAACAGAGTGATTTTTGTTTAAAACTGATGTATTTGTTGATATGGTAGTATAAAAACAGTATAGATAATCCCTTTTATGAGGAACTTTAGATATAACGGCACATTGGTCTAGATAAAGACTAAGCGCACCGCGTGACAGCTGTGGACATCATAACCCTTTGGATATTCCCTTCGCTGCCTTGAATAAAGACTAAGCGCACCGCGTTTACAACAGAACACCTGTGGACATACAGAAGGCAGTGCTCTTCTTTGTATAGCGGTTTAGTTTCGATTCAGAAGTATAGGGATATAAAAACGAGACCAAATTGGTTAAAAATTCATTTATTATGACTAAGCTACTCATTTGGAAATGCTATCATAGCTTGAGAAGCATATCTATGCCCGACAAACAAAATGACACCAAAAAGGTTGTGCCACCTCAGATGGTACCAACAACCCATTTTTCGGGTCTTGGCCCATGGACTATATGTCAGGAACAACCTTTGCTGAAGTTGTTATGTAATCATAGGCCTAACATGTGACAAAAATTGAAGTTCAAATATGCCCTGAATGCATGACAATAGGAAGAAATAACTTGCCACAGTGATGATTTCACACCCATTCACTAAGTTGAATCATGCTCAGTCATGCATTAGAGTTACATAACCTACGTGGTATCATTGGATAGAGGACTTATTGGACTATCTAACCATGAAAAAACAATGTGCAAATATTTTATAGTTTTCTGAAAATTTGCTGTTGAAGTTGGGTTTACTTTTTTTAGAGACACACTGTATATAAAGAAAATTCAACATATTTTCACTTTTCTCGCAGAGTCAAATTAAGAACACTTGACGTGCCTCTTCCAGAAGGCAGGGGGGAATAATATTACCCTTAATACACGTAAGTGACAAGCCGAGGAAATGCGCATTTTTTTCAAAAAATTAAATTTTGTGAAATATTTATTCTCCTCATATTTCCTTATATCATTCTACGCATGCGGCATCATACACTGTAGTAGTCTTCTCATCCATCAGTGACTGCACAGATGCTTTAACAATTCATAACTTTTGAATGGATTGTCCGATTTTCCCCAAACTTTCACTGATGTGTGTTCTGTTGATATTGCTGCTTCACTCAATCTAAATGTATATGAAGGTGAACTTGTCCTTTAAGAAGTACAGTATTGTGACTATGAACAATATGAATTAATTGAGAAGACAAAGTTGAAAGCAGAGCCCGTTTTATTTTGAGCCCCTCATAGAAAGTAAGGATTCACGTAATCATCAATCTTTAATTCTTGACTCAAGCAAATGTCCTTTACACCCCGGACGAGTTACAAGTAAAACAACATAAAAAAAAAAAACATTCAGCAGTGTTGCGTAATGATGATGATGATAATGGTAATGATAATAATAATGATACCTGTTAGAACGCTAATACTCTACCATTTTGTATTATGAAAAAAATGTAATGTAAATAGAGAAATTACTGAGCTGGAATATAACAAATTATAAGTACCCTTGAAGGTGGAGATAAGCCACCAATCTGTGGTTAATGTGTGTATTAAGATCTCTATTAAGTTAAGTAAAACCATGTTTTGAGAAAGAAATGTGAATGCAAATATGCGACTAGGATGACACTTTACAAAAAATAATTATATCAATGTGAAACTTCTCTCCAAATGGAAGTTGAGGTTCTTAGAGTAACATGAAACAAACCAAAGGGAGAGGGTTGTCCGAATTAGAAGACAGCAACACTGTGGAATTCTAAATTCTAACACCACGAATGCGTTAAATAATAATGTAGCCTATATATGATGTAATGATGATAATAATATAACATATTAGTAATAATATGTATATATATATATATATATATATATATATATATATATATATATATATCAAATATAATGATTTTTAAAAACAATATTGATTTTATAGCCTCTGAAGGTCCTTAGTTATCCAGAAACAAATTTTCATGAAATTTACCTTGCAAAACTGAGTTTCTAGATATAAGTCAAATTTGATAAATCTCTTTCATATTTTTTGTATGATTTTTATCGATTACGGTCAACTCAAACATGGTATGACAATGCACTATAATTTGTTTCAAAAGGGAACCATAACGCTAATGATTTCTTCAGCATAATAATTCAACGCAATGGTCTCGAAACAAAAAAGTCTTTAATCCATTCTATCAGAACTAATTAGATGTGAAATGTTGCTCCATGTACCCTTTTTAGTCGTTCTCTTTGTAGGTTTAGTGCTTCCTGGGTGACCTTCAACAGGCCCTGTTTAAAGGGATGGTGTAGTATTGGTTGAGGTGGAGATTTAACTTTTAACTCTTTGCAAGATACCTATAGAAACCGCTCCATGAAATGTTAAAAAACATACAATTTTAAGAGAAATTCAACGTTTATTTAATGAAAATCGGTTTTTGAAATGGTCGAGATATCCAAAAATAAAGTAAAACAAAGTAATTCTAATACAAGATGGGTCCCACCTGTTATTATGCTTGTGTTTGTATATCTCAGCCATTCAAAACCAATTTTCATCACATAAACTTTGAAGTCCTTTTAGAATTACATGCTCCTTCATATTTATATTGACCAAGAGGTTTCTCATTATCTCACAAAAAAAGTTGGAAACCTGAATCCCCATCTCTACCAAAACTACTAGTATACCATTCCTTTATAACTATCATGACCTTTTAAGACAGCGAATGTCATATAACATTGAAAAAAAAAACATTATACCAAACATGTTTCCAGCAGATGACGGCACATAAAGGAATTCAAGTGCACAACCTACACATTATAACACAACAATTATAATCATGTCATGTATGTCAGTGTTGACAAAGTGATAACATCTCAAAACACAAGGAACAATAATCATTGTGTAGAAACACGAGATGTGGTTGAAGTGTTACATTACAACAATAGAAACAAACGATCACAAAATCTGGCATACACACGATGAATTGATATTGATCGGTATTTTGCTGATGTCAAATCTCGAATGGAACGAGCAATCGTAAGGTCCATGAACTGCATCATAAAATTAATTACATAATTTCATAGGGTTATCATTGCAGTGCTGAACATTGGAGTCATATCGACAATCACGACAATGCCATTTCTTGTGTCCCAGGCATAAAAGGACAAAAGTACATATTCTTTCAGAGAGACTTACAGTGCGTGTAATATAATACCAGTAGCATAAATATCTTTCAGTGCTTAAGCGATTTTCAATATCTCACTATCATTTACAGGGTAAAAATATCATATTGATTTATGAAAGCTTCTATTGAAAAAAAATACTTAAATCCATTCCTTTCCTATCAATTTTCTCAGATTGACTTCGACTTATTTCGGGAAAAAAAATTATTGATTTTTTTTTGCAATTGTTAATGGTGTGTCATACGACATTTCTTTAAAAAATAAATCAAGCTTACTTACGCAATTTCTATTCAAAATCTCTTTATTACTTTCCGAATGGAAATACATTTATTTCTAGCTATTAGAATTCTATTTTGAAAATATAATTTACGAGATGCTCTTATCATTTCCGTCAATTTATTTTGATATCTCTTGTATTTATCAAAACATTCTAAATCAAATATATTTATATTACCACTATTTATATGCAATTTATATAACATATTCCGTCTCTAAATTGACCTCTATATATACCATTCGTAATCCACGGATGTTTTTTTTTTGTATTTAACAACATTTATTTGTATTTAACAACATTTATTTAACAGCATTATATTATTTATTTATATATAGTTATTCTTGTCGGTTTATCAATTGCATTATAAAATGAAATGGAACGGTAAGATATTAAAAAAAAAGTTAAAGTCGGATCATTCTCTTTTGCCAGATCGATATCAAAATCGCCCATTAAACAGCATATCTTATTGGAAAAGTTGATTTTCCTGAGCAGGTTTTCTAGGTCTTCAAAAAACAATTCCAGGTTTGTATTTGAGTGTCTGTAAATTACACATTAAATTATTACAATAAGATAGAACGCATAATTTTGCAACAGACTTTCGAGGGAGGAAGGAAGAGGGATAGGAGAGGAAGGATGCATCACAAGGCACATGGACTAGACGTACTATGTAGTCATCGAAACAAAAGGTGTGGTCTACATTTAAACAAAGTATGACATGAATTGTGGAGTTCCTCTCCACTTTCAACTGAAACAGCGTAAAGGTAAATACGAGGATTATATACATAGTACGTTCATAAAGAAATATCGAAACCAAGGATCTCTACAAGTCATGTTATCATGAATAACAGTCTTTTGTTTATGGACAAAGGAGAATCTATTTTTTGAACTTAATATACGCATATATCTTAATATTCACCTCATATCAAATAAAAGCAGGGCGTGGTAGCACTATGAAGAAAATAAGGTATACATGATAGTATCAGTGTCTTGAATTGGTATATTTTCACAACGGCGGCATATAAACTGTACTGTCAGTGAGGGAAATTTGAATCAATGAAGTTTGAATAGGAGATTTGAAGAGAAAATTGGTACAACCAATCGTAGAAAGGCAAGTCCCGATGCAGAGACATTTTATTCTTCTCATTTGTTTGATATTTTGTTTAAGGGGCATGTGCAGATACCCATGCTTACCGCCGATATCCTTGCAATAGGTTTAAACTACTAGCTTAGTGAAGAAGGAACAAATAAATTACTTACAGATATCTTTGGGAGTCAAAGATACCCTTGTAAGGTCTAGATCATGACCTTCAAACACGGTAACTATGCTTATGCATTTCCTGGTAGTATGGCGTGGCGGCATCAACGCACTGGAGGACATCCTCAGTCAACTGATCACGTGGTGTTGGATCTTTCCTGCCGGTGCTCTTGAAATTCGTGCTCCACAAGGCTGTGGAGTAATAGTGAGGGAAGGAGTCGACCAATGAAAATTCGCGGGAAGGCGTGTGCCACCCAACTCCTCTCAAATCCCCGGGTTGCCATGACAACATGGCATCGCTGTATGGATACCCAACTTTGTCGCAGAGCGCTTTAAGTGTAGGGCCCGGTTTCGAGACAAGGTCTTCCGATTCGATAATAATTGCATCACGGTCGAGGTTTTGCCGCACGAACCGCCACAGTTCGTACTGCTTCTTGTAGAACGTCAGATGCTCCATCGTCGCCGATGGGTCGTTCGTGATGATGCTGGCGCTTTCTAAGTCGTCCTCGCCGTGACCACCGTGCATGTCACAGAGGGTTAGGAGCATTGCTTTGCGTATCGACTGAAATACTTCGGTCGGCTCTCGTATCAGGAAAGCGTGGTGAAAGCCACGCGGGATGAAGCTTCGAGCGCGCGTAGTTGCCATGGAGTAAGCTTGCTCCTTCACGAAGACATACCTGCTGCTGTCACTTTCCATGTGTTGTTTGATCTCGGCGTATCTGAAGAAAAACGAGGAGTCTTGGAATGACACTTCATCTAAAACAAAAGGTGCTTGTACTGAGATGAGCTGCTCACGTGCAGACAAACAAGACACTTCTAATCGCATGTTATTCATTTGAAATTCATAAGTTGTTTGCTTGGATATGCGGTAGTTTAAAAAAAAAATGCCCAGCATTATTATTCGGACACATCTTAAAACGTAAGCACAAATATCTCTCCTCCATAATTTCTGTTTTTTTTTTGTTTGTTTGTTTATATGCTTGTTTGTTTGTTTTTTGTCTTCCTAATAGGGCCTATGTGGGAAATTCTCTCAGAGCAAGGTATCTCTTTTCTGCACAGAAAAAGATGTTGTAAAATCTTAATCAAGATATTTGCGCTCACCATATTTATACAAATTTGCAATGACATCAGCTAAGCACTCCCTTAAACAAAATTCCCCTCTTAAACTCCCTTAAACAAGGGAAACTTAAACTCCCTTGAACAAAATTGTAAATGGCAGTGGTAATAGTAACACCAGCAGTAGGCCTACTGACAATGGTAGTGATAATAATGATGATGTTCATAACAGTGATGGCACCCATTATGATAATCATAAAATGGCAGCAAAGCACATTTCAAAATGATTGTTGCATACCCTACTCTGTCAGGTGATGGAGTGAAGCCCTTCCCACTAAGTTTGATGAACTCCATCGCAGTGTCAAAGACCTGTTCGTTTCCTGCGTACTCCATTGGGAGAAGCGTTCCCGTCGCGTCTCCGTACACCTTGGCAAACCATTTGGCGTAGGTGAAGTTTGAAAACCAGGACGACATACCGTCGATCTCGGCCATGCACTTGGTGAAGACCGTGGACCGTGAGCGAGGCACGCACCACAGCACCGCTCTCCCTGCTTGGGGGACCTCGCTGGCTTTCGGAACAGGGCCACGATGCAGAAAATCGCCACCGGAAGCATGCATTGTGGATGAGTTTACTCTGAAAATTTTGCCTCACAAATTGCTCGCTGACCAACGCCGTCTTCTCCCCGATACTTTGCAAGGCAAACTAATGTGTTCGCGAACAATACAATAATGCCAAACCCTGACGACGGGATCACCAATATTATTCAAGTTATATAGTTGTCAAAGTAAACGAAATGTGTTGGCGAGGTATACACCCGAACCCTGAATCTCAGTGCCATACGTCATGCAAAGTTTCACAAATCTCTTCATTGATCATATTCTTTCACTCTCTCAACCCCTCTCTCTCTCTCTCTCTCTCTCTTCTCTCTCTCTCTCTCTCTCTCTCTCTCTCTCTCTCTTCCTTTGGGTCTCTGTTTGCCTTCCTCTTCTCCTCTGTCTCTCACTATTTTTCTGTCTATCTTCTTCTCTTTCTTTTTCTTATGTCAATAGATCTGTCTATATGTCTATCTTCATTTTCCTTTCATGTTTCCCGTTTTGACATGAACGGAAAGGAGCTCACTACCGCTCATTCAGACATAAATTGACGACTACGAGCTAGGGGTACTTCAATGGCGTCTTTTAGTTGTATTCAGCATTTCGGATTTGGGAATGTTGGGAGTTGGACGATCTCTCAATCAAACCATTCAATACGTGACGTTCCTTTTACAGGAGTATGGGTGTCAAAGAATTTTTGTGCAAACCTACCCGACTGATAATAAAATGCGTATGTAACTACTCTAAGCATTGATGAATTTGATTTCAGAATCCCTCAACACACACACACACACATAAACACACACACACACAAGCATTCACACACACACGCGCGCGCACACACACACTGTCTGCTCACCCACTGAAAATTATGTCATCTTCCGGCACCCTCCAATGCATGTGCCAAACAGTAGGCATTGTTGCATGGCTTTAAAAAGAAATAAATTAAAAAAAAAAATATTAAATGACTCGAGAGCACGCAGTGCAGCACATCCCCCTCGGATGCCTTTCCTTCTCGCGCAGTCAATGTATTTGCCAAACATGATGATCCGTTATTTACTGACGAATCTCATTGATTTTGACCAGTAAAGCATTGACCTGTAACCCTCACAGCACAATAGAAACAGTTTCTAAGTTATTAGTATATCCACCCAAGACCAAATCCATCTTCATATAACATGCATTACTATATCGTACTTAGGTGATTACATTTGACGTCTGGAAATGGCCATTGAATTGACCTTTGACCTCTAGCTACTAATTTCTTATCCTGTTTTTATTCCGGATAACATTACAAAGGAACAACACTTGCTGAAGGTGACTGGATTTTTTTTTTAACAGTACAGTGGTCTTTTGCCTTCATTTCTATCACCTCGTTGTACGAAGGGCGTCGTGTACTTGTTGAAATTGCGGTTTTATATTCCGAGTGTTTTCACTGAAACCACCTAAACACTGCTCCCTAAAACCGCGGAAATTGTTTTAAAAAAACCCAAACAAACTTTGTCTCGTCTTTTCCACAAATGTATGGGTGTTATTGATTTCCTTCATTCTGCGATATTAGACTGCGGGGTATTTATTGTAGGGATGTACGAACACGTTAAAGGCATTATTTACCATTTGCAGATGAAACAAAAGCCCAGCTTTAGTGCTTCAAAATAATTCCAAAATGTGAATCAAGGATAGGAACAACCAATGTAAAATTGAATCAGTATAATCAATGTTTAACATTGTTAAATACAAAATGTGAACAGTACTTATAATTAAAATGTTTGTAGATGTTTACAGTTATTGTTTGTGAGAAAAATAGTGATATCCCCTTATATTGTAGGCTTTATTACGAAATCCTTGTATGGTAGAATGTTTTGTGACACAACTGACCTACACAAGTCATATGCATCAAATGTGATATCTTGAACATTTTTGTTAGATCACCGCTCCCAATGGTAAACAGTACCTTTTAACTTGATAGATCTCTATACACAGTTATGCTGTAGGCCTATGTTCCATGCGCTTTATATACTGGCCAAAACACTATCTTCAATAATAACCCAGAGCCTCTAAAGAGAGAGAGAGAGAAAGTTAAATCCAGAAGAACATGAGATCATTAGACAAAAATTGCGAAATTTCTGCAGTCTGCAATTACACTTCCGATCCCAGGAACTGCGCTTGAAACTCCAGACGTTTTACTGCAGCTGAGCCTTATCGAGGCTGCTCTGCAACCAATCCCGCGTAGTCGAAGGTCGTATCAGAACATGATTGGATAGGATCGCCTTTGCCCTATTCTGTCTGTATAAACTGTGCCAAAAGTCTGTTTGAGGCTGCTCGTGGAGACTTCAGATATTTACTTTTGCATAAAAAAGTACGAAATGATTTGGTATCTGTTTCACATCACGCGGACTTCTGTAAGCTTCTCTTGCAAAAGAACACAGCAGCAGAAAAAAGTCATTTGTACTAACAGGCATGTTGGTTTTTAATTTTACTGATGAAAGCATCTATGATGTAATTATCATAATATATTCATGTAATCCTTATAACAGATGTTTGCCAGGATATCCACCTGACAGTAACAAAAGTATGAGTTGCTTATAACCCGACTTCATACAGTGTATACCACAAAATTAAAGAAAGGCTGTGTCGTATAATGGGGGAATAAAATAGTTGTCAGTACAGTACATGTTATTTTCAATACGTTGACCTCAACCTTGATTGCTTTTCTTCCAGACCCACGCCTTTTAAAGAATTTAAACACACACACACACACACACACACACACACACACCACACACACACACAAACAAACACACAAACACACTCACGCACACAATGAAAAGACAAGTTCAAACAAAGGATGATGTTGGGCGTCTCAGTAATAGTTTATGAAATCATTCGGGAAGTGAACATAACAAGTGTGCCCTTATTTTGTAAGGGATGGAGCGAAATAGATAGAGCGCAAAGATTAAGATTTAAAGATCTGTACGTTCGATTTACGAGGATTTAAAACGATTTGGGGTTTTTAGACAACTTACAGTCTTAACTATTTACATATTTTGACAGAATTGCACGAACGCAGAGTTCTTGCGTGAGAGACTCGGTCACACACCATCCTGTCGGATGAGGATTATTAAATGTTGCTTTGCTATACAGTTTGCAAATACCACGCATTGTTATTTGAAACAAAATGGCAATTGCGGATAGACTGATTGATGCATGAAGTCAACACATCGGTAAATTCAAACTTTCATAAGCTTCAGTGTGCCTGCGAGGTATACACGCTCCCGGCATTCATATAGGCCGATAAAGGTTATTAATATAGTGGTATATACCTGTCATTTTTTTTAATCATTATTTTTCAGTGTGCTTTAACCGGTTACTTTGTCGGGGGAAATATGATGGCGTGTTAACTTTAAAAAGAAAGAATGCGACCTTAGGCCATGTCCTTGGCAATGGCTCGAAAAAAAACAAACAATCCTACGTCTCATCTGAAAATAAGTTGGGGGCGAAGGACTTGCAAAACACTATACAAATTGCACAAAGAAAGAACTATATCAGAGCGCCTTTACAGACGGGGATCAAGGCCAAACTTCAGTAGGTGGCCGCTCTACCCAGATGAATAATTGGGAAGCCGTTGCCCGTGCCAGAAAAGTGGTAGCTATTGTATTATTCTCATTGGTATGAGTAAAGATGTGTGTGTTTTCTTTTTCTTTCTTTTTTTTTTTGGGGGGGGGGGGGGTGGGAAGGGATGGTTTCAGCTGGCAGCATATTAGATTAAATCAATAACCGCAATGTCCTCGTCTTTTTATTGTTCATTAGTTCATTAACAACGATTCATTATTCTCTATGCTTATGTGGACAGACAGCTCTTTCAGCCACGGGCTGTTTTTCAATTCAATTCAATCAATTATAGTTTATTTCCAATCATCGAAAATCAAAAAACATAGTACAAAGTATACATGTGATGAAATAATATTGTTCAAACGTTTGCAAAAGGTTCATGTAATATATACACGAGACAAATTATAGAACAACATATAGCATGTACAATATTTAGGAAAAACACTGTATAAATACTTCGTGGGCGAGCGGAAAATAAATTCGATTATGGAAAATAGTGATCCACTAAAAAGCAAAGCTCGTCGGACGTGGATCGCTATATAAATAATGAGTAAATGATATACTATTCTATAACAATATACATGTAATTATTTTGAGATACACCGGTTGGGGAAAAAATATAGAATACCAATGCTAGTGCCCGGACACTGCTCACTGAACCACGTGTACCGGGAAAATATGACAAGGACAACACGTTCGTACACACATTCGATTACCCACACGTATATACACTGTAAGACGCGAGACAGTACCGAGAGGAGAAAAGACGGTAACAATACAAGTCTACGAAGAACAAAAGACAGGAAAGGAAGAGGAGAGAAGAAAGAAGAGAAGTCTGCACACAGAACACGCCAAGTGCTGCGACATCAGGACAGGTGAAAGCTCAAGCATGAATAAAAACAATTTAAGTTATCTAAGATTATAAGTAGAAAGTAAATATTTTCTGAGTTTGTATTTAAATGTAACAAATTTGGGGGAATCTTTTAAACTATTATCTAAATTATTCCAAAGTCTGGGTCCGGTATAAAGAAATGTATTTTGGGCATGTGCGGTTCTCATTAATGGAAGATGAAACTCGTCGGATCGTCGCGTGGGATAGTTATGAACATGACTGTTTCGATGAAATGAATCGTGGAATATTTTAGGTAAAGAGTTACTGTTGTAATTGAACATGAACTGGCCAAGTTGAAACACATACAAATCATTTACTTTTAATATTTTATGGTCAGAAAACAAAGCATCTGTATGTTCTCGGGTATGTAAATTAAAAACAATTCTAAGCGCTTTCTTTTGCAATAAAAGAAGTTTATCAAGTAACATCTGATATGTATTACCCCAAGCAAGAATCCCGTATAGTTTCAATAAGGTAGTATCAAACTAGAATAAAGAGTTAATAATGCAGATGAAGGGAGATGATATTTTAATCTATTCATTACGCCAATGTTACGTGATATAATTTTACATATATGTTATCAATATGATTCCTCCATGAAAGCTTGTTATCGACGCAAACACCAAGAAATTTAAAAGAAGAAACTTCTTCTAAAGGAGTAATATCAAATGTAATTTTGCCTGGGAGGCTATCTAAAGAATTACTAAAAAGCATAACTTTGTTTTTTGAATATTTAATGACAATTTATTTGCGTATATCCATTGCATAACCTTTTTCAGTTCTTCATTGACTGTTCTTATTAAAATGTTTGGGTCAGAGTGAGAAAAAAAAAGGTTAGAGTCATCCGCGAATAATATGAATGATAGTTTCTCCGAGGATTGAATATGAAAATCATTAATATAAATAATGAATAACAATGGGCCTAATAAACTCCCTTGTGGAACACCACATGCAATTGTTTTACTTTGAGAGTCAAAACCGTTGACATGTACAAATTGGGATCTTTCTGATAGGTAACTCGTGAACCACTCCAAGGCCTTTCCACGTATTCCATAATGAGACAGTTTGGCGAGAAGTGTTCCGTGGTTAATCGTGTCAAAGGCCTTGGAGAAGCCCAAGAAGATACCTATTGTGTGTGAAAGTGTGTCGAGTGCGTGTGTGACTTTGTCGATGAGGGCAAGTATAGTGCGTGTGTTGTGCTGTGATTTTCCCTGAATCCAAATTGAAAGTTTGAGAATATGTCGGGTTTTAAGAAAACGTACTGTCCTGATATAAACTATTCTTTCAAAAATCTTAGAAATAGAAGATAATAAAGATATGGGTCTATAGTTATTGACATCCGAATTCAAGACATTTACATCAAACTCATTTTACAAGCAATAACAACGAAAAACAAACTACTATAGTATACTCATGAGACTAGCAACTCTTCATCGCATTGAACTGCCAGTTTAACGCATTATTTTGTCAATTTCCTCGTCCTTCCACCTTCTCGTTCAGTGATTGGATGTCTAAGCTTCTTCATTCCGCATGTCTTTGTGCCTAATTCAGGCAGCCTCCAACACCAGATACATCCATCGCAATAACTTACAAGCGAATGATGTACCGTGTGACATGGCAAACTTGTCAGACAGAAAGTATATTTTGAATCCACCAAGAACATTCTAACATAGATCTTGTGCGTCTGGTTGTCTGGCGTTACGTTAATAATGACGTTCTCCAAAACTGAATTAAGCTATTAGTAACAGACACACTATATCAAGGGTGCTGTTCGTTATTCCGAAGGTTCGATATTCCGAAGGATCGTTATTCCGAAGGTTCGTTAATCCGAAACACACAAATTCCCCATACCTAGAGGTTCGCTAATCCGAAAATGAAAAAGGGTTCGTTAATCCGAACATTTGTGGCGTTATCCCGAAGTTTGTTATTCCGAACATTTGTTCATCCGAAAGTGAAATTCGGAAAAACGAACCTTCGGAATAACGAATCTTCGGACTGAAGAATCTTCGGACTGAAGAGCCTTCGGAATAACGAACCTTCGGAATAACGAGCTTTAACCTTATATCAAGGCCTGTGCAACAGTAACCAGCAACAGTAACCAGCGTTTGTTCCTCCCCTTCCTCGGAAACTAATTTCATCTTCAATCTACATAAGAAACGCATCCTCCTCAAATACGAATACAAAATGTTAGAGTCGACTTAGTTGAAAATAAATGTAGTAGTTCACAAAATAGAGTACAGAAAATATCTACATGAGTAAGCATATTCCTTTACTTCTTGTTCCCCGAACGTCAGATATTTTGTTCTAGATCTGTGTAAGACTTCAATTTCGCGATGATATAAATGTACTGCGATGTTCCTTCAAGGCTCCTGTACAGTTGGTTGTTGAATGCAAATGGGAACCACTGTGTACTACCAGCTCCCCTTTCACCTCAATCGATTCTCCAACAAAGTGGGGGCCATACTCATCTGCGCAAGCTATATTGCAGGTCATCGTACAAAATAATTATATGAGTTGAGACGATAACAGCACTTGATATTGTTATCGCTCTGAACAACGGGATAGTAATTCAAATAATGGCTTCAAACTTCTTACATTATTATCTTTTTATTTTTTTTTCACATATGACCATTTCAATCACCTCTGACTATACGGAAGAGGAACAATTGTATATACCTGTCTCAACTTACACAAGGATTTTGAATTTGTGTAATGAATACTTAATAAGATAAACGTCCCGAGAGCTCAAAACACCATGGGGATTGTCCATCAAACCTCTCACTTCCACGCTGGAGAGGAACGATTGAATGGCTGCCACAGGAATCCTGGTCGGCTGTTCACGTTGGTATACATGAAGGGGAAGTCCTGGAAAGATATGAATAATGATAATATTTTAAGATTCCTTAAGATGTTTCATAATAGCACAGTATCGCCAAGAACCAGTGTAACCAGGATTCTTGGAATGTTCTTGTTTTGATATTTGTCTATTAGACTCATAAGCCCATGTCGTTTATTGTCTTATCTTCTGGTGTTCATCTACATTAACATTGATTTTACAAACTTAAAAGAGATTGGAAATCAAAATGCTTCTGCGTTGGGACACTGATGATTGCTTGATCAAGCAATAAGAACATTCAAAGAAGTAGTAGTAATTGTAAAATATTTGATACACTGGAAAATACAAAGCCCGTATCATATTAAAAAAAAAGTTATATTCCCGAACTGCATTTTCTGACTTTTTTTTTTCTGGAGAAGAACACAGAGGGTCAAGAAGAGGGTCTTACCGTTGACGGACAATCTAGCGTTTCTCCTGGAGAGTAGGCCGGAGATTTGGAGCCAACTGGCTGAAACTGCAAAGTGGTAAAGGATTGTGATAAGTGAGCCTACTTTGCATATTCATAACAACATACGTTTTATAGCTTATTTAATCATCTTGAACGTTTAAGATTGCGATCAATAGTTTCTTCGAAACTATTACGATGAGAGCCAGTAGGACCCAAAGTCGACCGTTGCCGTATGGACGGAGATGAGGGGGAGGGTTTTCATATCCCCTTTTCTTTAGAGTCGGATTTTGTAAATTTTCAAATGATTTCATCAGTAAATAAGAAAATCACGCCACAGAATACATATTTTTCATTTCAATTTCCTTATTACATTCCCGTTATCCTATTTTGAAAATAGGACCTATACATAGCATTTCATGATCTGTCACCATTTCATTCACTTTCGTTTACTCTGTCATTGCCAGTGAACGCTATCTGCCTCCATAGACTTAATGAAGACGCACATTATAGTACGAAGCAAGAGGTTACAGATGCATGCAGTATCCCCCTCCCACATCCTCCTCCTGCTTGTTCGCTGCAGGCGCTTGATCATCATTCTTTTTTTTTTAATCGATCAGTAAGAAGATCACTAAAAATAGCGAATGTAGTTTGTTCTGCATGGGGCTCATTCTTGCAACGTAGACACAATGTATCATCTCACTGTTTTCATTGACAATTTTGCAAATATTCTACCAAAGGAATGGAAGGACACTGGGATTAGATATACTCCCACATCTCTCCTCCAATTTCTGTGCATACGTAATTATCATGTATACATTTTCAAATAATGTATTCGGTAAATGGAAAAATCATAAAACAATTAAAGAATGTATATTGCCGCTTTTATCATTTAACTTGCATATATTTTAACCAAAGCATCGTCTTACTTTTTCTGATTGAATGTTTTCCAAATATTCCACCAAAAGCGCGCACCAGATCGTTAGATTTCAAATCTTTAAAAAAAGTCCCTTGTGCGGAAAGGGGTATCCCGCAGCCCCTTCCGCTTGGTCGCTGCAATTACAATGTACTATAAGTGAGAAAGAAAATCACCTCACAATTACAGCATGTACTTTGTTTGGAACTTTATATTGCAACGTATAAAATAACGGCTGTGAGTCTTACTCTAATGATTGACAATATTCTGCAAATATTTTACCATTAGTGTGCACCACATGATCGTCTGAGTGTGTGTGTGTGTGTGTGTGTGTGTGTGTGTGTGTGTTCATCCGCCTTCAGCGATTTGATAATGAATTTTCATCATATTCGACATGAATATTTTGTCTAAGTAACTATACACTTGTGAATGACTTGTAGTTCAAATAACGAAAACAATAGGGCATTGAATTATTTTGAAGGGTTCTAGCTACACACACACACACACACACACACACACACACACACACACACATGCAACTGCTTGTTATTAATATTAAGCATATTACTGAAATGTTACTGCTTAGGAATTATTGATATGTTATCCTCGCACAGCACTGAGAAAATAAAACCAGCATATTTACCAAGGAGTTCCAGTTGACGATGGCTTGGGCCGAATGCCCCTTCTGGCTGAAGTGAAAACAGTCCGGCGCAAAGTAAGATCTGTCTACACTACCGTCCTGAATGCCGCAACGTTGCCAAGGGAACCGTAAATAATATGGAGGAAATCGAGGAATGATTAAGATTGAAAGACGCAATGTGTACTGAATCCTATTAGAGCTATTGTGATTGAGGGGGTTTATTTAGAGGGATACAATCGTCACATTAAGCATTTCACTTTACAGGAATAAAACGTTTAAAGCCGTCAGTCAACTCGAAATCATTTCTTAACGGTAGGCTAGTTTAGCAGTCAAAGTGGGCACATTTCCTCCAAGTAGCTAGGAGCATTTCCATCCACCTGCATGCTATCATAGCACTTCAATACCTGAAATGCACCCAGCATGCGCTCGATATTACCTTTTCGGCAAACCTCAGGATAGTCTAGCACCGTGCGACATTAAAATACGTCTTAGGGTGGGATTTCACGGAGCACGCGAACGATTTGCGAAGGACGCGAATGACAAAATCCAACATTCGGAAAAAGTTTTTCTCCGAATGCGTTCCGACAATGAAGCCGAAAACTATTCTTGCGCAATTTGTGCGAAGTTTCCACGACGTATGTGCGAATGTCGTGTGTATCATTACTAAAGTACAGCATGTTACGTACACGAAGAACACGCGACGGAAATGCGAACAACGACAATTTTTCAATAATCATGGGATAAAATGTACCCAAGGAGAGGTGGAAGCTGTCTTGAGTTGATTTTTTTTTCTTTCCTCTATTTCTCCTTTCTTTTTTCTCTCATTTTCTATCGTGTGCTTGCCTACATTTTTTCCCTAGGACCTATCTCCACTAGTAAAGCATTTGATTTTTTTTTTTTTTTTTTGCAGTTCCTCCAACACATAATCTCTATAGTTCAAATGAAATTTTGCATACTTTAGATTAATATTAAGTGTATTCTGCGGGTTTTTTTTGTGTATATCAAACATTTCTTTCTCTTTGCTAGTCTTTAATTTCTTTTGTTCCTGTAGTTGTTAATAATTGTTTGATGTTTAGATGTATGCTACGATTTTTATTTCTAGAAAACGTATAGGTCATACATCCACCAAACGTGCGCTAAACGTTCGCGAGAATATCTCAAAAGGTACGCGAACAGTTTGCGATTACGTCGTAAAATGATCGGAAAAACTTCGCAGATTTTGCGTAACATACGCGAGACATTCTCCAAAGTTTCGGAGTCTGTTTGGGGTTTCACGAACATTTTGCGAACATCGCGCGTGTCTTGCGAAGGTCTTGCGCATATGACTCAATTCAATTCAATTCAATTCAATTTTTATTTTCCACTCATGGGGTGGAACACCCTCGTCAGCCAAAGGCTGGTTTTCAGAGGGGTCCACACATTGATTAAAAATACAAACATTATACGTACAGTATGACAAGGATATGACGAGGCTTTGAAGACACTTTCGAGAACAATTCACGAGCAAATCACGACCAAGCGTGCGGAAAAGGTTCGCAAAAAATTTCAAACTTTTTTGAAATTCTCGCCGAAGTAAAAACGACATTCGCGAACAATTGACGACGCTTCCGAACCATCACGTTCGTTTGGCGATCTTTTGCAGACTAAAATACGAATGCTGGAATTTACCATTCGCGTCCTTCGCAAATCGTTCGCGTGCTCCGTGAAATCCCACCCTTAGGGTGGGATTTCACGGAGCACGCGAACGATTTGCGAAGGACGCGAGGTTAGGGTGGGATTTCACGGAGCACGCGAACGATTTGCGAAGGACGCGAATGGCAAAATCCAGCATTCGCATTTTGGTCTGCAAAAGATCGCCAAACGAACGTGAGGGTTCGGAAGCGTCGTCAATTGTTCGCGAATGTCGTTTTTACTTCGGCGAGAATTTCAAAAAACTTTGAAATTTTCTGCGAACCTTTTCCGCACACTTGGTCGTGATTTGCTCGTGAATTGTTCTCGAAAGTGTCTTTAAAGCCTCGTCACATGCGCAAGACCTTCGCAAGACACGCGCGATGTTCGCAAAATGTTCGTGAAACCCCAAACAGACTCCGAAACTTTGGAGAATGTCTCGCGTATGTTACGCGAAATCTGCGAAGTTTTTCCGATCATTTTACGACGTAATCGCAAACTGTTCGCGTACCTTTTGAGACATTCTCGCGAACGTTTAGCGCACGTTTGGGGGATGTATGACCGATACGTTTTCTACAAATAAAAATCGTAGCATACACCTAAACATCAAACAATTATTAACAACTATAGTAACAAAAGAAATTAAAGACTAGCAAAGAGAAAGAAATGTTTGATATACAAAAAAAAAAATCGCAGAATACAGTTAAAATTAATCTAAAGTATGTACAATTTTATTTGAAGTGTGTATAGAGATTATGTGTTGGAAGAACTGCAAAAAAAAAAAAAAAAAAGATCATATGCTTTACTATAGGGAGATACGTCCTAGGAAAAAAATATAGGCAAGCACACAATAAAACAATGAGAGAAAAAGAAAAGAGAAATAGAGGAAAGAAAAAAATTCAACTCAAGACAGCTTCCACCTCTCCTTGGGTACATTTTCTCCCATGATTATTGAAAATTTTTCGTTGTTCGCATTTCCGTCGCGTGTTCTTCGTGTACGTAACATGCTGTACTTTAGCAATGATACACACGACATTCGCACATACGTCGTGGGAACTTCGCACAAATTGCGCAAGAATAGTTTTCGGCTTCATTGTCGGAAAACATTCGGAGAAAAACTTTTCCGAATGTCGGATTTTGTCATTCGCGTCCTTCGCAAATCGTTCGCGTGCTCCGTGAAATCCCACCCTTAGTACGAAACGTCGGAATAAAGGCGTGGAGAAATCGGGTGATGCTCGTTATTCCGAAGGTGTGCTACATCGAAAATGAGATAAGCTTTGCAATTCAGACATTTTGTGGCGTTGTTCGGACGGTTCGTTATTCTGAAGGTTCGTTAAACCTGAAAATGAAAAGTTTTTTTTTTAATTCGAACATTGTAGCGTTATTCCTATAAGGTTCGCTATGTTTACTCTTAATGACAACAATAGGCTTACCAATAATGAGAAAAGTGGTCATATTTATCCAGGGGAGCCTCTCTATGAGTACTGGCAATGCATGATGGGATCGCTAGCATGCGACTTTTTGTTAATAGCCATAATTCATCTTTTTTGGATCATCAATAGATGGCGCGATTCTAAGGATCTGTTGGCAGGCATCGGTGTGGTATGCATTTAGTCGACTACTAGTAAACTATTAATACCACACCGGCCAGCAGATCTTTATGATAGAATCACACCATGCATGAATTGGCAACCAAAGAATGAAATAATTTTAATGGCTAAACAGACACCACATGATAGACTTTTTTTTCACCAGCAATGTCATGTTTGCTAGCTACCCATTATTCTACACCTTGGTCAGGCGGAATATTGTGGGGAAAATATCTTGTCTAAAAACGATGCATTGCATGTATGTAAAATACAGAGGAAGAGAAGAGTGAGAGAGAGAGAGAGAGAGAGAGAGACAGACAGACAGACAGACAGACAGAGAAAAGGGGGATATGGAGAGGGAGAAATTTTTACTCACCGGTGATAGAGGTGGGACAGAGTTCTCAAAAAATGGCTGGTAAACTGCGGCGAAGTCTTCTTTGTCGTCGTATTTACCACTCTGAATTGTCGTCCGAAGCAAATCCTATATAATATTGAAATGAGAAAAGAGTATATATATATATATATATATATATATATATATATATATATGACTTGTCATTCCTTAAGCTATTATGCCTATATGTTGCTTGGCATGTATACAATCATGCACGGCAGCACCTTGTTGGAATGTCGTTATCAGGAACTGACTTCGCGGTGGGTCAGAAACAAAGCCGAACAATGGATCCTTGTTGCTCATGTTTCCTTTTCCTCGCCACGCAAATATATATATATATATATATATATATATATATATATATATCTATAACAAGGTAATGATGTGGAAGCTTGGTGTCAGAGAATATTACCTGATATTCCTTGGTCTTGAGGTACAAGAGCTTTTCTGCCTCCGGGCCTCCCAAGATGCAACTGCAAGACAATCTGTTGTGACTCACGAGATAGACAGAGAGAAAATGGCGGGAGCAAGAAAACATAATGAAGTGAAAACGTAGTGTCAGTAAATTATCTTAAAAAAACATATGACGCACAGAAACACGTACATATCTACAACAACACACATACATAATCATTATTGGGCATGACAGTTGGTAAGCAGCGGTAGAGTGCTCTCCTGCAGCCTACGTCGTCAAACTGTGCTGAAGCTGCTACAACTGCTTCATCCTCCTTCTTCATGTCCGTCCTGCCCCACTACCACTGGGTAGCATGATGGAGGGAATAGTACTCTTCTGGGGTTGAAGCTGTCCCATAGCAAATTAAACAGATGGGGCCTCTTCAAAGCCAGTACAAGGAGCAGCATCAATAGTGGGAACAAGACCACGTTATGAAGACCTGGACCCTGGACCGGGATGTACGTGACTTGGACCACGAGTGGAGGCGACCCGGTGCCAGCACGTACGCTCTTAGCAATAGTCACGTGGCCTCTAAAGTGTTTCCAATAGCGTCGCGGAGTCGTCGTCGCATCGTCGCCGCAACGTCTTCTCCGTCCTATTGGCCTCCAGCACATCTCAGAGACGTCGCGGAGTCGTCTCCAGGACCTCCTGAAGACTAGAAAAAGTCTCACAAAAATCGAAGTTGTTTGAATTTTTTGAATTTGTAACCTTGTTGATTTTCCTTCAATGCAAAGGATTGATATCCCTCTGTCGTTGCCACATGACTTCCTCATGTATGAGGTGAATAATGGAGACGTTTTTAATTCGTGCGGGATGACTCCTTGTGTTCTCATGGCCTTGAAGAGCATTGGTAGCTTGTCACACGTCTGGGGGCCACCATGCTTGTAGACCTCGACTGGATCGAATGCAATCTTTAAGGGGCTTTACCTCTCTACATCAGTTGGTCTATGGCTTTGTCTACTTCAGGCAGCATGGGTGGGTTGTCTAGCGCGTGGACATAAGATGGAGGGGTTGTCTAGCGCCAAGGTGATGTCCACCTTTGGTAGTCTTGCGATGACTTCTTCATGAATGTGCGATGCCCTGTTGAGGACATTCTCAAAATGCTCAGCCAATCTCTCTAGGATTTGGGATATCTGAGTGAAGAGTGTTGTTGCTGCCATGGGACCCAAGTCCTGTGGCCTTGGGCGAGCAGCAAGCATGGCAAGTGGGGATCTATTACTGGAAGCTGTAGCCGTGGACCTACACACATGCAAATATCAATAGTCACGTAGTACAAAATGTACTAAGATGATAAATAGACCAGTCCGACATAATCAAATATCCCTTTGGATGATGTAAATGAGCAATGATTGAAATATACGACATTCTTAGGTGATTCATAACCCTCGACGAGACTAACCCTGTCATGATGTTACAGGTGTAGGGACCCCTGAGTTCTGACAACGTGCTGACGAGTGGAACAGTGAGCACGTTGAGAAATGTTCGCGGAACCTGTGTTAAAAAGAGAAATGGGTGAGAAAGGTCTAATGGGATGGTATAATTTTGGTTGAGATGGGAGTTGAGATTCTAAGTCTTTGCGTGATAATTACCAACCACTTATATGAATATTAAAGAGCATACCATTCTGAGATAAATCAAAAGTTTATTTGATGAAAATCGGTTTACAAATGGCTGAGATATCTAAAAATAAATGAAAAACAAAGTGCCCTCATAAAAGGTGGGACCCACCGTTGAATAGCATTTTATTACATGCTCTTTTTTTAATCCCCCCCCACCTCCAATCCCCGAAAAGTTCATATGTCTGTATCACAGATAGCGCCGTGCAAGCTCTTATATGGATGCCTCTTTACAAAATAGCGCACGAAGCTCTATGTCCACACAACATGTTACGTAGTCTCCTCTAGCTCTATTAGTAATGACCTGTAACCAACCTCTTTGTTCTCTATACATGTAATACTATATATATAATATATATGATGTATATATATAATATTTACCTCATCATGAATCGTTTGGATGGCGCTCTCCACGTCCTGGACGAATTCCTCCGCTGTATTTTCGTACGATGAAATGCAACCACTACAAAGATCGTTGCCCCCAATGAAGAGCGTGATGAACTTCCAGTCCTTCTCGAAGTTCACCGAATTGTCAGCTTTCATCATCGTGACAAGTTCTCTCGCCTGCTTCTGTACGTCTCTGTGGAAAACGATGTCAAAGAGTAGCCATAGGTGTTATTTAATAGGGAGTTGACCCTGAACATGTATATATGAATGCAGAAATGATATTGGAAAAATACATCAGGGAAGTTTGAGAAAAACCTGGCTATCATTTCAATAGTTATGCGTAATTATTTTCAAGTTTTCGTTAAATCCATGTGCCGTCAAAGCTGGCAAAGAAGTTAACAACAGTTAGTGATGGCAAAGTAGGAGAACATGGTAAGATACAAAGAAAATATTAATGGTAAAAAAAAAATCCACAAATTGACGTCTCAATGAAAAGGACGTTGACATAATTCGTTAAGGAAAACATCTTTATTACCCCTGCCTTCAGAGAGAGAGAGAGGCAAGTCATGTGCTAGAAAAATTAAAATATGTGGAATTCTCTTTATACTTCCTCTAATTCCCCTATTGTAACATCAAGTATTTTTGTATAGCCTATATCCAGCAAATGACAGCACACGTTTTTTCTGCATTTTTAATCAGCAACTTGTTTATAAAATCAATAATGGATAATTCGATATTTAGTTTGGTTCAGAATGGCTTATTTTTGCATTCCATTTAAGTTCAGTACAATATACAACAGAATTTAACAAAATGTCATGATTTGTATGAATTACTCCAATGCATTAATGCACACTTTGGAGTTCTATCATTAAGGAAGCATACAAAGAGAACAAATGTATAGAGCAATGTCAACTTAAAGGTATACTGTAATGAGAAGAAAGCTTCGAATTTAGTTTTGAGAAAGAAAAAATGTACATAATTGGAAATGCAGGCGACCATCTTCATAAGCAGAGATTGACTATAGGAAGATGGCCCAGGTATGAGGGGCCCACATTCTACAAGCTTTGTCTTTTTAGTGGGCCCCTCCATTTTTCGATGCTTGCGTATTGTTATTTCGTCTTTATCACTTCTGTTCTCATGACAACGTGTTGTCAGCTGCTACCAAAGACAGTTAAATGTCTATGTTCTTTTCGAGAAATGAAATAGAATTTGAATTGAACTGAATTGAATTGGAGCTTACGACACAAAATAAACCGTCACAATGTCCATGAAATAATCTATCATAAATATCTCAAACTTTATTGGAGTTCTGCTAATATTTCTGCATCCTCTGAACCCACATAATAATCGGGAATAAACAGATAGCAGAAGCTGCAAAATCAACGATTCTTTGCTTAGATCTGACATTGATTTAAAGACACTTTTGTTTTACTTTTGATGTTTTTTTCCAAGAGAATGTGTTCTTGGAACATGGTGAATCCTTATGTCCACGTTTGGTAAGCCTTTATACATGATATTAGCTGTCCTTTAAAAGGATTGTGTTCACACCATGTTTCCGGAGGAGAGCGATAACGTCAAAAAAAAAAATGAATAAAAGTATCCTCCGGACAGAGGGATCTTTCCAACATTGCACCTATACATTACGTAGTATACAAATAATTTGAACTTCATGAAATCACTGTCAGCTAAAATAGCACCAGATAGTAAGAAATATGGATCGAACTCGCAGAAAAGAAAGAAAGAAAATAAAAACACTAGCCAACAATAACCGGAGGGCATTTTTTTTTTTTTTTTTTTTTGTGATGTTTTCTGAAAATCTTGGCCGGTCATTCATGGGATCACTTTCATATCAAAGAGACAGAACAACCATGCAAATATAGACATGACACATGATAAATTATATCTTTTCTACTGTAAAGTAGCATCAGGTATATTCCTTTTGCCAATGAAAATTTATACTATATATTATTATTCAATTATCATGTTCTACTAACCTTGCTACCGCGCCGGATTTTGCAACATTGAATTTTTTATTGCTAGGATGGGTATAGACCCTTGACCGCCCAGTGGAGAAACCGTAGATGTCGCTGTTGTACTTTCTGAAAATATCTGAAGAGAGTTGAGAAGGCATTGGAAGAGGCAATTTTGATGGGACGATATTCTTCCCACGTTTGAAACTGCTGGATTAGGTGATAAAAAAAACATACTGACGTCTGTATGTCATGTATTGTGAATAACTCAATTGTTGTTGTTTTTGTCATAGACGCTTTACTCACATTATTACGAATATAACTTAGATTAACCATCCTCATGTGCACTCATTACATTCAACATTAATTAGTGGGGAAGGGAATAAATGACGTATTACAGAAACAGCAAAGTAAGTAGTATCTATTTCGAGAAGATTCAGTCCAAAAAGTGTGGCAAATGCTTATAGTATATATCGAGTAAAAGAATCCAACAACAGATTGGATTTTAAGAAGCATGAAGACGTTTACGTATATAGATAATGCATAACATGTCTACAGAAATATCCATGCCAAGTGAGATACATGTACTTTATGTCACCTGATATGATTTGTCAGAGAATGCGAAAGATCCATACTCTTTTGTTCTCTACAAAACAAGCCCGACAAATAATTTTTGTTATTTTGATATCTGCACTCAAATGAAAATCAGTTGACCGGTCTTCTGGTTACCGCATAAATGCACTGGTGCACTTTTTAACAATGAGTCAAGCGAGGACGACAAAAACTCTCAGATAAAATAATATCGATCACACTTACTTGGTAGTGTAATGACTTCTTCGAGATTTTTGTTACCTCCAATGCTGGGATGGAAGGGAGGGAGAGAGATAGAGAGAAAGAGAGATTATGTCTTATCATACACAAGTTAGCATAACTATTTGCACTTGCAGCAACCACAGCTATGGGTTTCACTCATATATATTTAGTTATTAAATATTATTCATAATTATCTACATATCACCCCATCATAATGCATAGAGCGAACTTACGTTTTGTCCAAAGGTTCGTTGTGTGCATGCTTACTTCTGAGCCCATCTAATTTCTGATACATCATACGTATAATACGTTCAGACAGGTAGACTGACAGACAAACACACACACGCACACACACATAAGCCTACCTACACATACATGTCAATGTGTATTTTTCTGTAAATATTGATATAGATCATAGATAGATAAACAGAAAGACACACACACACACACACATATATATGTATTCATATATATATGTGTATTTATCATACAGTGTACAAAAATAAATTGACTGATATATAGGTAGATAAAAAAGTAGATAGATAGATGAAAGAATCAGAACAAAATGAAAAGGTAGATTTGTGTAAAAAGGGATTGACGTGTGTCAAGTTCAAGCAGTTGCTATATTCGAGACCCACTCCCTACGTGTTCAAGTTGGCATCTCACCGCTGCCACTATAGTGTAACGAAAATGGTGAGCTACTATACACAATGTAGGTCAATTTGTGCTATTCTTTTCTTCGAGATTTAGCGCGGCTTACCTCGCAGAAACACCAGGATATTCCCAATACACCAGTTGGAAGGTAGAAGCTTTTGCGGCGTAACCAGCCTGAGGCAATGGATCAATATTAGGAGGAAGAAGAAATTCAGGATTGTTAGGTGTGGATTCAGTTAATATCAAGAACACATCAGTGAAGTTTGAAGAAAATCGGATGATTCGTTATAAAATTTTTGATTTGTTTTGTTTTGTTTTTTGTTCTTTATACGTTTTGACAAATCAATGTTTCGTCATCACTTGATAAGAAGGTTACATCATTTCGTGATGTCAGTGGAACAGTCTGAGTAAAGTTTAAAGGGGAAAACAGTATAATGACAATACCCAGAAGAAAGACAAAAGTTCGGAAACATTCGAAACGGAGATACCAACCGTAAGTGAATCACCCATCGCCGCTACCACTTTGATGTCACCAGGTCTCAAGAGATGCACTGAATGGTGTGTGGTTGTAACATAAAAGCAAGCATATATAAAGACACCAATCAGTGTAGCATCGGATTATGGCACTTTGCAGATAAGAAGCCATTAACTCCTCTAGTGCAATATATAAATGTAAATATGAACATAGATATAATGTGATTAATATAGAAATATACTATATCTTTTTTTTAAATTATTCTGTCAAAATGAACGAAAGTTAGAACGAATATTTCCATTAAAATAATATTTAATGATATCACAGATAGCAGCCAGGTTGTTCAATCCCGTTCATAAACTGATTCACAATTTTGGAAGTTTGCTTATCATGATAATTGTGAATCAGTTTTACGTAAATTCTGCTAAAATTTCATTAAATCATGTTTATGTGAATTAAAATGTGAAACTATTCGTTTACTTTCAAATTGCTCCCTGGCAATGAAGAGGGCCTACATAAGTTTCGCAGTACTGTAATGATTTGATGGCTATGACATATACCTGGGCCCCGTTGCAAGACACTTCGCGTATACTAGTACAAGCAACTCGAGTTCGTCTAGCAACGGGGCCCAGAAGTTGTCATGAATGTTGACATTTTGATCTGCGTTAGTCAGAATATTCTACCATCTTCTGTTCTCTGCAAAATCGCGTATATATTAATGGGAAAACATGCGTTACAGAGTACTTATATCTTTTTATGAGTCTGTTACGATGTAAGTCTAAAGTCTGAATGAATATAGGCCTACTCCATCGGACACTACTGAAAGTCATTATCGTAATTGATGTCATAATAATTATAACAAGGAAAAGTAGAAATTACGCGGTGCGTAATATATGTCCCCGGCGGAAGTAGCATTTTGTAGCAAAATGTACAATACAGGTGAAAAATCAAGGTCAAAGGTCTAAATTCCGTGTAGAAGTTTTGAAGCCCTCACCTAGTGCCATCACATAAAGCAAACGGAATCGAAATTGGGTTAGAAATGGCGAAGGAGTAGCATTTTGTAGCAAAATGTATAACATCGGTAAAAAATCAAGGTCAAAGGTCAAAGGAGTCAAAGGTCAAAATTCTGTGTAGGAGTTTTGAAGCCCTCATCGAGTGCCATCACATAAAGCAAACGGAATCGAAATCGGGTTAGAAATGGCGAAGGAGTAGCATTTTGTAGCCAATGTACAATATAGGTCAAAAATCAAGGTCAAAGGTCAAAGAAGTCAAAGGTCAAAATTCTGTGTAGAAGTTTTGAAGCCCTTCACTAGTGCCATCACATAAAGCAAACGGAATCGAAATCGGGTTAGAAATGGCGAAGGAGTAGCATTTTGTAGCAAAATGTACAATACAGGTCAAAAAATCAAGGTCAAAGGTCAAAGAAGTCAAAGGTCAAAATTCTGTGTAGAAGTTTTGAAGCCCTCCACTAGTGCCATCACATAAAGCAAACGGAATCGAAATCGGGTTAGAAATGGCGAAGAAGTAGCATTTTGTAGCAAAATGTACAATATGGGTCAAAGGTCAAGGTCAAAGGTCACAACTGAAATTCTGTGTAGCAGTTTCAAAGCTCCCATGTAGTGCTATCATATAAAGCAAACAGAATCAAAATTGGCTGATAAATGACAGAGAAATAAAAATAGAAGATTTTGATCAAACACCGACGCACACACGGACACACGGACGCACGGACGGACACACACACGGACACACACACGTACGGAGCCCGTTTCATAGTCCCCTGCTCGAACTCGTTCGGCGGGGACAATAAATGGGGCCATAAACGTTCGCTTGTCTGTGTGATGTCAGGGCCTTGCCAGGTTGTGGGGTTAGGATGGGGAGTGCTCTTTGCCTGGTCATATGGGATAACTCTCTCCTCTTCCCCCTCCCACCCTCTTCCTTTGCTCGGAAGAATCCCGAGGCAGAACTTTTGGCAAATCAAAGGAATTTCTTTCTTTTATATGTTTCTTATATATCTTGGACTTGTCACAGGACAACTCTCTCCTCTCCCTTCTCCCCCCCCCCCCACCCCCACTCCCGTCCTTTGCTCAGCAGAATCCCGGGGCAGAACCTTTGGCCAATCAAAGGAATGTCTTTCTTCTATATTATATATGTTTGAAATATAATTGTTATAATGATTATCCATAACATATTATCAAAAAGTGTCTGCGGGGGTCCGTCAATCCTGTATGTCATCATGACTGTATAGTGTAAAAGTTTCAAGACATCATCCGGGCTTACCTGATGTGGGTATTGTCGGCGAAGTAGAAGGCGGGCAAGAAAAGTTGGATCCAATCTAGGCGATGCCATGCATGGTGATGATAATGATAATGATGCAAATTATGACTTGGTAGCAGTGTATCTTAAAAAATGACAACCCCCCCCCCACACGCACACACATCTACGATGTACACACACACACTCTGGTGTTCAGAGCAAACGAATTAAATTGCAGGTGGTCGAAATCGTTATATTTGACAGTGAAGGCAATTTTCACATCCTTTCAGGCAGTCAGGTAAGGTAAATTAAACAAGGTCAGAATCAAAATTCTCTTTTTCCAGATCATGTTGTCTGAATTCATGACGACAAAGAATTCGCCATCATTTGATAACATAAGCATCCTTTCGGAATATACTGTTCATTTACAGATACAAATCACTCATTTCCTCCTTGAATCTGAACCTCAGTATGCTCAAAGATTTCAATAGGTTATAGCAGTCATAGGACTTCCTTTAACATTGATTGGTGCTGTAAACCTTATTGATTAAAGGTATTATTTACCATTTGCAGATGAATAAAAAAAAACAGCCTTTACTGCTTCAAAATCATTTTAAAATGATAGTTAGGTATAGAAACAACAAATGTAAAATTGTTAGATATACAAAATGTTAACGATAGTTATAATAAGATTATTCATTCCTTATGTTAGGCTTTAGTGCGAAATTCTTTAGGATTTTTTGTGATTCAACTGACCTATATACACGTATGCACCAAAATGCGATAACATTTTCTTAAATCACTGCTCCCGATGGGAAACAGTAGGCTTAATATCAGTAAAGAACAATTTTGTGTTAATTCTTTCAGAGACATCACATTTCTATTCCTTAACCTCACGATGACTCCAAGTGAGATTCAACAGATATAACAAAATAAACTCGGAAATATCCTTGACAACTGCTCGAATCTTGGGCAGATTAGTTCTTTTCCAAGTACTCGTATCGATGTGATGCCGCAGGTGATCAGTGTTAAGTGACGATAAAATTCTCACCTCCTTGACATCAGCTCTCGCTTCGCTCTGGAAATGTGTCAAGTTCAAGAAGTGCTTCTCTGCTCTCTTTAGAGCTTCTATAAAGCCGTCACTCAGGTTTTGTTGGGCTGACAGACAAGAATGACGAGATAAAAAGAAAAAAATAAAGGAAAGCCTACCGCATTAACTTTAGAAAGTTACCGAACAGTCTCCAGAGATGTGGTGGACTTATAACAATCTATCTATCTTGATTTATTTATTTATTGATACGCACAGTAGAAAAAACACGGTGAACATCAGGGGTGAACATGCATAACATTATTGAGTTCATGTCATTGATTAGAAAAGAGATCAAAACATCAGCCATCTCATGTACGACTTAAGGTATACACCGTGAAAAAAAAAAAACCCAACAACTCAAGACAACATTTTGGCAGTGTCGTATCCGTCACATCTCCCCACGGCCCATCAGAACCAGACAATAAATTAGAATAAACGACGCAGGTGAGATCCTGTTACACGTCGCTTCGCGATGTGGTAGGTGAATTAATGTTTCCACGCTGAAGAGAATCATTGCTCATAGACGTAGATATCATGTCGTGTCTTATGACAAGTCTCATGTTACTTCTTGCAAAAAAAAAATCAAAAATGAAACAACACCAACAAACTCCTTAAATATAAAACTTCCAACAAAAGAAATTTGTGATACTTTACGCAACGGGGCGTCAAAGGGCGCCACGTAATCCTTGAGCCTTCTTACCGAGATAAGCGCACTTTTGTAAAGGCATCACTGGTGTATTATAGTTTTAACACTCTTGGAATCAGTGGATTACAGATGCTGCAAAGTACTTTCACGTAAGAAGAGAGAAAATGGAGTAGAAGACGTTAATTTTTTCCCTTTACTTTTCTTCTCATCTCTGTACTTCTCTTCTCTTCTCTCTGCTTTTCCTACTCGGGTTGTCCTTATTCTTGTCACTTATTCCCGTTTTTTTTTTTTTGGGGGGGGGGGGGGATTATGGGTATCTTTTTGGGGTCTTTTTATTCCACCTTGTATTGTCCTTTTCGGTCAAATGACATTTAAAATACTTGAAAGTTTTATTTATTCTATATGTGTATGTGTTCTGTTCCTTCAGTTAAAAAAAAAACAAAAGTAGAATTGTTCCAAGCCGTAATGTTTAGAGGCCGTTGTCCAAGTCAAGCGATTTGCTTATTGACAAACGGTCTCCTCCACCTGTATATACTTAAAGATTTGTCGTCATGAAATATATGCATTATTCATGTGATTATGCACTGAGAACTCCTGTTTATAATATGTCCATGACTTGTGAAATTGTTTGATATTGTCATACTTATTTTTGTTTAATATAAGTGGATATATAAAATGTACTGAAACTTACACTGAAACTGAAATTGCACGATTCGCAACACCTACTACTAAAGTCCACTGGTCTCTGAATCTTACTACCGCTCCCCTTTCTCTTTATTCATATCACTTCACTTTTTTGTCGGGGCAAAATGGAGGATGGGTTGGATAGAAGGGCTGAATTATAACTTTCCAGTGTCATTTGTCTGCGCATCATTCTTTGTTACTTCTCCCGGGCGTTATTGACAGTCATCGATATCTATCAAGTTTTCTCATGTCGTAAACTCGCCCCCATATTCCAAGAGAAATACATTTGCATTTTGCAAAGGAAGCACGTAATGTTTATTAGGTCAAATAGTTACTGGGTGGTCTTGAATCAAGTTTTATTTACTGTTTCTGATTCAGAATACTAGAGACATATATAGAAGAGAGAAAAATAAGTAACGTCCTTCAATTATCACGAAAATTCTGCTTAGTGCCCATCTGACCAGCAAAAGACGACAAAATCCAGATTGCAGTTGCAATGCGGTTTATACTGTATGTGTGCAAAGTTGATCAGAGCATGCAGAACTATCACTGGCCATTACAAAAATCCGAGGTGTGTAGACAAGAACAAGCATAATTTTGTTGATGGAATATGGGCTTTAGTGGCAGTGCTCATTGTGGAGTAGTTATTTTTGGCTTGGTTTGTGTTTCAAGCTTAAAGCAAAGCCGCAGCCTGAAAACTACTTCATGTACTTTGTGAACATTCTCGCCGTTTTGCAATGTCCCAAAGATAATGTTGTGTTTCTTAACACTTTTTATACCGCTTTGCGCTAGATGGATCAATTTCTCGTTCAGCTACAGGGATTGGCTTTTTGTGGAGTTGTAAACTTGAGTCTCACTTCGAGACGAACCTAACTAAAAAGATCGAGTGTTTCAAAAAATCATTATACTTCTGGGGAGCGGAAGAGAGATCGACTGATAGAAAAAGACTTAATTTGTCACCATAAACATAATTTTTTTTAAGACTATATATACTACAGTCATTAACTGTATATTCTCGAAGCAGCGTATACTCATCTCCCTGGTATAAACAAATCATTGTCTCATCATCAACGAAATTGAAAGACCTTGTAACTGTGTTTCCTCCTCCCTCTCATTCTCCTTTCTCGTCAGCTGCTCGTCATCTTCTTCTACGGAAGGTCCTTCACGGTGCTTTCGTTATTACTCATAGCCCTTTATTTCAATTTACATCACTCTCTAATTTGAAGAAAGCCCATATGAATGACTCTACTCTTAACATAATATCAAATGCATAGTAAATATCTATACAGCAATCAAATTATCTCTTTCTTTCTTTCTTTTTCGAATGCTGACAATAAAATGGCGCTTACCTGCAATATCCAGAGAACTTTGTGACGATGGTACAAATACAAGTAGAGGTATACCAATCTTTAAAAACCACTTCACCGCCATGTCAAACTTTCCTTGAACGCTGTAGTATGCCCACAGAACGAATGGATTCTTACTGCTTTTTTGCACCTGTCGTCTCTGGCCGGTGGCCCGTCTTATAAAAACAGGGAGACCTGCAAGAGTTATCTATTCATTCACGTCGTAATTTGTCTTGTGAGCAGCTTTCAGGTTTTTTTTCCCCTTAAGTCCTATTCGAGACTCACCATGCGGGCTTTATAACACGCATACAAAGGGTCTAGATACACAGTCAACCTCACCTAGTCCACCCCACCCCTTACAAGTCGAAAAATTGGCTAAGTGAAACATCTCTCCGGATGAATATTCGAAAAAAAGGTGGTAATTCTATTGTGTAGGTCGAAATTCACGTAAGTCAAAGGTTTTTCTTCAGTTCTTTAGAATTCGATATATAGGCGAGGCTGACTGCGTTATATAGATCCGATGAAGCCAGTAAAGGTGCGGTCGTCTCGATTAAGACGATAAAATCTGTAATCTATTTCGATGAAGGGCTGGCCAGACTTGGGATCTTGATCGTCTACTGGCTGCATTCACCAAGGTTGTGCGTACCCATCCTCTTGAAGGAGCCCCAACTGTTTTTTCTCCTTGTTTTTAAGTTAAATCGGGGACACCGTGGTGACACAAGACATTTAGATATAAGACTCCGAGTACTCGCTGAAAAAAAAATAATAGCAAAATTGATTTTAATATTTTTGTGATTTAGGGAAGAAGCGAAGCACTGAAAAGAAGGGTTTAAGCTTCTTTTAAACACGTTGAAGTGGGCGATTCTGGTGCACGGGATGGTATTATGACTTTCATCTGACTTTTGGCTGTTTTCGCCTTCTTTTTTTTTCTGCCCAATGAATGCTCCAATCATAGTCTCGATACATTCATATTCACAGTATACAAAGTATCACTATACGGGCATTTAGAAACATAAAAACGTCCTAGCTCATATATGTCAAATGTACAAAGGAGAACTCTCTACAATCAAGGGGGGGGGGGGTCCGTCACAAGGTTAAGGGTGATCACAGGTTCATGATAGTAATTACACGATAGACATGCATCACACCCACACACGCGCTTAAAGGCACAAAATTACAAATATAATATACACGGCTTACTTCCTATCGTATAGTCTATAAAATTACGTATACTCCACAACCAGTGTGTTCCTATAGGCGTCACTCTCCTCTCCTTTATCCCTGCCACTGCCATCGCCAACCTATAGTATACAATTTTAAGGTTGTGGGCGTGAAAGGGTTAACGGCCTGACACGTGCATCATGTTCATGTGTGCGGGCGTCCACGTGATATAAATATCCTTTGGTTCAAGAAGACGCCATCAAAATATATATCAATAATGTATACTTTCAGTACACATGGCGTACTGCTGCACTTTCAACTGATACCTATTTCAGCTCTTTATCAAAGATCACTATCACGTAAAATGCAAATGATAGTTGGCTGCTTGCGTATGATTACTTCTTGTTGTATCTTTAAAATTACGTATAATATCTAACCACTTTCGTGTGTAATGTTAGCAAAAGTAATGCAGACATGCACTCAAACTCAAAATTCAAAGTGACCACGCCGGCAGAATACAGAGTAGACAAAACACGATATTTCTTTGATATTTAAACTGGTGAATGTTTTAATGTTCTTATCATCAAGAGTTGCAATTACACAATTGGCATCTGTCGTCGTTTTCTGAATATTGAACATTCTTTGAATGAAATGTATGCTTCGTCACAAGATTGAAATACTGCTAAAAAACCACGGACCAATTAACCTGCATGGCAAGTGTTGAATATAATTTTTTTCATGTCATTATTATGACTTCCTCTGTGATCGAGGACCGAGGGAGACCAATATGGAGACTCAGGTGGACATAAAACATGTACGTTGTATACATTAATTTTACTGAGAAAGGGCACTGGTCTCTTGGAGACGCAAGACATCGCTGAGATTATGAAAGACAATAGAGAATGCTGGAAAGAACTTATTCAGGGATCTCGTCAGTTCTACATGACTTAACTGATTGATTGATTGACTGATTGATTGAATGGCTATAGTACGCAACATCTCCGAGATCAAGATAGACAATTATAGAGACTGCTGGAAAGAACGTATCTATGGATCTCGTCATCAGTTCTACTCGACTTAACCGAGTGATTGATTGACTTACTGGTTGATTGATCGATTGATCTGTGATGATTTTCGAAGGCGTATGTGCTGGTATCTAGGTCATGAACAATACCTTGAGGGTAATTCTAATTTGAGCATCGGAAATTAGAACAAAGGAATGAGACGATGAAATCATTGTAAGTTGGAGTTGCATGTCTCTATATTCCACATGTAGCATCCACAGCTCTGCCTAAGTATTTGCGTTTTGTATGTTCCTCTCTATTCAAAGGAAATTGTCCATGGGAACAAGAACGAAAATGAAAAAAAAAAACCAAACAAACACGCAGTTATGAACTAATCTCACTTGACACTAACATTGGATTGAAAGTAAAAAGAAACGGAAGCATGAACAAGAGGAAAGATCTTACTACCTTTTGAAAGAACAAAAAAAAAAGTTAATCCTGCAGTGGTCATCTTGTTGTTGTGTTAAGAGACACATTCTTTTGTCGGTACAGAGCAGCACACATAGACTCTGTCTGAGCGTTCAAAGCAATAAACCCAAGCTCCGTGTGTTACCCCTCCGGTAGGTAGGGCCTAAGATTCGAGTCTTTGATTACACACTTTGACCACTCCGCTTCAAAGAAACAAATAAAAAAAATCAACATCAAAGAGAAAACAAAACCCTCTAAAACATAATTATACTTACATCGTAAGACAAATCCGATATTAGTCAATCTCATTCAGGAGTAGATCTTAACATAAGGTTGTATGTACAGCAATCAAATCTACTCTTCGTCTATTTACAGGTAAACAAGCAGAGATCTCAGATCCACGAACAGGACAACAACATATATTATTTGAAACATAAACGTGCCATTCATTTCACATTTACTCGATGAGATCGAGTCCGTACAATTATTCCTATAAAGTTTCTGAATCATACTCCTCACTGAACACAGAACTACACGTAATGTTATGCAGCTCTTGCGCCCTCTTGTGTTAGAAATGATAATACCATCGATGAGGATGCTTTAAAATACAAACACACAACAGATGACACTCAGTCTGGCGAACATTTCTAGGTTAGAATGAATGTAAGAATACTTTCGCCACGATTGTCTGGTCATCACTGAATCTGGTCATCTCTCTCTTCATTCTTTCTATAAAACAACAACAGCATCACTGAATAACATACGACAGTATTATCAACACATAACGATCACACATGGCTTATGATTTTTTTTTTTTTACTAAGTATGAACTTAATCGAGGGGCACCAATTTGTAAGAACTGACAAAGCAGTTGAACCCACTGTTCTTCGACTGCTGTGTCATTCTTCACGAGGCCTTCTATCTCTGACTGAAATTTCTTGTTGAACTAGAACAGCGCCCAGAGAGCACAGACCTTCGTCAAGTAGCTCAATTTCACCCATATTATAATTTCCACCCTATATTACAACCCTACATTCATATCATCTCCATTGTTAGATTCCTTGACAATGAAAACATACCCCAACTGCGGACCAGCCGTCGCTGCCTCCGCCGAACTTTCTGGCCAACAGCGCAGAGGCTCTGAGGGTCGCAAAAGCAAGTGCGCCATCTAGAGTTCATTTTGCACCCTTTGGCAATTATAAACAATCAATTTTAAAAAAAAAAATCCTGAAATGAGACAGTTGATCCGGATCACTACCAAAATCTAATTATCTGCTCCTTGTGTCATTATCAACCTTTTCCGAAAATTTCATCAAAATCCGTTCATAACTGTTTGAGTTATTTTGAAAACAGATGACATAGCCAACGCCAGCAAAAACATATTATAACCATTTCGGCGGAGGTAACAAACTTATGTTTCCGCCCCCGTCCCCCCTCCTCCCCCGGGCCCCCTTCATACTAGATTGTGGGGGCGCAACGATGGCGTTTGCACAATGATGGCGCAATCACTGGAGGACGTTTTCTCTATGAATGCAAATCTACCTGTAGCATACAGTGATAACAGAAATCCATATTTACCTGTTAATATCAGACAATAACACAGGGTGAAATGAGAGCGAGTTTAAAATGCTAGCTCCCTTCACGGTACAATGTATATTGGAAGAACTCGATGCGTTTTGAAAGAGTGTAGTTCACAAAAGGCAACAATACATTGCACGTATATGGCGAATCTAGACTGTACACGTCCGTCGAGGCCTTTCAGTAGGCCTACCATTATTTGTGAATAGCCGACATCAGACATGCTGACAAGGCCTAATAAAGTCTGCACTTCTAGTGAGTGTTCCATCATCATAATGAAGACCGCTTGGTGTAATGACTTTCACTTCCGGGTTCTTCTATCGCCATTTCCATTCCAGACTCTCCCTGACACTAAACAGAGCCAGGTGACATGCAATGCATAACACGTAAAACCTCCGGAAAGTCCCGAGGCAATTCGTCTCTGAGCACAAACACAAGGTTTCTACAGACATGTTCATCTCCCACTGTTGTCATCAGGCTGTTCCATCAGCAGGGGAAAAAAAATAGTTTGAAAAATAAAGATGAATATTTGATATTTGGAAGTATTGATTTCCATCTCGTAGATTGCTCCTAAGACTTGTCTGTTTTAATGAGTTTGTCCGAGAATTTTCGAGCCACTATCAGACTTCTGTCGCATCGGGTCCACTTTCGTGTCGGTTTATCAGCTCTGCCTTGGACAAGTCCTTGTGAAACTGCTTGACCATCCGGGCGAGGACCTTGAACGCGTCGTGCAGTCCCACGCCTGTGTTTCCCTGTGTGGGCTGCACGTACCACGGGTGGTTTGGAGAAAGTCGTTTAAGGTCCATTATATCCGTAATCTCTGAAGCACTCAGAGCACCTGAAAATATTCAAACAATGAAAGAACAAAATCATGACATTCGCATTCACGCAGATACATCGGTTTGACAGTTCTAAATGGAAGAGTATTCTATATATAGCTTAGTTTCAACTGTACAGTGACATCAGGATAATGGGCGAAAGACAACAAAAAGTAATATCAGTAAATTCTCACGGAACCAGTGCGGAATTGAATACATTGTTTGAATCGATAGTTTAAAGGCCACTGGAAGACGCAGTAGGAATTGAAAAAAAAAATCAGTCATGATAATATGTTGAATTCATCTGGAGAACTGGTATCTAGAAATCTGCCACTCTCTGATCGGAGGTATAGATGATAACAATTCTATAGTGCGGAAAGCGTAACAAAGTATCAAGCACCTACTTTTGATGTCGTGTGCTGCAACAATAGATCAATAGCGATGAAGAAGGAATGGTGATTCGATTTGTGAAGCAAAGCAACGTATGCCAAACGTTTCACTTTCATTGTTAGAGTTCAGTGGGGGGGGGGGGGGGGAGGGGGAAATATAATAATCCTAACATTCACCTGCTATAAATCAGGAGTACGCCTCTTACCTGTCTTTTGTCTAAACCTATACAAACCCCCTAGAAGTATCTCATACATGCCATATGAAGAAAGAAAAGCGATACCGAAAATGCCAACTTTAGTACAACAGAAATATGCGCGCAGCAGACTTTAGTCAAGCTTTGAGGGGAAGTTTTGATACGTGCACGTTCAGAATTTGCGCATATAATTTATCATCTCCAGAGTAGATGTTTCCTTTCACGTTTACAAATAAAATCATTCCTTTTGAATATTCAGTGTATTACTTCAAAAATGTATTTGGCATTAAAATACACCTGTTTCTATTCAAAAGTAAATGTACAAATCGCTGCACAATGTCCATGTACTCAGGCTACTTTGGTCGCTATCCTGATTTGATGTGTATTTTTTCCACGCCAATAGTAACTGGACGTGAACTTTTGGGCATTCGTTCATTGGTTCTACGATGACCACAGGGATTGACTCTGCGTGGAGTAGTGTGGTGCATTTCATTTGTTATTTTGTTCCATTTCTTCTTCACGGTCGTTTTTCAGGGTGAAGGGGAGGGGGTACGCAAGATTGGGGCGAGATCTAGCAACAAATCTCTTCACATAATTCCACAAGAACCAATGTCTCAAAAATGGCACGGCTAGTCTACATTAGGATAACATTCGCTCTGGTATAGAGGTGATGTCGATGACGTACCCGGAAGATCTTGTTTGTTCGCGAGCACGACCACTGGAATACCAGGCGTCATGTAGGGATTGGTTAGCGCCCTCATTAGTTCGTCTCGTGCTTCCCATAGCCTCGCCTTGTCTGCGCTGTCTACCACGAACACGAGCCCTAACATGGGGAAAAATATACAATGTACAAAATGTGATAAAATATACAATACATCTGTGGAGAAAGCTAAAGAAGACAGTGTACTTAATCGTTCTTTTCAATGAACAACTGGACAACAAAAATCAGTAACTCAAACTTGAGGGATTTAGAAAGTTGCATGCATGTGGCATCATTTTGTTCCAATGTCAACTTTGCTATCAGTTTTTGTTTATACATGTATTTGGCTTGAAACATACGTTATTGTCGGAAGAGATATAACAGTGTCAGCGCAGACTCTAAAAGCAGATAAATAATCTGCCACACGTGATAACATTTTCAGGAAAAGAAATTCACCAATGCCCTTAACATAAGGACAATCACGAGTTGTGTACAGGCTTATATACGAGCCCCTGACACGGTCAGTGACATCAACAGATTATCCAAAATCAGCGGTTCACGCTTCAGGGACCATTGCGTTTGCACACAAAAAAAAGAAAAAAAAATGAGTCGGACGGATAATGAATAAACTTGACTCGTACCCACAAACAAGCTTTTCAAACCCTGCGCTAGATCTCATCACCACATCCGGAAAGAAAAAAAAAAATCATCATAATTTGTGAATGACCAGAAAAACCCACGCACTGCGATGATAAGCATGTAGTATTATCTTGGTTTGATAGAGTGATTACTAACACGCGCAATGTAGTAATGCGTAATAGATTGGAGTATAACGATACGAAATTCTGTGTCCATAAAAGTAAGTCAGTGTATAGGCCTACTGTAGTCGAGATCCAGTTCACTAGAAAATTGATTAATGTAACGTGAGTGTATCTGCGAATGTGTGCCATTGCTCTTGTATAATATACACGCATTATGTTGATGACTGTGTAGTAAAGAGACCATTTTATCAAACAAACAAACAATCTAAGCAATAATGGAGGGAAATCGTACATGTGACTGGTGTTCACACCCGGTTCGGAATTGTTTTGATTCACTCGGCTAGTGAAGCGGAATGTACGGCGGAAATTAAGACACGCTCATGCTTTATTGCACCGCTCTTTTTTCTCTCACGCTATTTATTTCATATCAGGCAACTACAATAACGACACCAGATGAAAAGAGGCAAAGACAGTATAAGGAACACTTATTACGTAGGCAACGATTGAGATTTTGTTTTTCGGCACAGAAGCTACAGGAAATTGATGCGGGAGTGTGAATCTAAAAAAGAAAAAATCCAACAATAACAAAAGAAAACTCGAATTTCAATAAGTCAGACAAACGACTATTACACATGAAATACGCCTCCATCATTTATTTGTGTTTAGCTATAATATGGGATAGATGACACTCCCTGTTTAGAAAATAGGCCTTGACAGGATAAACTGAAATAAAATAAAATCGATTTCATGTGTGTCACATACTGTACAATCTGGTTCCGAAGGATACTTTTGAGGTGGAGATTTTGCTAACACTGATATCTCCCGGATGCGTACCAAGAAACTTTTGAAACAGATGCACAGTAATGATCTAAAAGTTGATTGCTTTTATAGTGCATATACTAAATAAAATGCCTACGATACTAAAAGTCAGCTCCGTGTTACCATTGAATGCTAGATCTGCTACAAGCAGACTTACAGCATGTGTATTTGACAAGTTCACCGGCAGGAGCAAAGGGGGTTTCTAGCATCGCTTTTAAAACATTGCTCACACAGCATGGGCGTTTGAGAACATGTGGTATCGTACTTTTCTCTTCTCAGTATGTGGCGAATACTGCGGTCGTGCTGAATTACTACAACATGCAATGCATTTCTTTGCTTTGCTGTATACAGGATACAGACGGCCGGTTACTAAAACCATAATAATTATTTTTCAAGAGGTCATGACTTTTAAAGGGATGGTAGGGCCTACAATTTTGGTTGAAATGAAGATTCAGCTTTTAAATTTTGTGAGATATTATAAAAACCCATTTAGTCCTAAATGAATATTAAAGACCATACCATTCTAAGAGGAATTAAAAGTTTGCTTCATGAAAACGGTTTTGAAACGGCTGAGACATCCACAAACAACACGAGAGTTCATTATCATTGACATATTTTTATAGTAATTGTGGTGGTCTCATGTATCGAATAGCTGTAGATGACTGTCCATTACTGAATCGTTACTACAGCCGGGTCCGTGCTGTAGCAAAACCCTCTGCTATATTATAGTCTGATGCTTTGTAAGTATGTTACATTGGTTACTATTAATTAGTATCTTGCTTCATCTGAAGTTCACGGGGAAGGAAAAAAAAACTCGGGCCGATGTCTAGATATTTGTTCTAGAGTTTTATTTCTTTGTCGCTGGGTATGATGAACTACTTTCCATACGGGAGCCATTACTTGTTGGATGTCTCAGAATACGAGTTTGCTCTCTCGTAAGGGGTGTATCATACACCCTGGGGATGTCTTCGCTCAGCCATGGGTGTAGGACCTTCAACGGTCGGGGTAACTTGGCCTCGGCGAGTCGGAAATGTTCGTTTCCCATCGTCAACTATCGAAAACGATACCATACGCTGGTATGTTCACCTCTCTGTGGGGTCAATTTGGGGTCACTTAAATGGTAATGTGAGTGTGTGTGTGGGGGGGGGGGTGGAGGGGATTGCGGGACGGGGCTAATGACTGAGTATGCATGAACAATTTTTGTATAGAACGGACGAGGATAACCCCATTTCATATTTTCTCTGAGGGGAAAATAAGAGAGCTCCATATAGCGGACTACCTTCCCCCTATGGCTAAAGTACAACTTTTATTTAGGGCCTACATGAATTCGACTGTAAAGATGAATCCATGTATATATGAGCTTATTGCTCTTTTAAATGATACAATGCAAGTGCTGTATTGAATCCTGCAATTTTGGCAAGTGAGTTAAGAATGTAGATGCCGTTGCTGACACAATGGAAGCCAAGTTGTTCCCATACGTTTCAGATGACTACAAACGTACAAATTGAATTTATAATGTTAAAGCCACACTTGAATCAAGTAAACTTGAGAAAAAAAAATAAATAAGAAAGACTGAACAGTTTTTAGAGCTACTCTAATGAATTGAAAGGAGTCGACAATAATAACAATAGTAATAATAATAAAAATAATTATAATACTACTACTACTATTACTACTACTACTACTAACAATAATAATAATAATTATTATTATTATTATCATTATCATTATTATTATTGTTATTATTTATTATTATTATCATTATTATTATTATTATTATTATTAATATTATTATTATTATTATTATTATTATTATTATTATTATCATCATCATCATTATTATTTCAATTAGCTGTTGTAATGTACCGTTGTAAGCCTACCAACGCATTGTAAATACATTTTCCCAGAAGCCCCCCCCCCCCCCCCCCCCCCGGCCCATCCACAATGTAGGGATCTTTGCATAAAGGGACATTGTATTTCCATATACAACGACTTCAGAAAATGTAACAAATCTTGATCCAGCACTGTACGTTAATTAGTGATGATGACAAGGGTGTGGTAGCATCACCCGGCTGCTCTTGTATAATAAATGCCAAAAGATACCAAAATACCCTCGAAGCCTCGCTCCTATAATGACTCACAGTCCCAAAGTAACAGTGACAACAGCTGGATTCCTCAACACGACTTTCCGACCAGACTACATGTATTGTCAACTCACTACATCACGAGCACTGAGCATGCTAAGGCCGAGCGATTAGTCGATAACCCATTGACCATTCAATATGCCATTCGACAGTGTATTGGTTTTCAAATTTTACATTTTTGGCCGGTAGCTTGCAAAAATAAAGGTAATAGGTAGGCCCCCATAGGAATATCTTGAAACATATTACAACTTCTTATTTCAAAACTGTCGATTAAAACCATTCCCACCCACCCACTCCCCCTCCCCCCCCCCCCCAAAAAAAAAGAACTGTTATCATAATTTCCATAATTGCAATAACCCCCCAAAAAAAAGAAATTGGGGGGACTAAAGCGGTTAATGAGCAAAACTTGAAGTATCTCCCCTATAATACGAAGTCGTATTCACACAAGTTTCATGAAGATAGTGAAAGGCATCAGCGCAGTATCTGTTTGGTATTCATCCGACGCTATTACTAGTATATTTCCGCGTCATCGATCAGCGAAGATGAATTGGATTTTGTCGCCAGCGATCTGAACTGAAACTTGCGCTTAGCCGAGATAACAGCTACAATTTATCTAATATGACACACTTTACATACAATTAGGCCCTATCACGTGGGAAGATCATCATTGAATTTACAAGCCCCGTCCAAAGCTAACAAATCAGTTATCTTGATAACCGGAGTGGAGAGCCAACACAGCCTCCTCGAATGTAATCAGTGCATTCTCATGTTTGGAGGATGTGAAATGTGTAAGGCATCAAAACTTGGCAAGTGCTCATTAATCGGATAGGATTGAAGTGTTTCGATGCATAATCATGGTGTATCGGTATCATCAGACACAGTGGCGTATCTAGGGAAAACGGCGCCCGGGGCAAGCGCGAAAATTGCGCCCCTAATTTCTGAAAAAGACTAGTGTTCAACCCCAACGCCATCCCGGTAGGGACTTTAAGCAAAGTCCACATGATATGCTTTTCAAGCCCTTAAAAGGGGTCTTTTTGAGGGTGATTTAAATGTAATGAATTTTGATACATTTTGGCGAGCGAGCGCAGCGAGCGAGCCGAAAATTTTTGTATTTCAGCTGACAAAACATGGCATTCTTGTCATTTTTTGCTTATCAAATCTTACAATTCTAATCAAGATAGTGACGGCCTTATAGATAACGATTTATCTATACCAACAAACTGAGTACTTTAAAAAATATTCTAAATGGGGGGGGGGGGGGGGGACGCGCGAGTGAGCCGAAATTTGTATTTTTATTTCCGCGTCATCATCACGTTTTGTTCTTGATAAATTTTGGTGAGCGAGCGCAGCGAGCGAGCCGAAAATTTTTGTATTTCAGCTTACAAAACATGGAACTCTTGTCATTTTTTGCTTATCAAATCTTACAATTCTAATCAATCAAGATATAGTGACGGCCTTATAGATAACGATTTTTACCAACAAACTGAGGACTTGAAGAAATACTCTAAATTAGTGAGCCGAAATTTGTACATTTCCACGTCATCAGTACGTTTTGTTCTTATCTTGTTTGATTTTTTTTGCGCCCCCCCCCCCCCGTATGTTCGAAACCGTTGGCGCCTTCTTTTGATCCAATTGGCGATCGCTTCAGAACGAAAGAAATTGCAGCCGCTGCTCCGTGAAACATTTTGCCTGCTAAATATAAAATGACATGTGTGAACACAATAGACATTGTCATTTTGTCCGCGTCATCATCTCATTTTGTTCTTACCTTCTTCTTCTTTATGAAATTTAGAGAGCGAGCGCAGCGAGCGAGCCGAAAATTGTTGTATTTCAGCTTACATAACATCGAATTCTTGTGTGAACACAATAAACATTGTCATTTTGTCCGAGTCATCGTTATGTTTTGTTTTTATCTTTTTTTTATTTCGTTTTCTGCCCCCCCCCCCTTTCGGTGAGTTTCTTCTTCTTCTTCTTCTTCTTCTTCTTTTCTTTTTCTTTTCTTTTTCTTTTTTTCTTTTTTTTTCTTCTTCGTTTTTTTTTTTGCGCCCCCAAGGAGTGGCGCCCGGGGCACGTGCCCCCCTTGCCCCCCCCCCCCCTAGATACGCCACTGATCGGACAGGTACGTTATCAATCAATCAGTCATAGGCATGTTTATAGAGTGGGATGCAATATCTCCTAAAGGTGTCCGAGAAATATTGATTTACATCCAAGTGAAGTAGATCTGAAATCAAACATTAATATATCGTACAGTTTCTCTCCAAACATTTATAGCAAGTTACTTCGCTTGTACTTATGCTGTAGTAAAAGTTCCACATCGTGATTGCCTATTGCCAACTGCGATTATTAAAAAACGAAACAAAACAAAACAAAACAGTTCGTTAAATCATTAAGAGAAGTCGGACAAAATATCAAGCATTTTCAAAGCATTTGTAATATCTGTGATTAGGTTGATGGTATATGAGATGAAGGTGATCACAACAGCCCTCTGGAATGTGTTTTGAAGAGATGTCCTACAGTCTGTTTTAATGAAAACGAGAAGATTTCGGCAACAAAAAATGAACAAAAGACTACATTTTCTTTTACCGAACTCCCGAAACAACTGTCACATTTTATTTTGTTCAACACAACTCATTGCTCATTCGATCAGAGTGATATATGGATGTTTAGACTTTTGACAGGTTTTTACATCTTGACTTACTCATAGTCTATAGGAATTATATTCTGCGAAGACAGAAAACAGCAGAGAAATACCTGACAGCTGCCTGATAAATTTGTTTGTCCTGAAATATAAGCTGCAGCGTTGTTTCAAGCGATGATTTTTCCAGTTTATAACCAGACATTTTATGTCATAAATGACATTTGCTTCATGATCTTCGAATTTCTTCGTTTTGGCAATTGTGTAAAACGAAATTAAGAAAGGACATCTTGTTTCCAGTAAGTAGATTAATTCAGTTATGTATAGACGAAAGAGAGTGAAAAAAAAAAAAAAACACAGCGTATTTGGGTGACAGCATGGACCTACAACGAGGTCCATGATAGTATAAAGAGACCCAACTCCTCTGTGCCTGTCTCTTTAGCAATGAAAAGTATTTGCCTAATTTTTTTTCCTTAAAAGTGCATAATGAGGCCTTCCAGTCTAATTACAAAAAAAAAAAACCAAAAAAAAAAAAAAACCACACAACTATAGAATTGTAGAAGTATTCATTAATACATGCACTATTTCCAATGATTTATAGCATCGGTTCATCTTGTAAAACTTCAATGAGGATAGTTCCATAATTACATAATAATATACAACAGACAAGACAGGTACAATACATGCGTATTCTTATGTATATGAAGAGAAGACTAAACTCTCTATATAGTTTTAGTTCATTATGCAAACCATATCTCCCTTGTTTGCGTTTACCGCAGTGGATTCGGTGTCCAAACATTGAGTCAGGGACGAGGGCGTGTGCTTGCTCTCAAGTTCCAGTTCATACTGGGTAACAAAACCTTTATTTTTAGACACAGACACACAGATACACACAGACACACACGCACGCACTGTGTCTGCGTGTGTGCTTTTGTGTAGGAAAACGTAAGAGGATGGTAATAAATCAGAATACCGCAAACCAAACTGGCCAGAATGTCTGGGTGATATACCCAACGTAAACTCCACGTTCTAAACAAACTTTATCGTTTGGTTTCTGTTTTGTTTGTTTGTGTACATTTCCATGCATCATAAGGACAAATTCCTTATCTGTGAACAACAACATGAAGTTTCTGTTTTCTAACAGTAACAGCAATTTTCCATGATGACTTACAGGCAATTTGTATTTTCTTTCAAGAATTGTTTAGCGTAAAATCAGAAATTTTCGCGTGAATGAAATCTTCGCAAATTTCGCGAGGAGCCAAGATTCGCGTTAAACTGCACGTGAAAGTTCTTGTCTGCACTCTATGCACTGAATGCCATGGCAGTGACAACTCGCGAATATTCCTGGTTTTACAGTATGAGATATCACACCGTACCGACATCATTATATTTCGTTTCGTTTCATCTTTGACCTCTTCTGATGTCTTTGAAAATTAGTGAAGCACTTCAGAGGGCCTACATATCAAGGATGGTTTATTTCCGGTCAAGACATTGACCGGATGTGATACGTGCTGACATAAAGGGTAAAATAACTCTACCTTGGAATGGACCGATTGCACTGTTATCTGTCCATATTGTTGAAGGTTTCCTAGTTGACGATACTCATCTATTCCGCGCTCAACATTTGTGACAGTAGAAAAAAAAAAGAAGAAAAAATAATAATTCTCATTGTAATTTTGGGTGCCAGACTACAAACAAGCAGTGGTGTGTTGTTGTCTCCATATATGATGTGCTTATTAGTCTTTGTTGTATAAATGTTTCACTTAAGATTCTTTTGTGTTCATGGCAATATCCAACCCTTTACCTTCATAACGATGAAAGTCACGTATACCCCCCATGAAATATAAAAATCAAACAAATGAATAATGAATAACGGAATTGAAAGTAATTAATTAATACAGCTTTTGGTGTATATATGCTCGCTAAATTTTAGGATCAAGATATCAAAAAAATAAAAATTCCTGGAGGCTCCCTATATGGTCCTACAGTCAAATGCGACAAAATAAGAATACTGGTATTTTAGATGTGACGAAATAAAGTTATTAGTACGAATAATTACGAATGCCACTCAAACTCATTGCAGTAGAAACAACTGTCCTTCTGAAAATGACCCATCATGATCAAGCTTCTTTTGAAACGACTGGCAACAGTATCTTTAAAAAAATAATTTAACGGTAGAATACTAAAATAGGCCTAAACCCTCACGACAGTGAATATCTAGCTCGGCTCTGTCTGTGAGATTAGCAGGGTCACAACATTGAAGTGTCTGTGCAATTACCGCCATACAGAGATATCCCTCCCCTCCCCCTCCACCCCTCCCGACGTTCTGAAGAAATATTGTCTCCGGTGTATGGATTAACATTTATCATGCAATTTAAGACGCGAATAGGCGAAATTAATAAGTAGAGGAGTTAAAAATTAAAAGACATTGCAAAATTAACACAGACGATGCAGTAGGACAATCATTATCTCAGTTAAGCGTACGTGGCGCTCATGAACTCTTGGTTGACGAAATCACTTCCCGGCAATTTGCCAAGTGATTTTTGACAGCGCCAAACTCATTTCTTCGTGATAAAAATACGAAATGACTCAACTGGCTTGGATGACAGGTAATCCCCTCTTTCTCCTCCATAACTGATCCCAGACGTTTAATATTTGGACCCGGGCCTCGCCTATACGACAATGACAACCCGAACAAACCAACCAATGACCTTGTTACTTCCAACCGTAATTAAAAGCGCATTTTCCTCTTCTTTCTCTCCCCCGTTTTTGTGTAAGGTGGAATGGGGGGGGGGGGGCATCGAGTAAATTGAGAATGTAGAGTATCGTGACAGAAAAGTACTGATCTAAAAGTGTCACGTCCACACGTCATAGGATATTGTCATGCATCTAAACGTGGTCGAGATGCGGTGTAACATGGATCCCTAAATGTCACGTCAACATTTTTAACCTCCCATTCAGCTGTTCGATCTCGACAACATATCGTTTACGGGAAACAATAAAATGTGTCGTTTCTCATTTGTATGTCTGAACACAGCGAAACTTTCATTGCTGTTGTCTTTCTGTTGTCGCATATAAGCCTGACATTGACAACATCAGCACAAATCTGGGGTTCAAACGGAAACCGGCATTTCCGAGAATTCTTGATGAACTCCGCCATCTCATGGCACCCGTAATGTTCTTTCAAGTTCCCGCTGGTAAATAATTGCGGAAGACAGCAAGAGGTTCCGACCTCCTACATGTAGCTTAGCGTGATAATTTCTTCAGGAATTCACGGTTTTACTGGTGTCAATAATTCGACGCGAACTTGTACTAACATGCTTGTACGAAAGGAAATTTATGACTGTAACTAAAAAATGAATAGCATGAAGTTTTTCATATCACTAGGGATTATAACAATGAAACTAAATGAGTTTCAAGAAATAATTGTAATATGTTTCAGAAAAAAAAAGATGTTTGCTCAGATACTTGTTTTCTTGATATGTTCTGTGACACGACAGTTCATTCTATGTTTCCAACTGCCTTTTTTGCTGAATAGAAATATGAAAATGTACATGTATTAGATGTTTTGTACTGATGAAAATTACACCTTGAACAGTGGCGGATCCAGAGGGAGGTGCACCCGGCGCACGCCCCCCTACCTTTATTTCTCGTCAAAAACAAAAGAAATAAAAAGAAAAAAAATGAAATGAAACCCGAAAGTGGCACTACAAATATTAGTTGCGCCCCCCCCCCCCCCCCTTTACAGAATTCCATTCCTGGATCCGCCCCTGTTGAAATAGAATGACGAATATCCCAATCGGAGAGAGAAATAGTATTGTGATAATATCAAGGAGCAAACTAAACAACGTTGATGTACGTGCGTGCTTACGTATGTGATTCTTTGCGTGTGCATACAATCCATTACTCTTGCTCTTAAGTTTTAGTCCATTTATTGCAGATCATCATTGCATATTAAAGTGTTGAAGTATAAGTTGCTTTAAAGTGCAATTATGTAATTGGATGTTCTGAGGTAACCATTCGCCCACCCAATTGTTTCCATGTCTCGTTCTGTCTATACCCTATAAAAGCACACGTTATATCTACCAATCTACTCTTGTTATCTGCATAGTTTTTGTTATCACTTTTCTTCTAATTTGTACATTTATATGTCTATGCATGTGTATCCATTTGATATTTCTCTCGAATTAGCAAAACAGTGACCGATATTGTCATTTGTTCCTGTATCATTAATCAATTTCTGTTCATCTAAATACCTCCGACATCTATCCCCATACTTCTGAATGTATCTCGCATACATCTGAAATCTTTTGTGGCTTTTCCTTCGAAAGGAAAGCGCTCTAAAACAGTGTTACGAAAGGTCATGGGAAGAATGTCTGCTACGGTATAAAAAAAAGAAGAGCAAGGGGCATCTGAATCTTCACCTCGACATATTGTTTTATCTTTTCTTTCTATTTTTCTTCCAACAATGGCATTATTGAAACAGAAGGGCACATTACTTTTTCATCAGCTCCACTCATATATTTGAAAGGCATGTAAAAGGGGGATAATCACCCTATGACAGGAAGCCTTCGAGGAATTTATGGGATGTCTTCAACAAGGGGTAGGAGGTTTATCCAACATCAAAGTTGAAACGCCTTTGACTGCAAAATTCCAGCAGCCGATTGTTGGCACACTTTTCATATCATGATGAGGGGGGGGGGGGGGGAGGTCTTATGACGGTGAAGTTCGTTTTGCCGATTAGAGCCGAGGAGGTTACGAAAAGTCACACGTCAAGAAGCCTCAAGCATCCAACATTGTTTGTGCCAAACATTCTATCTGGCCTGCGTCATATCTGGTTTATTTACTCTTCAGTAATCGTCCTCAAGGGGCGCATGTCTCCGATGTCTGACCCTTGAGAAGAGTTCAAGCAAAGAGGGGAGGAGGGAGGACGGCATCTCCATGACGACCAAACGACACGGAGAGAGGAAGGGATCAGTGTAAATCAGGTATGGTGTAAATGCTGTAAAGAGGGTGAAGAGATGAGGACAGAAAAAGATGAGAACAGACTGAGGGAAGGAGAACGGGGACCAGCAAAATACTTGGCTAAATGTTGGAGGAAACAGAGGATGACAAGTTAGATGAAGAGGAAGATATAACGAAGGGAAGAAGAAGAAGAGGGGGAGAAGGAAAGGAGGATTTAGCAGAATGGAGAAAATTTGTGGAGGAACAAGATGACAAAATAATGGTAGAGGAAAAATACAGGGGAAGAAAAAAAGATGAAAAAAAGATGGGAATAGGATAGATATAAGTGACGGCAAAGCTGAACGTGTGATTGTAGCTTCTGTCTGCCTAGGAGGAGAAGGACCGAATTTGGAGCATAAATGGAGCAAGATACACAATAACGAGAGAGGGGGAGTTAATGGACTCAGATTCCTACTCAAGCAGCTAGCATGTTGTATCCTCAAAGGATGCAATGACATGAATTATCATGGTGTCTTAACAAGAAGGTATAAACGTGGTTTATTACGATGGAAGACTCGTGTTCTGGGAGATAATACTTGTCAATATAATTCTCAGTTCCCTTTGCAGTCTCAACATTATGCAGAGAGGGTAACTGCCACGATCTTGGTGCAATAACACTGATAGAAAGATGGTAAAATAGCAAAGATTTTATACTAGAACGCATGACTGAATGACGGAGTGAAGTGCAGTCTTACCATGTGTCTCGCAGAAGTAGTGCTGCCACAGCGCGCGAACTTTCTGTTGTCCGCCGACATCCCACACGCAGAGTGTGACGTTGGGTACAGGTGTGACGGTCTCGACGTTGAAACCGATCGTGGGAATCGTCGTCACGGCCTCGTTGAACTTGACTCGATATAAGATAGTCGTCTTCCCTGCGAGAAACAATGAAAGACAAACATGATATGCACAGTGTGGTCCTGCAGCTCCATAGAAGAAATGTATCATCGAAGTTTTGTTTTGTGATTTGTTTTTTTTTTCTTTCGGAGGTATATCTATGATATACTTTTCATGTATATCATGGATTACACTCATTTCATGGTAAAAAAAATACTGACAAAATATCCTCTCTTTTTTTTAAACTATAGGCTCATGCACAATAAAATGCATTTTATCACTTGACCACCCTTCCACTCTTATGTTAGCACTGTGAATAGTGTGTCACCCTCGACACTTCCGTCCAACAAAGACGGATTTTGTCCACGTTTGTAAAGAATTGACAAACAGGCCGACTTTTGTGGTCGTAATTTAACGCCGATTTTAGAAAACGAACGCTTTGATCTTTAAAACCGCTGATAGGTGCCTTTGCGGTATGAACATTTAATCTTATAGTACAAGGAGAACACAGAGAACATTTTTATGTGTATCCCTTCAAACTCTGTGGGCAGATTGTAGCCAAAAGGTGGCTTCTTATCTTCTATAGCGTGTGGTTACATGTAAGTTGTACAGTGCCTCCAGCACTGATATCCATATGGTAGGAATATATTATGACGTATAAACTGTACCATCGTTATTCATATCGTCTTAATTATTATCGCGATTTTTAAGGGTAAGCCACAAAGTTGAAAGGAAATCGGGGCTTGCGAAAGAGGGCAGCATCCTATCGGGTGGCTTTGACCTCGGCGCTGAACAAAGAAGATAAATGGCGTTGTGATCACCGCAGATAAGCGCAAGTTCTGAGAATATTATGAACACCTTCCTCTTTGTAAAACAAAGGAGCAGGAAGCTCATTAACATGTACATTAGTGAGCAATTTGTTTCGTTATTGTAAAGGCGTCAAGGTTTTGCTACGCTGCATTATACATTCTCAAAGGGGGCGGGTACAAAAATATCTCGGCAGACTATCCAAAATAATGAGACAGACGCCAAGGCGCAGTCTGGGTGATTCAAGAGCATTTACACAGACTATCAGATTGCCTAATTGACAATGATGTTGATGAGGCTAAAATGTTGTGGAACTGTTAACAGTTCAGGTTCCGTAGCTTTCTTGCCGTGCGTCCGATTTTGTTGAAACTAGCATCATTTGGCTTCTTCGATTTATGGTGCATTTTACTGCATCTTACAACGCAAATTTGAACATGAAGTGGAACTGCATTTAAATTGTGCAGAGTTCGGTATGGATTGAACTGAATATTGACTCGGTTGGGATTAGTAACGCAGCAAGGAATCTGTGGACCATTTATGAATCAAACACGGTATATAATCATGCGTGGCGTGCATGGTGTAGATTCAACAAGCTGAAAATCTTTTGATTACAACTTATTTCAATATGATTTGTTCAGAAGCGCGTATATAGGTAACTGGAAGGTTTCAACAAGTGATCATGGAGATTTCGGGCTTAGCACTAATATTGTCATAATACTGATCGGTAATAAAGTGAATAGCCCTCGTCGCTAACGAACATACTAAAGTTCGACTAACTCGCTATAAAATGTCAACGATCGGTATAAATATGCCAGTTTTGGCGTAGCCCGAATCATACATTTCCATCACCTGCTGCACGTGTTACGGAGTCAAAATGTCGGGCAGCTGTAGGGACATGCGCCTGTCGATTTCCCGTCTTTCGTCTCAAGACCTCGAAATAGAAACTGAAAGGTGGCACAGGTGACCTCAATCTACCCCTGCCGCCACCTCTCCGGCGGCTATGACTCGCCCCCGGCGCCCTGAGCCACCAGTGATATGCACCTGCAGAGCGACTTATAGCTCTCGCGGTATTTCTGAATCTCGATGTGTGTGTTTAATCTGGGAAAGAGCACGGATTTAACTCCATTTGTAGTCGAATGAAAGAGGACATCACGTACCTCAAACAAAACAAAACAAAACAATACAAAACTACAAAACTACAACAACAACAAACAGATTAAGGTGATGAAATCGCTCCGAAGCTAAGCAGTATCATATGCTTTCATTGCTATGAAGAAAAAAAAGAAACATAGAAAAGCATTGCTTTTGTGTGTAAATGACAATTTATTGTGTTCGTTAACGTATATTCATAGTGTGCAGCAGCTGTTTGTAATTTTGTTTGAATGGACTGCGATACACATGATCAATCATGCATCGAAAGGATATTTGCATGACAAACTACTGTATCCAGACACAAATTCAATCAACATTAGCGCAACCGAAACAATAGTGCGTGACCGAAACTTTTCATGATGAATGAGTTGACCTCTGCTACTTTTAAAGGAAAATCATATACAGCGAGCATGAACTGAGACTCAGTCATTAAGAAATATAATGACCATTTTCCCCCTCATTAGATTCCCAGATATTCCTGGCACTGCGTGGTATATAGGCCTATATAGTTTGATGATGGTAATTCGCTTTGTAAATCTCCTATCATTATCCTGTAGTAAAACAAAACAACAGAAAATCTAAATATTATTATATCAAGTGACACTGGCGTTTGTGCATCGCAGCGTATGTGAGAACAGAATTCAAAAGAGGGCCTTTCGGCTTCACGATAATTCATGACAGTCACAATGTTTGTCTGGCGCTGTGCTTTAGGACATAGCCAATGAGAACACGCAGTTATCTCTCAAGTCACGTGATGATCTATATCAAGATCTTAGAAATGTTTTTTTTTTTTTTTACATTTTTAAGACTCTGTTAGCTAAAGTTATAAAAAAAACAAAAAACGAAACAGTTATATTTGCCAAGCTTTTCGATGATTTTGAAGCTGATGAAGAAACCGGGAATACACTAGTACCAGATTCTGGTAAACTTACTGTCACTGTCATTATACCTACCACTAATATCACCGTCCTTGTATAAGCCGTTATCCAACATGGCTTTTCCTAACATACTAGTATCTGTCTTTGGGAACACTGTTGAGCACAGCGTATGTTCACTCAAAGATTTTCAGTACTTTGACTCATTGCAAAATCATTTTAACCGCTTTTTTTCCATTGTTCATTCTCATGCAATATTGGAGACAATCAGTGTCGTGCAGCTCAGATTTTTTCCCACTAGAAACATTGTCAAACAATAGCTATTAGCTGTCTTTCTCGATAAAACCTGATTTGAGTGTCAAAACGAAACATGAAAATGCACATTCCATTTTTATGCTTTATAAGTTTAGCCCATAACGTCAGCTGCATCCCCATGCGTACCCCTGCTAATGCGGTCACAATTCATAAAACCGTATATAGAGCACAGACCTATTTCACTACTGATTTTATAAGCTCGAGATAATCTATGCAACTGGTGGTGGCAATCATACATTGACAGAAACCAAGGTTCAACATTGCCAACTGGTGCCTGTCATGTTACTGTTCAACGATAAAGTGCCCGAAAAGGAAACCCACGACAAAACGAAACAAAATAGGCTGTCAAATTATCAACAATATGTGTTGCTACCTTATCTCACTTCGCCCCCTTCCTCCCCCCTCCCCCACAGTACAGAATCTGTAATGGATGAGCACATCGCTGGCCTTTTTGTTATAATAAACATGTTTTCACTGAAACACATCATTTCACCCTACTATACTACGTTAAAGGCATAATTTACCATTTGCATATGAAACAAAAACCCAGCATTAGTGCTTCAAAATAGTTCTAAAATGTGAGTTAGGGATAGAAACAACCAATGTAAAAATACGAATCCGTATATTCAATGCTAAGTATTGTTAAACATACAAAATGTGAACAATAGTTATCATACAAACGTTTCCAGACTTAACCGTCTACAGTTATGGTTTATTGAGAAAAATAGTGATATCTCCTTATAATTCAGGCTATATTGCAAGATTTTTATTTAGTAGGATGTTTTGTGATACAACTGACCCACGTATATAGCTGTATCAAATGTGGTATCTCAAACATTTTATAAATCACTGCTGCCAATGGTAAACAAGACCTTCATGTACATCAAATTACATATTATGATTCAACATACGTATAATTATTTCCTCTCTTTTGGTAGGGGAGGGGGCATCAGGCCTATATTCTGTGATCGACAGATTCACGATAGATAACGAATATGACGTCATAACGTCTTTGTTCTGATTTTACGGGGTCGTTTTTAATATCGGATCAGACACAACGAACGCATAAGGAAGTTATTCGAATTTGCTATCTTTGAAGGACTGACCAGCTTTGTAGTTTTCGTTTTGTTTTGTTTTGTTTTGTTTTGGTTTTGTTTTGTTTTGTCTTGCTTTGTTTTGTTTTTACTTGTGTTTCACAATTTGAACTCAGACACGAGGCTGGAATATCACCCTACTCTCATTGTCGGTTTTTGTTTATTGATCCTATCCGCAATTAATCTTCGATAAATTTAGATTATTCGTTTGATTGTTTTGTCTTCTAACCCTCTAATATAGTTTCGTTTTCGTATTTCGAGGAAGCTCGATCTATCACTCACTTTCCAGAATACATAAAAAGATACGCACCGTACTATACTGCATTGACTACATTGCAACATGAAAGAAACGAAAGAAACACACAGCACAATTGTCATTAGACTCCATTTTAGCTTCCTCATTTATATGCACGTTTGCCATGAATATGACTATCGTGTTTACGTTTGAAATAGAACATACATAATAAATTATCGTAAAAAAGACACCACACGACCAAATAGGCACGTTGAGTCATTTTGCAGATACGTTCCAAATTCCCATCCCATTGCTAGAAGAAAGTTGTATAAAAATACATCATGTTAAAAAAAAACCATGTATGATTTATGAATGTGTAAGCAAATAAAGTGTATTCATGTTTCAGATACTTTAGACGTTCTTAGTTTTTCTCTTATGAAGAAAATTACACGGAAATGTCCGCACACAATTACGGGGTTAGGTGCTCATCATAATCAAGGAAGTACCTTCTTGTTATTCAATTCATATTCGATTCAACATCCCTTTCCCATCATAGAATGAAGCAAGTTGAATATCAAAAGCAAGGTATTCTCTTCGAAAGATGAGAAACGACAGCTTCAAAAGATGTTTTCATCGCTTGTTTTGACAAACGTTCTGGCATATGTGTGTCGATTATTTTGTTTGTTTGTTTGTTTGTTTGTTTGTTTTTAGGAATATTACCGATGTGGGTCCCGTTTTATAAAAACTTTTTATCAGTAACAACTGCTACATTTCTATGACAAATTTGCTCTCAGCCAATCAAATGCAAGGATTTCAGTAGCTTATAACAACTATTGTAACTTGTTATTGACAAAAAGTTTCATGAAACGGGGCACAGATCTTTTTGAGAGAGGCTTATCTGCTTTTGGTGTTTGATGAACTGATCTGGCCTTTCTTCTTCCTTCAAAAATATTTTGCGCGATGACCACACGCAGGAAGGCCTCGGGATAGTTATTTTTTCCGGCAGCATGATGAAGTTAGCTGGATGGTACTTTTTTTCAGCTTTATAGGTCGATTAGTTTGATAAAGTGTGGAGCTCCGCAAAACCTTTTTCCACGAAGTGTGAATCAACATAATTATGTTATTCAGTAATTCCTATTATGGCATCTAACATCTAAGAATACATTGAAAAGACATGAAAAACACCTGTTGCAGTTGACTAAAACACTGTTGAACTTTTATTTGTAACAATGATAATCCACATTTCTAGAAAGCTAGAAGCTGCTGCACGTCCTTCCAATCTCATGCATTCGAAGTATTTAGTTTCTGTGTGGGGTAGGGCAGATGAAAGATATTCTTTTAGTCACACACGGCCGGATTTCGAACCGGGTCCATAAGGAATTAAAACCGTATCGACCCGGTTTGAGCCGTAGATATCCGCATAGACCCGCACCGTAACCCGTGTCAATTCCTGATGGATTCCGGAGCTACGATACGGCGGTAAAAAAGAACAAAAAATTGTCATGTTCAATTCCGTATTGATATCCGAATTGACCGGTTCGAACCGCACTGACTCGCATCGACCCGCTGCAACCCACAGCGTAAACCCGTATGGATCCTTGCCGTATATATCGCATTGCCTTCATGCAACGGATGATGACAAGGTTTACATCCGGGTCGGTACGGGTCGAAGCGGGTAGACACATGGTCGATAGGGGTCGATAGGGGTCGAAAAGAATTCAGTTAAGGATTTAAAGCAGATTTTTACACGGTTCTATACGGGTCAACACGGGTCTCTACGGCTCGAACCGGACCCGGTTAGAAATCCGGCTGTGTGTGACTGTAGCATAATTTACCCTCCATTCCGGGACTAATCCGGCTCATATTCACCCGCATCATATCCATTTTGTGACCATGCCGTGTGTGACTGTAGCATTACTTTATCTTGACAGAGTGTCCAACCTGAAAACATGGTTACAAATAACAGGTTAATTTTCATTCAGTGCATGCATGCGCATTATGTAGTATATTAAACATCATTATTTGAATGACAAATATATAAAATTTGAAATAACGATGAACACTCTTCGTCTTGTCCCTATGTTATACAACTGTATAAAGTTAGAACATCAAATACAGTTGTACCAAGAAAAGTCATATAATAAGTGGGTGAGGTATGTAGAAATCTCTGTCCCCATTTAGAATGGTATATACACGAGAATCTCACCACCTTAGATCTATATGCAGGTTGTGTATTACCGCTCTTCATTCTCTGTAGCACAATCAGCGATCAGTGTTGAGTACTGCCCGCTTTACTGCATATTGGTAAATCAACAATCCTTGGTAGTATAGTGGTAAGTATCTCCGCCTGTCACGCGGAAGACCGGGGTTCGATTCCCCGCCAAGGAGAACATTTTTTTTTTTTTTTTGCCACGATATTTTGGTGTCATAAGATCAACTACATATCTCACTGGTTACCCCTGAATGTCATCATCATGATAAACATCAATCTTGTTTGAAGGGGGAAATTTGAAAGTATAGTTATTGTAAGTGTGTAGGGCCTAACCTTTAGGTACGTTATTTACTGGGGAAGAAATGACAAATTGCGCAAGGAAAGGTTTATTGCACCATTTTGTCTCGCTGACGGTTCATTGTCGTGTCATGAAGAACTTGTTTACCTGTCTTTTGAGAGTGTCACGTGATACAGCCCTTTCTGGACGTGTTAGACATCTACATTATTGGTATGTCAAGGCCTGCCTTATTGTGTGGCGTTGTTTATTTAAGAGTATTAGCACACCTTCGCAAACAATAATCTTCTGTATATGACTTCGATAGAATCGTCCAACCGTGGGACGTGGTAAACAATATCAGTTCGGGGATGGTGAGTTACACCGTCAATAACAAAATTGTATGTGTCACCACAAGTTACATGAGTTTATTACAGTCATATTCTACTACAATGGCTTTCCCTCATTTTTTATTAGTCTGATAATCATAATCATAACAGAGACTGTATGAACACAGGCAAAATCGTTACAAGTTTTGAATCTGATAGACTCCACACTATCAAATTTCAACGTTTGCAGCTCCAAAAGTGGTACATGTATAAATAATAGTATCATGTTGTGTGCTTGTGCGCGAAACAGAAGGGAGTGCGTTTACATGCTTGTGTGTGCATATATTATAATGTGTGTGTGTATGTGTGTTTATATAAACATATTGTTTGTCAGGCAACATACCACATTGGCTAGGCGCCACGCCATTGGGATATCGACAGGGGATATAATATCGCGGTCTAGTCAATCTCACAGTCCTCTGCAAGCGCGGCGATATATTGCAGATGTGATTGTCATACAGTACGTGCAACGGTCGATGCGTTTTTCGCGCCTAAATTACTTTCTCAGACAAATCAAGCTCGATGCCGAAAACAGGCAGGCAATCGGCATTGCCTACAGTGTGACCTTTTAAAGTTTGAATCTGCCTAATATGTATGTGATATTACATAAGACATTGCCTTTTTAGAGGTGTAATATAACACTTGGCATCAGTCCGCGGGAGTTACATTTTCCCCAAGAGATCATTGTCTCCAGGTAAATATATTTTCCCAGGGACTGTACAAGGATAGACAAGGCGATATTTGTTATATCATAATCATGAATGGTCTACATATTATGCACATCATCATTCTAGCGTCGGCAGCACCGTTTCATGAAAGTGTGTTGGCCCTGACAAGTTGTCAGGCTCTGACAATTTCAGTAAAATCCGTGGTTTTGATTGGCTGAGAAGCTCTGGTCACTGACTGTTACTATATGGTAATTGTCAGAGACTCAACAACTTGCCAGGGCTGACGACTTTCATGAAGCGGTGCCCTGGAGTTATATCACCTGACGTGACGTCACTGCTCGCAACATAACAATTGCGATCCTCGCTGCATAGGCAAGTGATAGCATCATGACCAATCACCGACCAATACATGAATTATGAGGGACCTAGTGGATATATTACATGCATAATATGTTATACAGACATGTCTTATACATACATACATGATCATGATCATATACTTGCATACACCAAAAATGAGAAAGAAATCATACAACCTAATAGTAATCACTCCAATGAATAAGTAAATCATCTCCGCATAGTGATATTAGCAACGATGACATGATATCAAAACACGTCACTTTCGAAACTCATAGGCCACTTCAGTGACAAAATTCTCGGAAGAGATCAAAACATTCAAACCCACTCCCACTCATTTGTCAACATTTTATTCTCGACCATTGAAATGAGAACGGAATGAGCGACAATTCTGAAAACTTCATCAACTTTAGGTCGATGTACATAATGGTGCATATGTCACAAAATTGGGTTGATGACAAAAGACCTGGTCTTCGAACCATCGGACCGGAAAGTTTCCGCCGAAAATCTCCTCCCTTTGGTGGACTATGAGGGTTAACCTAGTTTTGAATCCTCATCCATGACAACTGAAACTGTACGAGGCCCATCAAATTTCATACCTGGATGTATGTATCCTTCCGATATATATCATTATCAAAGCTACTTACGGGCTTTACGTCAACGATAGCTATATATAGATACACCGTGTCCTTACGGCAGAAGAATTCCATGGAACTGTGTTTGTTTGTTTGTCGATTGTCTGTCGATTATGTCACTATGATAGCATGCAAAAATACAAATAGCACACATTCAACTTGAGATATATCATACTTGATATACATAGTGTTTGCAGCTTATATTCTCCAAGAAAAAGCTGCCGTTTTACTTAAGTGTACAACCATGGCACTGGGATTAAAGAGATTCTGTCTTTCATTTCTTTCTCTTTGGCAATCCGACCTAGGGCCTAAATACAAACTCATCCCCCCCCCCCCAAAAAAAAAAAAAAAAAAAAATAAAAAAGAAGAAAAAAAAAGATGTTTGTATTGTGATATAGCAGACATCTGGATGATTCCACACTCTGTGCACAATCAATTGGCGGGAACACTCGACTTCCACTATCAGCAGAGTGCGAATGATTGCTGTTCGTAATTATACGCTGCAGCAAAACACACATCACTGCATGCGCTCGAGGCATCTTGCCCACATGTCATTTTCTATGTTTAAACGTAGAGCTCCATGGCATGCTTTCTCTTCGCTATTTTTTGATGTAGGAATTGGAGAATTGGATTTCTTTGGGGAAAATATTCATACCTTAGTCATGGAGATCCATTCTCCTCAATGTAACTACAAACATCGGAGCGTCAATGTTGATTGAACAGGTTTACAATATAAAGTTGTTGTTAACAGCCTAGCTGCTACAGTTCCTTATCCCATTTGGTGTTCAATCTAATTATGCAATGTATATCCTTCCTACACTGAAAGATCGGCTTGGTTGCCCACTTGAAGACTGATGTTATTTCTAATGATAAATAAGACAGTTTCTTTTATTTCAGCGGACGAGTACCAACATGTTCATAACGAGCATCACAATTCAAACTCTGATCAACCGCTCGTTTAGACTTGCGATGTCGCGGTGGTTTTTATACTCATAGACCGGAATTTTATATCTGAAAAAGAGAAACACCACAAAATAAGACGGGTGATTAATAAAAAGCTATAAGACGACAAAAATGTAAAAGCACTCAAACACAACTGCACTTGATTGTCAAATTTTGCAGACAAAAGACAGAAACAGAAACAGACCTCCTGGAAGTAAGACTTGACGACAGACATTTAACCATCAGAAGGTTGACGTAGGCCTATCCCATTTTAGAACCTAACCACAACTACTTAGTATCCTTCTCGGAACCTCACACAAAGCTGCAATATTATTTCAGATGCTGATTCAAGGTATAGCTCAGCAATCGTTGCCTTTTTTTTTCGTCACATTGCTAGGGAGATTAAGGCGAGAATTTTCACATGATTCTGAAATATCATGACTTTTGCATTATAGTTATTGAATATTGTTGAGGTATTGTTTCAGCTTCATTCTCATCGAAATCATACACTACGTTTGTTATTTCTATTTCATACTTGATACTTGATACTTGATACTATTTCTGTTTTGAACTCCGTCAGATTAACTGAAAAGGAAGGACACGTTTCAATAGTATAACCATGGCCTGTTAAACCAAAAGTAATTTGATGAAAATGAGCCAACGAGGGTTACACAGGTCAGCCGGTTTGGCAGATTATTGGTGAAAGCATTTGAAAAAAAGTCACTTAAAAAACGAATACAAACACACACACACACACACACACACACACACACACACACACACAATCGCACATTCTCACATACACATCATCAGACTGCAGGGGCGGATCCAGGAATTCCGTAAAAGGGGGGGGGGGGGGGCTTTACAAAATCAAAGGGGGCGCATGCTTCCCCCCTCCCATTTTTTCTTTTTATTTCTTTTGTTTTGACAACCAAAAAATAAGAGGGGGTGGCGGCGCGCCCTGTGCGCTCCCCCTGGATCCGCCACTGGACTGGAAACTCCGCATCATTTTGAGGCAGACATGCCTGGAAGCGCCATCGCAAAGCACTGCCAAGGTCTCGATTGCTGTTGTGACGAGAACACCAGGCTCCTGCGCTTGTCTCATGACTCGTGTCGTCTGCGGAAAGATTCTTATATCCCGAGGATGATGACCCATTAGGATTTAACCGAATTCCGATGCGGGAGGAGCAAGATAGAGGGAGATTTTGGCCCGACATGACTTCCATAATTATTGCGGATGATGGGATAACACGATATTGGGCACTGCAACTGCAACTCTATTCTCTCTATTTAATCAATTTATTTCACTTAAATCAAACAGTCATAACATTATGGACAAAGACAAAACTCAGGACTATTACACAAAACAGAAGGCAGGCATTACTTGAGAGATATACGTGTCTGGGTTGAAACAGCCTTGTTTGGTGGATGACAGTTTCTTCTCTACTGAATAACTGAATTACAAAGAGTACGGGCAGCAAGGTAATGGAAGAGCTTATTCAGGACTGAAAGATTTCAGACTAGCAGATAATAATATAACAGAGATAGAGTTTTTCAATACGTCACAACTCGTGCACAATCCGCCGTTCAAAGTCACAATCTCTTGACTACGTTCAATAGTCAATATATATATATATATATATATATATATATATATATATATATATATATATATATATAATTATATATATATACATGTATATATATACATGTATATACATATATATATATATATATATATATATATATATATATTTATTTATTCATTTATTTATCTATCTATAATACAAACATTTTTCTATTTAGAGGTAGTATATTATAATCATGCAAATTGTTCTGTTTCCACAGCAGCCAGATTCTTCAAACTGGTGTCTGAGTAAAAGAGACTAGCTAGTACACCTGAAGTTGAGTGAACTTGATTTCAGACTTTTTTGTTGGAACGCGTTTGATCTTGGAGCTGACAGACTATCCGAGCTGCGCCTTATCCACTGATACGGATATCCGGATGTCATGAATCATCTTTTGACGCCTCGAAATCTAATTATTTCCCCCCGCGACCTCGTCGATGATAAGTTCATTACTTAGAGAGAGGTATCATCTATACCATTAACGGTCTCAGGTCTTTCCTGCTTAATACCTCCTAGGATTGCAGGCAAAGACGGGGGGGGGGGGGAAGCAAGATGCTGACCTATCTGGAACATGGATGTGGTTATGGGAGACTATCATTATTTTCAATATCACTGAAAATAAATGTCCGCGAAACACGTTTTCCATACTTTCGTGTCTTTCGAACATCCTTAAAATGTGATGGTCTGATCGAGAATGAGGACGAAGAGAAGAGGAAGAACAAAAAGTGGAGCAATAAAGATAAGAAGTCAAACTATAATGAAAGGAATACTATACAAAAAGACAGAATACACTTACATAAGTTAGTTATGAAAATAAAAAAGAAAACGTGACAAGTTTCCAGATGAATTTTAACACTGCATTTTGAAAGTGAGTCTCCTTCCCAAACTATACACAAACATACCAACAATAAAAGTATGAATATGTCTAAACACTAACCCATAAATGCTTGTCGGTCTGTATAATAATTTGATAGGTGTACGTTTTGCCAAAGCCGGTAATGTTTATTTCTCAGAAACATAGGATTAAATGTCAGAGAGTTCAAAACACGTCTAATTGGTTTCAAAGAGTTTACCAGGGCTTTAAAGCGAGATAACTCGTCTTGTGTGATGTGATTCACCTCGGAAGTAATTACGCGCGCTAGTCTGGCGCGGATCTGATTACGTCAAGCCAATGTCAAAATAACGCGATGCCATGATCATGACGAAGAACGTTGCGTGTGTTTGTGTGTGTGTGTGTGTGTGTGTGTGTGTGTGTGTGTGTGTGCATAATATTGTATCGTGAAGTGCTCTCTCTTCAACTTTTTTTTTCCTCTCTCCCGCACACACTGAAGAGAATAGATACAAAGATTTTGCGAAGTAACCTTGGCCGCAGTTGCGATTAGAATACATCCTGCAGGAAATTTTGACTCCCCCAAGAAGCGCCTTCGTTATGATTATATCCGACGAAGTGAGTTTAAAAAAAAATCACCACACACACATACACTCACACAAACACCATACACACAAATACACGCTCACACACATACAATATATATAAAGGTTTTTATCATATATATATATATATATATATATATATATATATATATATATATACATATATGATAAGAACCTTTTTTTTAAAGATCTATTGCCATTTTAGGTTTTTATCACATATATATATATATTACATATCAACCAGATAAACAAACGAAATTCCAAAGTATAGGCTTCTCAAATAGGATGGATTATCAAAACGAAGAGCGATGACAGGAAATAATAGGTCTTTGGATAATCGCTTCAGCTTCATGACGTCACTGACAAAAATAGAAGAATGTTGATCTGAGCATGGACCCTCCATGATCTGAGAATCTCAAGAGGTTTGCATGCCGGTTAGAACTTGCAGAAATTCTCAGTCATAAGGTGACTATACCCTGCCAGTTTAAACAGTAACAGGTTTTGTTCTTGTGACGGGTTATTGTGACAGCCATGTATTTACTCAACCCGTGGGTATATCCATCTATCGCGGAGTAGTGGCGAACTCTGCGGCAATCGTGACGATTACTTCGTTATGATATGCGGAAATGCTAAAAATATTTCACTATTGACTTTGCTATTTGACACTCTGCCTCCTTCCCTCTCTCTCCCACTCTACCTGCCTACTTACATACTTACTTTAATCTTTCCCTTCTTCTATCTCTCTCTATGATTAATAAGTGCGGTCAACATACATTGTAAGACGTCACAGAGAAAAAAAGAAGCAAATGAACTATTACGCACTGAACGTATTGTTTCTTATTCATACTCCTCCTAAGCACCATTTAAATTTTTCATTCATCAACAAACGACGCGGTGTCTATTGCATGACGTCACAATGACTTGACTCGTGCGGTTATTTTGAAAGGAATACAGACACATGATACAATGACACTGTCACTATAACAATATCATTATAGATTCCCCTCATTAACTGTCTGACTCTACATAGCTATGACAAATCTGGATCTATCAAGTAGCATCTACCACGTCAACTGAAGAAAGTAAAGGCATGAAAAGATAAATTATAGACAAATTAATCACTTAATGAATATGTAAATGAATGAAAAACACACGCGTAGATAAACCAAGTGTATCTTCAGAGTCATTACTGTCCTCAAAGTGCAAGCATTACGCACATTGCATACCTGCTTAGCGGTACAGAAAGTACCTTTTACTGTATCATAAGGAAGAGATTACTCTACATGACTGGAAATCGACTTCTATCATTAAGAATAACGCCAATCAAAATTAATCGCAAAAGGCTTTTTTAAACACATATATTTGACACATGCTATAGACTGACGCCAGATCTCAGTGTCAATTTTTAGTCTACAAGGAAATTAGGACTGCGAGTAAGTTTACGAAAGGGCTATAACCATTAATAATTATGTGTGGAACACAGACTTAGAATATAAGAATCGCTTCGCGTAGCTCTCGTATTCTTTACGTGACTGCATTCCAGTAAGCTTGAAGATCTTCGTAGAACTCATGAAATGATTTGATATGGCATCGGAGGGGGTTAAACCCAATCTCGACGCCGACCAGTCTTAGATTAGGCTTTGACGTAATACCGATATGAAGTTCATTCATGTCACGACATTGCCTATCAATGTCAAAAGCTATTATCTTATTCAGTGTTCATGGGTTTTTTAAAGATAATAATGATGCAATATAATGTGTCCGTTACTTGCCCTTAATGTTGGGCTTGTTTGGACTTCCGTTGTTGTCCTGATTCATCACCAGTGACGAAATTGTGTAGAAGAAATGACGCTGACCAATCGTGAAGACGGTATTCATCCCAAACCTTCCCGATTGACCTTATTAGTCAGGGGGTTTTATTGTACATTTTTCGTTGTTGTCTTGTTTTAGAATTGTATGCCTGTGTTTACCTAACCTCCATCACTTTTCATTGGAATTTCACGCCCTTGACTTTTTGCTCAAACGCCTATTGAAATCTGCTTCACGCTTGAATGCCATCGGGGACGGCATAATTACCACACAGCAGTTTTCTGTTTGGCCTGGTTGAACCACATTTTCATACACAAGAGCCAGTTGATTTTGCCTCTTTATTTTTTCCATAAACATTAACCATGTCAGTTTTAGGCACACGTACGATTCTCTCAGTCCCACATTATTGTTGCCTGCGTATCCTCGTTGTTTTCACATACATTGGAAGCCGCAAGTACTCAAACCGGAAGCGTGAACTCCCCCTAGTTTAGAACATCACTCTAGCAGCTGAGGGTGAAGTCAAAGGTTTATGGATAAAACAGGGGAAAAGGGGAACAGAATATTCATTCTTTCGAGGCTTGGATACTGTATGGGCTGGGCCAAAATCATCTTTTCATATCGAGGTCGTGACCTCTTCTTTCTGAGATGATGATAGCAGCATATTATGACGCGCTTGCACCCTGTGAAATGACACGAAACCGGTTTGAGCTCAGTTATCTGGATGTGGCAAGCTTGTGTCGTCACAGAAAGCTGCATTTATATCGATTTATACTTGGAAAGATATAGAGTCCATGTTTAGGAGTCTTTGGATAGCGAGAGGAAGTTGAAAATGAAAAGTATTAACCACATCAGTTGGCATTGTATCTGCGAAGGTTTCACATACAGGCTGTATAATAATATTAATATACTATCTCTCATTCGCAGCTATTGTGCCCTCACAAGTTCTATCATAGAATGTGTGTGATCATTGTATAACATCACCGTATAAAATACAGTAACAATTAACCGTAATAATTTGGTTTTAACCATTGCATTATCGAACATTCATCATATCGATTGTATCCTGATTGTTTTCTCATATAAACACTGAACGAATCATGGCGCACCGTATTCTCTATAACTTAGTCGATTACCACAAAAGTGCATTGATACCGGATTGCATTGCATGAGGCCAGCAACGGGAAACCAGGTGACCGGATATCCGATTACACTGAGAATGAATCCGGCTATTAACTGGGAATGTTTCAAATTGCTTAGCCGCATACAACGAATGGCAACGCACATTGATTCGTTGTCGTACCTTTTATCTACTATAGTTCCGTCATGCTCTGTAAAATCTATGTTATGTTACTGCTCCATGGACGTAAAAAATAGGCCTACATTTCACAGACTTTATTATTCACAATGTCGCTATACGCCATGTACGCTCTATAGTTTCTCATGTAAGTTTCTGTTCAGTACTTTTCTATATTGCTAATGACACAAATATCAATATCATGTAGAGATAATGTTACGATAATGGTGAATAATAAACTCCACGAGAGGGGAACTTTACATTATCAAAAAAAAAAAAAAAAAAAAAAAAAACCAAGAATGTGTTGTGACGGAAGAGCAATAAATTTAAGGAGTACCAGTATTTTGACCAAAATTGATCACGCAGTATCAGTATGTATACATGTATATACAACAAGCACGTGTTTATGTTGAAGGGCGTGTACAGTTCTGGTTGAGGTGAGGATTTAGCCTTTAACGTTTTGCGAGATATTCAGAAACCACTCTATGAGATGTCAAAGAGCCTGAAATTCTAAGGGGTATTAAAAGTTTGTTTGATGAAAATCGGTTTTGAAATGGCTGAGATATCCAAAAACAAGGTGAAACAAAGAGATCCTAATGAAAGGATATCTCAGCCATTTGAAAACCAATTTTCATCAAAGAAACGTTGAATCCTTCTTAAAATTACATGCTCTTTCATATTTCATAAGAGGTTTCTCATTATCTTACTTAGGAATGTTCAAAACATGAATCCCCACCTCAACCAGTGCTGTACAGTCCCTTTAAGGATGGCTCCTTCAGCAGCTATGGAGTTAGCAGACAGGAAAAATGATTTGACCGAAGGCCACGTCCTTGATGTCTGTGCCATGCATATAATAACCATACTTTCCATCCATTCCCTACAGCCAGTGACCGACTTTTAAAAGTGAGCTCTATATTTATTAAGTCGGATCGAGTCGGCCTCTCTGTTTTCTTTCCATTTCAGTCTGCCTTTTGAACCGGACAACGATCCGCAGGTGTCCAAGGAGAGAGAGAGAGGAGAAAAAAAAAGTGACGACGTTTGTGGTGCCGAAAACGCCAGTCCTCTTCACGTGTGTTTGTCCCTATAGTGTGTACACAGTCATTGTGGACATACGGTAAACAGATGTCAAGCTCTTGTACATTTCCTGACAGGCTTGAATTTACCATCGATGAATTTACATTCCACTGATGTACACCATTGCATGCACCGTCACTGCATTAAAATGCGGAAATATCAAAAGGCCTAGCAACTCGTATAAGGTGCGATGTTGGAACATACTCGCCGCTGTGTAAAAATCGAAGTAGGGCCTACATGTATACAGGACCTACATTTCAAAGGGAATTGTACAGTTTATGCAGTACATTATGACAACATTTGGGAAAGGAGATTTTGTTGTTGTTGTTGTTGCTGTTGTTGTTGTTGTTGTTGTTGTTGTGATTGTTGTTGTTCTGCTCATGCTGGTATTATGATACCATACTCATAATATTATACATTGTGTGTTCACATGAAAAGTCTCGGTTACCTCCCCCCCCCCCCTTTCTCTCTCACTCTCAAAAAGCAAAACAAAGCATAGAGAAAGCACGAAAATAGCTCTTGCTCAGAGATACACAGCCTTCTGAAATTAAATACAAAGTAAATGAACGAAAAGGAGGAAGATCTCTTAACGGTAAAGCTAACGTTACTGTCATCGATGCTGTCATGGGATCACAGTTCGGCTAATTATGGCAGGAGAAAGGCAATCGAAATACGTTGGTTGCCAACACGATGACGGAGGAATGACGTGCTATATTTATAAGTAAAGATGACATGAAAGGAAGAGTAACAGTTTTCTTGTGTCAGGAAATATATTCAGTTGATATTATTTTAATGACCAATACATAGACCCCCGCATTCCCCTTGGTTCTATTTTGATTTCTGGTTGTTATCTTTTGATATATAGGCCCTATATTGTTTTGGATCTTGTAGACAGAGATCTATGCGGAATACGAAAGAAAGTTGGTTTAGGACGAAAAGGAAAATAGAGCATTTTCAAATGCGGCCGAGTATTATTTGCTAGAACTAGCACGCAATTTCCACAATCTTGTACCGATTAATGATAGGAATGTATTCGGGTTAATATCTAGTATTACAAGACGAGATAAAAAAAAACAATAACTCATGACACTGTTTGGATAGAAGCATTGCGGAAACGTTGCTTCATGCGGAACATTTGAGTGAAAAGCCGGGGAGAGGAGTTTTTTGGTTGGGTTTTTTTTTTTCAATACTTAAATTGTGCCAACCGATATATAAAAAGTCTTTTAATCTTTGAGATCGTCATACAGTATTCAGAGGACTGAAGGTCTGCATTAGTACATGTACCGGCACGTGTTGCTCTATCACCATATTGCGACGCGAAGTAAGGGTCAAAATTGTTTTGCAATATTTTGACATTCTTGCTAAATCGAATGTGAAATGGTCACTCACTATCTTTTGTAGTAAAAAAAAAACACCCAATGCAATAAATGGCACACGGGCTCGAAATGTGTCGATGAACTGCACTGAAACAGAAGGGGTTGAAAGTCTCAAGGCATGCGATTGTTTGTTTTTTTACCCACCGTGAATCGGCAAATTTAACTTCATGTCAATTCAACACTCTGATTTTTACTGGCCGAAGCTCACAGCTTTCTCCGATGGGAACTTATCGCTAGTGATAGAGACTTGAGATTAGGGCTCATCACTTCGTATATATGACTTTATACGTACATGTGTATTAATCAAAATCTTTAGAAAATATCAATAATCCACACACACACAAAAAAAAGTTTGTAAATATGCGAAAGATTCGAAGTATTTTCGTTTGGTTTCGTATATACACCAAGTAAGCTAACTTCATTTACGCAATTGCTATAACTGGGGTCCTTAGTTATTTCCCTGTCTGCCTGGGTTGTTTTTTCATTCATGCTCAATCCCACTTAGAGCTTTCTAACGGTATGTAAACCACTCAAATTTTGCACTTGTCTTGTGAATTCACGCGGCAACAAGTAGGCCTACACCGTAATATTTTACATCCCTTTGAAGTTAAAGGAGAGCACATCATGCCGCCAATATAAGTAAATATTTGGAGATGATTATTTACCTTCATCAACCACTGCAAACACGCTCCCATCCAGCTGGCATTCCTAATATTGAGAATGAACTTTTTTAAATTGTGATATCTTTGTTGGAGCTGGAATAGGGTTCAGAAGGGTCTACACCGCTTTGATCACAAAATTCAGACAGACGGTCGAATTATATCACCAACAAGGTACTATACAAGGCGAGCTTTTGATAGACCGTCTTGATTTCACAACATTGAGTAGTCTCGTCCTACTTGCGTTGTCAGCTAAGGAGCAACTGACTAGTTATCGCTATCATAGAACATGATGGACCATTGGACGGAATGCTACAAATCATGATTAATGTTCGGCATCCTGCCGCAGCCATGACAATCTTTCCCCACATTTACCACTAATCTTAACCCAATATATCCCCCTCCACGTCTCTCGCTCCATCTAGAGTAATACGAAATCCTTTCCTAATCTTTTTCGGGACCATCATCTTAAAATACCAATGGATTGACATTGTATAACCAAGGAGGTGGGACCACCTCCCTGGTATAACACAAAGTTGTCTTCGATTGTAACGACAAGACATAGAATATAGACCTTCAGAGAGCAGAGTAGAGCACATAAACATATAGACAAACGAGAAGATAAAAATGTACAATATTGTAGGCCTATATCCATGTCCGAGGCCTGCTGTTCACCTGAGAAAAAGACAGCACGTTTCAATTATAGTCAAATCTATAATGGACAAAAAGAAATCTGTTTTACAAGGTGTATATTTGAAAGTCTGTTAGCAGATTTCGCTTAAAGGTCTTCGACAGAGGGGTTCGGAGAAAAATGGACCCAGATGATTAAAGATTAGCGATGCTCTCCGATCAGGGCCGAGGTCTATTCAACCGCCTACAGAGATCACGAAGGATCAGACGGAATTAGTGTCCATATTATGAGCGACCCTGGGCCATTCGGCGCGCCGTGGTTTATATCGCATAAAAAATAAAACCTGATGATAATTGCCAGTAAGTCCTTCCTGTCCAGATCTCCCTACAGTATGCCGTACATCCCTCAAGACTGGAATTCATTCTTTATTACATCCAAGAAAGTCGGCACAGCACCGAAGTTGATGGGACTCTCTCATTCAGTATGTGCCTGGTGTCCGTAGAAGGAACGAATTCTTCAGTACTTCACTACCAGACCTGTGCAGAAGTTGTGGGGATCAGGATCTAACTCCTTTCCGAATGCACCATGTTCCACAGCCTTTTAGACAAGACATTTATTTTAAAACAAAAAAAAAAAATCTACTCTAAGGAGCATATTGAGAGCCTCAGCCTATCACAATAATCATGGCAGCGGAATACCCCCATGAAAACCGTTGACATGCTTGAACGAAGGTTAATGATTACGAGTGGATATGTGTTTGAGTCTCGAAATTGCGCGAGTAGGTGCCTGAGCTCGGAGGCTTACTGCTTACTCGAATAGGATTAATTTGGTGCTTATACCTAATACTCCTCTAAACCTTAAATACTGTCGGGGCTTCTCTGAAATCGTGAAAAGAGGGCACTGAAACCAAAGAGATGACATTTTAGAACTACAACATGATGTGGGAACGAAAATAGTTCGACTGTTCGGATACTCTTATTAAAGAATTAGTTTCCGTGTTTTGGATAACGCGCTCTACGGCTCTATAAGAACCAGACTAAACAATCATGGATTACATCGTTACGTGGATCTAGGCATAGGCCTATATGTCCGATAACCTCAACCGGACCACTACTTAAACTGACCATTGATTATTTTTATGACATGTAGGAACTATGTAGGACCTTGTAACAGTCTGATATATTATGTAGAATTAGATGCATTATATTACAGGTGCAGTTTGCTTTTCGCGGGGTATCTAAGATGATTCATAATTGTCGTTTACTATAGCGACTCCAAGTTGGGAGTCTTCATGGCCCGTGATACATCCGTTTCTATGGCATCCCTGCAGACATACAATGAGTAAGAAGAACACACAGCATACACACACACACACCCTACATCTCACCACACACACACACACACATGCACATGTCACGCATGTTTGCGGGCTACGTGATCGATGAGTACTCAATGAAAGTAGGCGTTGGTTGGGTGACGCCAAAAGTTGAGGCCACAAAAATAAGTGAAATTTCTCTTGACAAGACTACAGTACAGGTTGCAAAGGACGAAAATAGCACTAGACTCATCATAGCACAGGCGTCTGGGTCAAATTCTGTCAAAGAAAATTTCTCGATTTATTAACGACGATGATGTTTATTTCCACAATGAGCCTTTATAGCGGAGTGATGGTACATTGTTTGGTTTGGGCCACTCGTCTCCTAGCCGTCCTACTTGTATTAAGTGAAGTCGTCAGACTTCTTAGTCGTTTCCATTAGTTTCAATATGAAGTGTGCCGAGTTCGGTTTCCGTTCTCATCAACGTACGCCACCTGTTGGGCTCCGTCCAAGCGCTGAGGGAGTGTGCTGAAGGACCATGGTGAGCGAATGGTTACAGAAAAGTCTAGAAATATGGAAAACTGCCGACGTTCACGAAAACCACCAGCCATGATAGGGCACGAATGTGTAAAATTGGCAAACACGCAATGATAGAACGTACCTTGAAATCATTACCTAATGAGCCCAACAGTCCCAATTCAGCAAGATCAGTCATAATTACAATAAAGTGTGATCACGTATGGATAGGCGTAAAACGATATCTTGACTTGATTTGGGATAAAGAAACAATACCTGGCTAAACTTGATACGGTTAAAGTGATGGTTTAAAAGTAAACAACATTTACTGTGAAATACTTCACGCACAGTACACATAATATCAGAAGAAGATATTTGTTTTCATGCTAATCTCAGATTCATCGATCAAACAAACCGAACAAATCCAAACCCTTATCGGAATCAGGATGTATCATGTTGTGTGTGTGTGTGTGTGCAGTGGCGGATCCAGAGGGGGGCGCAACCGGCGCACGCCCCCCCCCCTTTATTTTTTCGTTCAAAACAAAAGAAATGATAAGAAAAAAATGAAATGAAACCCGGAAGTGGCATCAGAAATATTGGTCACGCCCCCCCCCCCTTTACAGAATTCCTGGATCCGCCCCTGGTGTGTGTGTGTGTGTGTGTGTGTGTGTGTGCCGTATACACGAGCAATCATTTATTTGCGCTAAAGAAACTGTCACGACATATCGAAGCAGCGACTTTCTCTTGAAATGAATGTTAGTCACTAAAACCTACGAAGGGAGGGCTTAAAAAAAGCGAACCCACTTTCAGGAGTAGGGCCCCCATGGAGGAAGCGACGTGTAGTGATTGTTTGTATCCTTTTGTCCGATAAAACTTCACATCTGTCGCCAAGAGGAGTGACCAAAGCCGATCTAAACACATGCAAACTCTGACATCTTGCACAGAATGATATCATAGCCAAAAGACTGAAGTTTTCCCCCTTTTTTTGTCCAACTGGTTAAATAGCTCGCTGAATGGAAATGAGTGGTCTCCTCTATATTTGTCTTTCCATTCAACAGCAATGTTCGGACACAGTTGAGTTGATGTAGCAAGCAATTTGCTATCTGATTCAAACCTTATTAAGTTAAAGTTTAATAATCAAGCAACACCTAGTCACCCCTCCCCTGCTATGAATCCCCTCCCCCCCCCCCGTATACTTTTAAGTTCCTCCAAGCGCATGTTTCGCATAATTCAAGGTGGCTACAATAGAGCAAAACGTATGTATTTGTGTGTGTGTGTGTGTGTGTGTGTGTGTGTGTGTGTGTGTGTGTGTATGTATGTGTTTGTATGATATATATGTAACATCAAATCAAGGTATAAAAATTAAAATAGAAACTTATTCTTCTCATCAAATTTAAGTTCTCGTCAAATTGAAGTTCTTGTAACTCAATAATATTTGCTGCTAGATTATCGACCAAAATGATATACTGTGCACAAACCTGCGAGAAGATTTTGAGCTGATAATCTCATTATCTCATCGTTTTTGCACATTAAATGACTGTGGTTGCGATCAAGATTACTCTGTAATGAAAACATGTGAAATTTGATCATTCCATACCCTCATAACTTTCACATCCGATTTCGATGAAACCTGTGGTATAGTGTTGCACTCCTTGCACTTTGTCAAAGTCAACTTGAACTCATGTTTACTTGAACTCAGCATGGAATCGCACTTGGACATTTTTTCAAAGTGTCAAGAACTACCTGTAAGATTACTCTGTATGTATACCATGAAGAGTTGCCGCATGCAATACTGCATGGTGATCACCATGAGAGTCATAAAGACAAGTGTTGCTATATCAGATTTCAACGGATGTCTCGAAGACAATGTCATAGACCAACCTGCTGGCCGATCCCTCTCAAGTGAAATATCGGCAGATGTGGTTTAGTGAATGTGATTGTTTATCTGAGATTTTGTGTTGATGTCTCCCAAATTATCAATTACATTTTCGTCTCTTAAACAGGTTGTGAAGCATACCATGAACAGTTTACTGTCCTTAAAAGTCGCACACTAAGTGGATACTTCTGTGGATGAGTATTGGCGTCCAGGCAATAGAAAGGAAAAGTATACAAATCAATATTGATTTGATGAGTGGACACACAGTACATTTGGAATGAATTCTCACGTGAACTGATACGTTCTAGCACACACCTTATTTTTTTTTCCAATTAAGACCAAAGTGTGTCCTTGAACGCTGGAACACATCGTTATCTGGCATTGTACTTTGTGAAACAACTCATAAAGTTGTTCCTAATGAGGTAATCCAACCCATTACTATCTACTATAATAGATCCAATCGCTTTGACTCTCAATAATGGCAGTTTATTCCTGCTAGAGTCCTTGTCAAAGAGAATCTTTGATTACTCATAATTATAACTGTAGGAACGGTAAAGGATAGACGAGTAAAGATGTGCTATATTAGCGATTAACAAGGATACAAAGCCAAGTTAAGGGAAGTATGGAGTCCACTTCCTATACCATGTAGCTGTAACACATGATTAAACTAGCATCTGCGAATTTTTCCCATCGTGAATTCCGTCAGAGTAGTAGATATTAAACAGGGAAGAGGAAAAGAGAAAATGTGAAAGTTGCCTGTCGTTTCTTTTTCCTCTTTGAGAAGCGTACAACACGCATGTAAATATTGAGAAGGAAACCACTTTTTGTGGCGGATAGACAATAAACTAGAATGTATTCTATTGACTGCTTGCTCTTGGACGGCTAGACTGCTGTTTAAATGCAAAGTTGTGTATATTGGCAACAATTTGTCTCCCTTTCGACAGGTGTAAAAGAACTGACTTGGATGCAGGGGTGCTAATGTTCAAACATCTAGGAAGGTTCCAATACGCCAAAGCGGACTCGGGGAGATACTTTAAACTTGTATCTCGGATGCACCTCAATAACAGGCGGAAATACTACTCAGATCAGGGATACTTTTTATTCTCATGTCAGGTCATGAAAAGACATCTAAGTTTCCAGGTAGCCCCCTACATAATCATATACGCGCATCACAAATGGTTACGAAGGCATATATAGTACGAATCTCTAATTTGGCCATAACTTAAAGGAACAGTAATCAGTCCCATGGGCAGTACACCTCATAACGATGTGTGTTGGCATTACATATATTGATATTGCCTCATATCTATTGTGATATCGTCGAACGATAACTTCTTGAGAGCTAAAATTTGCTCGAACTCGCTGCAGTGTCACTGAAATGAAAGCTGTGTGCCATGTGCTCGGCTCAGAGATGTGTCTATCTCACCTAATCCTCTGGTCTAGCACATTAGTGACAGCATAAACGAATGGATATCTCACTGTGGGATGCCTTTCTCACACCGCAGATCAAAAATTAGCATGACAAAACGCTGACATGCAGGTAAAAACTGTCGCGTTGTCCCGCTTTTGCAAGACTTCTCTACCACCTACTCAATCTCTTTGTTGGCACCTCAGTTTGAGCTGAGCCGAGGCGCTTCCAAAAGAAAGGCTGCGATTATGTCCGACACCTACAGGGCTTCCCAACTCACACCTACAATAGAAAGACTAAATGAAATTGTCCAGGTACGACGCTACCTTCATCCATGCTTCTATTAGCGGGTAGCAAAATTGTCTGCTTCTTCTCCTTCTTCTTCTTCTTCTTCTTCTTCTTCTTCTTCTTCTTCTTCTTCTCGGAAGACGTATAAATCAGTATTTTGATGCTGCGTGAAAGACTTTTTTGGTGTGTGCAAGCAAACGTGCATAACATTGCATTCCCTGTACATCGTATAGTCGGAGAGATAAACCTTATTTTTACTAAGTTATTGTCTCTGTATCTACAGGAAGGCAGCGCTCTAATTTCATGCATTTGAATAAGGCTGCGCTGGTACACTTGTACTAGTGTTTGTCATAGCTCTTTAAATGTTTACTGACAGTATCTTGATGGTCGTTCCTATACTGAAGGGACACAATCTTTTAGAGTACTTCTCAAACACTGTATGCACATTTTACGACTTTAGTTTTAATGTCTGTTTATTTCAACATGCTGCATAGTGAGATACAGCGACCTGATCACACAGGTATATAATACACTCGCTGAGACACCCACACACACACACATGGTCATAATTATATATATACATATATATATATATATATATATATATATAGGATATATATATATATATATATATATATATATATATAGGGGCCGATTATATCAAGGGGATATCACACACAGACGGAATATTTCCCGTTTCTTCGTCGTGCACATTCTGACCTGATGCATGCAGAAAGTAGATTATTATTCTAAATAGTGATATAGGTCCTAGCATGCAGAGTTTAGCATTATACAATCGATGATGAAATTAGATTCAGCACGAAAGATCAACCGACTTGTGGTTTTCGATATCCAAAACATGCGTTATGAAGATATGCTAATTGTCTTTTTTTTTTTCTTCTTTTTTGATCGTGATAATTATCATGCTTCTATCGGGGATAGATAGGGATTAGTTTTCAAAGAGGGGAAAAAGCATCTACTGATCTAGTGACAATTCTTTGATATCTGCGACCTTTAAAAAATTTACACTTTTGTAGGAGATTTGCTTTCAAACCCCAAAGGCATGCAAGGCCGGCGTGAATTTTTTTTTTTCTCATGAAAGCCAGGTAATTCTGTACCCGAAAAGTTACGGACACTTCCGTGAAAAATATCAAAACAACAACAAAAATTGATACACAAACAAACCAATAAACAGTGAAGACTGGGCTTTACAATAATGATTACAATCCTATTACTGATTTTGATTGAGCTTGATTGCTTACCTGCCGCGTCGAGACCCAACATCAGTATCCTCGATTCGCGATCTCCATTTATTGGGAATCTGCAGTCCACACTCAAAATATCCGATAATTTTCCCATTACGTGACCCATGGTGAGTTAATCTCTTGCTTGGTTCGACGATGACGAAGTGAAGTGAAGGCTGTGGAGAATATTTCAGAAATATTCCTTCCTAGTTTCCGGACATCAGGGCTGACCTGACCTGTACACAGCTAGTATCGAGATGGGGCTCATGAGAGCTATAAAGGGTTCCCACGAATCAGCACCGCTTTTTGAAAAACTTTCCTTCGACTTCTTATACCTTCAAATGCATTAGGGAAACGACACTGTTAGTGCCCCTTTCACTGCTGTGGCTATTTCTTAGACTCTTTGCCAACATTTCTGATCGCGGGAAGTCTCTGGACTGCTGAATCTGACAGCTGGACGGTCCTGGACAGAGCGGAGAAACACATTCAACCTTCAAGAGATCCACCGACTGTTTCTTGTTCAGGCAGACAGCGTGTTAAACAGGCAGTTTTCTGAGCTTCTGCTGACCAAGTTTGGGCTCGAGCCAACCGCGGATCGGCGCAGAAATACAGCGTACCGTCAGAACTAACATGTCAACCTTCTTCAATCACAATAATAGTGGTTACCACGGCAAATGTCATTCAACCAGAGGATGAATGCTCTGACCAGAGCATTTTAAAAAGATTACTTCGGAGCTAACGGTTACTACAGCACGCACCGCTAAATATATCCGACAGGATAAAAACTTCTGTAGCCGTGTGCGATACGGTCTCTCTGTAGAAATCAGTCAGATTTCGCCGTGCCTCCGCGCGGGGTAAAAAACCAGATCTACCTGTCTGCACGTTCCGTTGCAACAGCTTACGAGAATCGTTGGAGTGGTACGGTTCGGTGCTCGGGCTTAGCTGTGAGTAATCCTGGATTTAGGTAGGCCGCGTTTCGGCGGAGCCCACGCTCGGTTGCGAAATACATCAACATGACCCCAAAGGTAATATGTATCACTTCCGTTTCGGAATATCTGAGATAGAAAACCGAGATGCAACGTTTATTCAGTGAAAAGAGGAGTTTTATTTCCACAGTGCACAGAGGGATAATGAGACAAAAATAGAGTGCGTCATGATTATACTTGGGCTTAGGTGGTCAGGGCTTTTCTCATGCACAAAATTATTTAAACCCCCTCCAAGATTACACATATCTACACATACAACAGGCCTAGCATTACATTACAAGTGCTGTTAACTATAATTACGTGAACTACAGCCATCCTTTGCTGATGATATGTGCACATGTGTAAACAATGTTTCTTCATGATTTTGAGGCGCATGCGTACAACTTACAGCCAATCATCGCAGTATAATCATTTCCTTGATATCGACGAACTACATGATAGAAATCTGTGTCTAAATCTGAAATACTGTTGTAACAATCCTAAAATAATAGAGACTTGCGTAAGGTTAAGCACACATACGCACACACACACACACACACACACACACACACAAATATTGAAAAGAAATATCAACCATATCTGATGGATAACACATAATATTCGAAGTAACCAAGCAGGATGTTCCTATTCTCTTCAGTTTTCCTGCTTGTCTTAATCAACGATACATGCATCCATGAAGCTGACCTTCGTGTAGAACCCTGCTGTAGATATATTGTTTCTCTATAATATTTAGATTTGATTTATTTTTTCTTCAAATGTCATTACATTACATTAATTCACTAGCCAAATATTGATTTTCAATCGTCAGAATGGTTTCGTTGCGGATTTTCTTTGCTTTTCTTTTCTTTTCTTTTCTTTTTCAAATCTCTCAGTTGGTGTTGTCCAACCATGTCTATATATGTATATATACACTGTAAAAACATCGGTGTTAGATTTAACACCACGGGTGTTAAATCTAACACCGATCAAACTTCAATAAAGGACCACACCCACAGGTGTTAAAAATGCACTGTGATGGTGTTGAAAAGTGTTCACCTGACACTTCGTGGTGTTGATTTGACACTGTACCTGGTGTTATTTTGACACTGTACTGGTGTTAATTAAAAAATGACACCACATGGTGTTGATTTGATATTTGCTGGTGTTAATATCAATGGTTTAACACCCGTCCAGCTTCAATAAGGGACCACACCAGCTGGTGTTACTTTGGTGTAAATTTATTTTCACATTTTTTCAAAAATCTAGTATTTTAATGTAAAATTCTTGATCGTCTTGTTTCAATTGAAAATCAACAAGAAGTGCAGTTACTAAGAAACTCTTCAAAAAACAGTTTAAAATTTGGAAATGACACCCGTAGGTGTTAATTTAACACCATAAATAAGCACCGAAAATTTAACACCAGCTCGGTGTTCACTATTTAACACCGGACTTTTTGCAGTGTATATATATATATATATATATATATATATATATATTATATTATATTATATATATGTGTGTGTGTGTGTGTGTGTGTGTGTGTGTGTGTGTGTAGTGCGGGGAACAAGGTAAAACAGTGATGATAAAAACGATCTTTCTTACCAAAAATAACTTCTGGATTATTCTCTGTGGTCACGACATTCCTAATGGATCTACAGACATACACGCAGCAAGAGTCTTGCCAGGTTGTTGAGCAAACGTTCGTCCTTCACTGCAGAACTCTTCAACCACAGTCTCTCGCGATCAGTCCCGTTTCCTTTGCCTTGACCAGTAGGGGGCGTTCTCTTTCAATTTTCCTATTCATACATTAACTTACAAAATCGGAGGCGTGATGGTGGTTTACGATGTTACCTGCGACCAGTGTACTTTACTCATTTCAAACTCCAACGTGGTGTTGCAAGAAAGTCGAGTTGCGATCGAGTGCAAATCTAACTATCGCAAACTTTGCAATAGATAGATCAATTGCACCTTGAAATCAATCGCAAATCCTGCAATGGATTGTAAATTTGCAATCAATTCAGGATTTGCAATTGATTTGGGGGAGTTGCAATTGATTGCAACTTTCTTGCAACACCCCCGAGACTCACGTGGAGGTATTCGGCCTAGACGGACCTTGTATACCTCCTTGGCCAGATCGTCATTCGAAAAAACAAAAAACCAAAAACGAAAAAAACAAACAAACAAACGACAGTAATATGCTAGTACGTTGTAGTGCATTCTTTCTAATATAAACACAATAATGCATCTACAAACATCTCATTTTGATTTCCATATCTTGTGCTTCTGTTGATTCGAGATGTGATGTCATAAAGCAGAACAGTATGGGTCCTTCATGCAATATGATGTGCTAAGGGTCCATACTGTAATAACGAGATTCGGATGATCATACACACATAGCCAAGACGCGCAGATGCCAGTTCCATCTCCTTGCTGATACCAAAGGTAAGTAAAAGGTGAGAGAATTCATCCGCCCATGGCGAGATTGTGTCGTGTCTTCTGCAAATGACAACATCCTTATGCAAATGGAATAACACGCTCTACTTTTGCTTCCTCCCCCCCCCCCCTTGTAAGTTGGTATAGGTGTCTAATAATAAAACATGTTCTGTATTTCTCTGTCCTTCTTCACACTAATCCCTATGATATGTGCATTTGATCACAAAATAAAACACAATCCATCCTCATACTCTGTTTCCATGAGATGTATTCTTCAATTTTATTTCGTTTCATTTAACTTCGAACGTAAATATAGAATAAAAATCGAATAAATCTGTTTACTTGAGACGCTGATGCTTGCACTATTAAGAAAATAATTATCCCATTGATTTCAACTGTTTGCAAGTATCTATTACACGTCATTCCGTCAATAGACACATTTACCGACAAACGCAAGACTGGAATGCTCCTCAATGTATCGTTGTAATAATGCATTTACGCCCATCAGTAGTTTATAATCCCCTGTATTTTTAGTTCAGAAGTTAAAGATATACTTCTCTTAGCAGTCAATATCAACCATCCTTGTAATTTTATCACTATCTCACCGTCATCCCTGATTTAAATTCAGTTTTCGCATTCGTCATTCACTGTTTCACCTTATACCGTCCAATTTCTATTTTGGCATGTTTATCTCTCTTCCATCTCTAGCTCACATCAGATGTAACGTCACTAAAAAAAAGATACGGTCTTCTTATTGGTTGCCTATAATGAATGAATAACATGTAATTTCGTTATTTCTCTGTCTCTGTGGAGGTTTATCTAAGTACAGTGTATTCTGTTTGTTTCCAATCTCACTAGATTAATGGTAAGTTTTGATGTGTCTCATAATACACCCATTATTATTATCGTGTTTTGTTCTGTGCAGAACAAATTTCACCGAATGAAATTTTGATAGAAATTAGCAATCTCTTATTCTGGCAAAAAAATATCCAATACTACGTCACCTCACCTATTGCACAGACATGAGCTCGCATCTTACTTTGGAACCTATCCTTGATCTAAAGGCAAAATAGAAGAAAAAAGAGTTGACTGAACTCTCATACTATAATCGTGCACACGCTCAGTTGATCTGCTTTTTGTATTCTCTTCTCTTTTGTGGTAGAAAGTCGCCAAAGGTCGTACGATTAAATTAGCTGCAAATCCCCGTTGCACATCGATGTCCAACACAGTGATTAATTTTCTGGGTTCAAAATAAATATCAACACATATAATATACGCACACACACACACACACACACATATATATATATATATATATATATATATATATATATATACTATATATGTATGTATATATATATAATTATATATATATATACATATATATAACACCTATAATTATAAGATTATGGTAGTTTTATATAAATGTTGATATCAGAAAAAGCTTTTCATATATGTATATAAATATATATGTATGATATATATATATATATATATATATACACAATGTATATGAATTATATAAGTACATGTATATGTATATAATAATATCATGTCTGCAAATAATATTGTGAGCTATATATTAAAATGGGTCTAGGGCAATTACCCCAGACCCTTCCCCTGACCTAGAATCCTAATCCTGAACCTAATCCTAACCCTAAACTTAATCTTTACTCAAACCTTATCACTAACTAGTATTTGGCAGGGGGTAATTGTCCGCGGGGGTAATTGCCCTGATACGATTTAACGTGTCTTTTTTTCCGACTAAAATTTACATATACGACCATGCCCTTGAAGCCTATTTCCTTTCTCACTTTATGCAGCATAAGGTTAATCCTTGAGAAATGTTTGCGTTGCCCACTAGGTCAAAGAGGTTTTAACAAGAAAGACATAAAGGTGTGACGACAAAACAAATAAAGGCATTATGTAGACATGAAACCATACGCTTTATCTAAATCTGCAAGCCATGTTCGGTCATGACATACAACTGTATTTATTTTTTCTTTGGGTCCTTTTTATCTTTTATTTTTTCAGGCAGCTTTTGACGCAATTTCCCAACAACAAATGAAGAGCTTGCTTCCAAAAAGCGCTAAATCCACCATTTTTCAATAGATTTAGCGCCTTTTGGAAGCAAGCTCTTCAAATAATGTGACACTGTTCTGTCAATTTGCAGTTCTTTTTTAAACCTTTCAATACTATCATGATGATACAGAAATGATATGCTCAGATATCTTTAATGAATTGAAAAAAAATGTCAATAAGAATGACAGATAATACAACGACACAATATACAGTGTATGTACAACGTAATATTTATTCATCATTAACAATATTTATGTAACATGATTATATAACTGTAAATTTCGTAAATATGCATTTTCAATTATTTCACAACGTCATAGATTCCCACAAGCATGAACACGATAAACTGATGATCGATGACGTCAACAACAGCTGTTATTATGTCCGACGCAATAAGTTTTAACTGCCTCTAACCTTCATCACACGCGGATTTGAATGCAGAATACGTTTTACCAGGTATTTTTTATTCTGATCTTTGGCAATCTAGAGAGCATTATTGTCTAGATATTCATGTATTCAATTCAATTCTATCCAATTTCATATATGCTTGTACATGGTCACCAAGAGCGGAGAGATTGAAAAAAAAATGGCTCGAATAATGTAGTCCTATAAGCCAGTTTGGAGTTAGCTTATGGGCGTCACATTTGTCCGAATGACCTTTCTTTTTTCCCAGTCGAATAGGGGCAATTCACTTGTTTTCAGAGCGACATAATGCATAAGCTTTTCGTAGCAATTTATGAGATTCATCAACCTTGTTCAAATAAAGAATGAACTTGCGTAGACTAGATGACCAAAATGATCCGTTGGGAAAGCACTTGGGAAAGCATCCATTTCATTATTTCGCATTTAATGTATTAACAATCTGTTTCTATTGATATTGCCAAATACCACTTTTAATGTCAGGCGGATGTGCTGGCAAGCAACCTTTATAAGGATTACATGAATAATCATTACACCACAGATGCTTATCCCAGTGAATTTAAAAGCCAACATGCTTGTTGGTACGAATGACCCTTTTCTGCTCATGCGCAAGCAAAGTGGAACTCCGAACTGGCTTATCGGAAAACACATCTACACTTCGGCTACAGAGGGCGGTAAACGTTTTGATCAGTTTCTCACTTGATTAGTACCACAGAACTCTTAGTTCTGTGATTAGTACTACTAACTGTCAATCTTAGCTCTGATAAACGCCAGAAACACAGAAATAGAAATAAGCATTACCTTACCTCAGATTCTAGACTTAAAGTAAATTCATACAACGGCTGACATAAGGATAAACAAACAGGGTTACCCCTTTGCCTTGATTTTCCCAAGTTACAAACTAATATATTGCGCATAATGCAATGTAAATATAAATGATTTATGCACGTCAATGTTAGAAAAACAAGTGCTGTTTGACGACAATTTTAAGACAGATTATAGTTTACGAGAAATTAGAATACACGTACCTGTTCCATCTTCCCATATGTATGACAGTAATCTTAAGTTTATACAATCATTAGCAAAGCATGTATACATTTATTACAATTTTCTCAATCACATTAATTCATAATAAAGAGATTCTTATGTGCAGCTACACTTAGTGCAGCTGAGTCCAGCTGTTCAAATCGACCTAAAATGACAGTTTTAAATGAGCTTGAAATTATTCAACTTCATGAAATTCTTCCGTCGAGATGTTTTCATTGCAACTGATTGACAAATTGCCCTACATCGACGTAAAGCTCGGTGGTCTAGTGGAGATGACGCCTGTCCGGTGATCAGGAGGTCGTAGGTTCGAATCCTGCTCGAGAGCTTGATATTATTTCGCGGAAACTTTTGCAATATCATTTTGAAAATAAAGACACTGCTTTAAAATGTTGCTTGACGTTGAAATCAAGAGAGAGACAGAGAGAGGGGGAGAAAGAACTAGCATGTGCGGTTCGATTTAAAGTGAAAAATAACTGCATGCATTTTGGAGGAGTCGTGATATTTTTGTTTATGTATTGTGACTTTCTTTATGCTTTATCTTGCCGCGTCATACCAATCATACGATTTGGTCTGCTCTTGAAGAATTTACGTATTACTGGAACCATGAGCGTTAAAGTTGCTTTCTTACTCAACCATAGAATAAATACTATTAGACGGTTATCCTAGACGTTAAAATACCAGACCTGCTGTGTAGAGTGAAGTAGTGACTTGTCTAGGGTATGCCGTCACAGACATTTCCTGATTATCCGCTTTATACAACGTATAAGTATATAATATGTGAATCTACATTGCGTTTATCTTATTGTATTTATTGATAAGCATATAATATGTTTATTATTTATCATACAAATTTTCCTGGTGGAGTCTGCTATAGACTTCACCCCATTTTTCTGCGATTTTTTGTTGTTGTCAAAATCTCAACTTAAAATCCAGTAAATGGCAAATGTCTGTCTGGGTTTTTTTTTTTTTTTGGTCCCTTTAATGTATGGTGGCGTTCATCGCGTGCAAATATCGTGCATTCACCTGACTTCTCCTCTTTATCAGTGAAGCGGTACAGCACTGCTACAAAGTTTCTGTTGTCCTGCCGTTCGTTTTCCAGAAAGAAAACAGCAATAGCTGCTGACAAAACTAGTATCCAAGGATGTCTGGCAATGTACTGATCATATCCATACAGACTCTGAAGAATACTGATATGAAGCTGTGACGAGCCTGGTTACTGGTTCCAAACTGACCCTCGTAGAACGACCATCGCAATGTTTGTGCAATCTACATTACACACACATCAAGTTGCCCATGGTAATGATCGATCATACGTTCACATTATATCTGAAGAAATGCGATGTCGCAGATACGTTCATTGTTGCTCCAACAGCTAAGTCAAACATGCCTTTTACCCTTTCGGTCCTAATCAGTTAAATGTGCATAAATTTTACACACAAACCTATGAGCAGGTAATATAATGCGGCACGCAGAGGGTTAGGACACGAAGTCGCCTTCGCCTTATTGGCAACGACAGTGTTGTTCAACGCCGAGCAGACTTGACAAGCAGTGTCACATCAGTTGGCGACGGGCAAGGTGGACCGAGCGCCAACCGGACGGGCAAGACGCGAGGGCAAAATGGGCGCCAAGAGAGATCCAGTCGATCATGATGCTGCTTGGTCCTTCTTCGTGTTATCCTTCTTAAACTGTTTCACCATCTTGGCGATGGCGTTCATGCCCTCGTAGAGGCCCTCACCCGTGATCGCCGACGTCGGCTGGATGTGCCACGGGTTCTTGGTGATGCTTCTCAGATCGAGAGTGTCTGCCAATCTTTGTACAGGCTCGGCTTCTACCAAACAAACAGTGGAAAAAAACATACACGCATAAGCTATGATAATTGGGATCTTCTATTGTGCCATGATGATATTAAGGGGAAATCCAGTCCAAATATAAGTTAGTCTGATAAGTAAGAGTAAAATATTACGAGTTCAACGGTATAATTTTGATCAAAATCGGATGAAAAATAAGGAAGTTTTGACATTTTGAAGCTTCGCTACTTTTTCGGGAAACAGTTCTTGAACAGTCAATATGAATATGCAATGAGCAAAGTGAGCATGTCATCCCCTCACAACTTGCCATATAATTTGTACATAAACTTGTGAAATTTCCAGTTTTTTATTCAAACGCAATTATGCCCGAGGCTCAAATCCTCGTACATCTAACTGATCACTATTCTGAAGTTATTCAACCAGGAATGACATCATGTTTCAGACTTCATTGACAGAAACAATGAATTTTCGTCATTCTTTTAACACAATCAATGGAAAATTGTGAGGTTATGACATGGTTAGCTCACTCATTTGCATATTCATATTCATTGTACAAGAACTGTTTTGCGGAAATTAGTAAAACTTCAAAATGTCATAACTTCCATATTTTTCATCCGATTTTAGTCAAAAATTACCATTGAACTCGTAAGATTTCACTCTGTTTTATCAGACTAACTTACAGTTGGACTGTTCCCCTTTAACATGAGTTTCAGCCGAAACGCAACTTTATTGATTCCGTCTTTCATTAGTCATTGCAGGTGATATTTTCATGATCTGGCCATACCAACATTGGGTAATGTGAAACATATACCTGATTATGTTCATTCTAAAAGAAAGATAAAGCGGGAGAGAGAGAGGAAATAGAGAGAGAGAGGGAGAGAGAGGGGGGGGGAGGAAAAGAAAGAAAGTAAGTAAGTAAGTAAGAAATAAAGAAAGAAAGAAAGAAAGAAAGAAAGAGGGGAGACAGAAGTTCTACATAAAATATAGTTTCTGGCTTCTAGCTCTTCTAGATTTATGCAAACGAATATAAACGTGGGAATTTTCTCCTTCCCTTTCCGATTTCCATATATAGAGTAATCAAATAACAGTTTGGGGTATTCCTTATCAAATACTGTGCAATTTGCACTTGCATTTGCATCAATATTCTCGTACCAATGCTGAATCATTCATGGCATGTACATGACTATTGTACAATCAATATTTTGACTGAGTAGTTTTCCATGCGACGTGTGTGGGACCTATAATAATATATAGCTCCGGTAAATATGAATCTCTACCGCGAACGAAAGTGTTGTGTCATGGCCACTGCTGATCGCCACGTGACCACCGGCCTCAGAGGTGTGACATCAACAGGTTAATTTATGTCTCCCATGCAGCATAATATAACTACCGATGTAAATGTAGTCTACGTGTCAGAGAGTGAAACTAAAAGTGTGAAAATTAGCAAATTACAAATGAGCAGGCATTGAAAGATAGGCGTTGATGTCATAACTGCTCTCAAACTGCTAGTGTGTATACTACTATTACTACTACTACTACTACTACCACTACTACTACCACTACTGCCATTACAACTGTACTTCTACTACTACTTCTCCTATCACTACATGTACTACTACTACTACCACTACTACCACTACTTCTACTACTACTACTACTACTACCACTACTACCACTACTTCTACTACTACTACTACTACTACCACTACTACCACTACTTCTACTACTACTACTACTACTACCACTACCACTACTACCACTACTACCACTACTTCTACTACTACTTCTCCTATATACTACTACTACTACTACTACTACTACTACTACTACTGATAATAATGATTATCATCGTTATTATCATTATTATCAATATTATCATCGTCATTATAATGATGATGATGATTACCATTATTATCATTATTATTGTTATTATTATTATTATTATTATCATTATCATTATTGATGTAGCTGATGTCATTATCATTGCTCTTTTGTATTGGTATCATGCTCACGTATATGAATTCTTTGCTTTGTGATTTATTTTTTTTTTCCAGACGGATCGACAGGAAAGCAGTCAGTTCGACCATTCCCTCTCTTGTAAGAAGATATTCAAGGTGGTTATAATAGACAGGACATGTCTGACTTCTTCTCTGTTACGTCATATCCACTTCCTCTATTGTAACCTTCTACCTGTATTCTTATTCATATCCGACAAAGAACGAAATATCAGGCATACACTTCTGCCTGTCGTTGGTTTGTTGGTTTGTTTTTTGCTCATTCCTTCGATCCCTACGTAACTGACTCATTCGAAGAAATTAAACTCAGATAAGTGTCAAACTCATTTGTGTCATCACCTGCCTATGCTGCGAACACCAGTGAGCAAGTTTCCCCAGTGGTTTCAGTGGTCTGTATAGACTATATGCCACAAATATAGTTGAAAGGCAAAATTGATTTATTCCAATGATCTAATTCGGCTAGTGAATTGGCTGCCTGGGTCCCCGACAGGAAATGCGGCCTGATACTGTCACGTCACTTGGAACGATATACAGTATACCGGTCACTCTGGGCACATGTGATGTAGATAAAACATTCTAAAACTTTCGGACTATCACCTAATTCCCCCACCGCCTGAAATACGTCCGCCCACCAAAAATAATACATGCCTTATATACTTCTTTGTTTTCGGCGTCACTCGTTAAGTTGTGTAGTTTTGGGTTTTGGGATTTGTTGTTGTTGTTGTTGTTTAGTGCTTATAGCGTCTCCCAGATGTGTTAATGAATTATTCTCTATTTCCAAAGAAATAAAGGAAAAAAAGGAGAAGAAAAAGAACAAGAAAAGAAAGCACGGGCTTTTTGAAAACGAGCACGCACTTAGGGCGAACGCGCCTACAACAGTGAAATTATATAGTTCCTTTGAGAGATATCATAAAGTCATGATCAGATGCCTTAGTATCCAACTTGGCAGAAAGTATATTATAAAATTCAGTTTTATAAATACACATTTACAAGAAAATTCCTTTGGTTTTGAACTCAGAGGTGAAAACACTCCATGGATTAATGTTGACTACACACTGAGATCTGGAGGCATCATCTTTTTCAGATATCCTTTTTAAACCTTGTATGATTCTCCAAAGTAATTATGGGGGCGCTGTGGCAAGGTGGATAAGACTCCAGACTCCCGATCAGAAGACCCGAGTTCAAATCCCGCCCAGTGCCTACGTCCTTGGACAAGATGCTTTACCCATCATGTCCCTTTCGACCCAGGTGTATAAATGGGTACCTGGCAACGCTAGGGTAATAATACTTAGTAATGGCAGGACCCTCTGGTAGAGCAGTGGTAACACTGAAGAGGCTACCCTGGGTAAATAAGACCTTATTATTATCAAGACATTGGTAGACGGGACAGGACAAAATACAATGGTACTCCGTAACCATCGTTATCAACTACATAGTGTTTGAATTTCGGTGTCTGCAAAACAGAATCACTGACTTCCACTCTAGCGTAGGTCCTAGTCTGGCCACCCCTCTCCCTCTCCCCTTCCACCCCTCCCCCCCCCCCCCCCCCCATGAAAAAAAAAATCTGCGGCAGGTCATTGCCTCCCCCCTCTCCAGCCTTCCAAAGTTCTAGTTCAGCCAATATTTTCAATGTTGTGTGATCTAAAAAGGGTCGTTCGGAATGAAGAGGGTGTATATCAATTATTACCAGCCATGTCCTGCTTGTTGGCCAGAATAAGCAGCGGCGTGCCGTCCAGTATGTCGCTCGATCTCAACATGTTGAAGAGCTCCTCTCGCGCGTCCAAAAACCGCATCTGGTCAGCGCTGTCGATTACGAAGATGATCCCTGAACAAAAGACAATCATGTATATTTATATATGGTATGAATATGAACTCACATAATAAACATACACAGGAGGGAGAGATAGAGAGAATACACGCTCACAAACAGTCGTTTAACATCATGAAGATAGGTCAAACACCTTCAGCTTACAATATGTTAATGATCTCACCGGAGTCTATCTATAGTCGTATTGATTGGTGAAATCCTTACTTTCTTTCTATCTTTTCATTTCTTTTTGACAAAATACCCAGAATTCCGCTAACCTGGAAACATCTACTGCTGACCTAGAAGCCTATATAAATGACCGTGTTAACTGGAACATTGTAACTGGATGATGAGTGCTGCGATATCAATACTATATTATATGAGATTTTTCCGCAAACCCTTACCTATCTTACTCCCAATAAAACAGTAACTCGGTCGAGTTGCGTCGCCATAGATTACTGGGTAAAAATCTGGAATGAAAATGGCCTCTCTGCTCCATTTATGATGGAGCTACAGAAAATCATAACGAATGTATCCAACATAGTTACTATGACGTTATGTGAGTTCAAAAACCTACATCGTCCGATGCCTTTATTGCTCTGAGTATAGAGTTTTAGAATATTGCCACTTAATTTTTCGAGGTGGTTGTTCTATCGCTACTGTATAGTGCTTGTAAGTGGAGTTTGACATGGTAGAATTTTGCGGGAAGTGAAACTGACCCAATTTTCACCGCCTATATGATTTAAGCTTGCACACTTAAATAAAACGCCCACAGTCCTGGTGGATGCTTGAACATGTTGTAATTTTACCCATATAACTGTGCAATGCTAAATGTGGCAGCAATATTGATAGAAGTAATCTACATTAGGTGATTCCACACTGCTACTATACATTACTACTGCAATATCTGTGGACTGTACGTTCAAGTTGCTTTCTGGGAATCATTCTTAACCCTTTCGGTCCAATGAACTTTGGACAGTGTGTATAGGTAAACCGTGATAAGATTTTCTGTGCCAACCGGCACTTACAGACTTCATGAAGGCCTGAAGATGAGTAATTAATGGGAAAAATGAGAGATTGATTAATTTTTTTCATGATCGATCATTTTCTTCCCATATGGCGTAGCTATTTGACGGCATTAGGCCTATATTCTCACCCAACTCTTCGCTTTTTTGGATAAGAGGTTATACTGTGTTTTTACCGGTATTTATCACTTCCCTTCTGTTAACCGGGGAACTTCCGTTTTCCCAGTTTCAATCATATAAGTTGAGTAGGAAGCGACCAGATTATGGGATCGAGGTACGCGTAATGGTGCTCTAATACACCTATAGAGTGTTCTTCTGCATGTGCATGCTCTATGATGCATGGAATCCAGCGCCCACTACGTACCTGTAATAAGAAATTGATAATAGTGATGTCTCCAACAATACAAACACTTTATTGAATATAGCGATACACCAGCTTCCTTTTAGCGCAGTGGAATGAATACACGGGGGAGAATCCCAAACAAGACATTTCGCAAGTAAGACTGAAGTGGTAACAGGAACGTCTTCACACCGTAGTATACGTAATCTTGGATCTCGAACCTATTAGTAAGTCCTAATGACCACTTGAATATCGTAGTAAATTGAGACGTTTCCTCCCCCTTAAACTTAGTGGTATGTTTCCAATCTGTGCATGTAATGTAAAAGAGGAAATGAACATTTGTAATGCTATTGCATTTAATTTGGATATCCCTGAGCGAATTTTTACCATCGTGTTGGGATATCAATGAAGTCAGTATTCACAGAATACACCTCCGAATATAGAATCAGCATTTGCTCGTTGATAGTGAAGTGACAATGCACTTATACTTTCGATTAGGATTTTTTTTTCTTCGTCGTGAAGACTCTTATGTTGCTGCATGTGACAAGTATATATACATTCGTAGGGATATTGTGATTTAGTTTCGTATACAGGCCTATGACAACGTACTTGGCAATAATCATCTTTTACTTGATTTGCACAAACACATACTCAAGAGAAATTAAGTATTCATCGATGGTGGATATCTTGTCCAACTGATGAACGACCAGGATCATCCCACGTGCTCGACATTTAAAACAGGTCCATGAATCCATGAATACAGCCCACGAGCTTGACACTTGATAGGCAAATAAGGCCCACGAGATCGACTCTACGCAAATGAGGCCCACAAGCTAGACACGAGGGAAAAAGGCCCATGAGATCGACACTTACATTAAGCCCCATGATTACATACCGGTCTTGTGGGCCTTTCTTGCCTCGAGTCGAGCTCGTGGGACTTGTTTGCCTGGTGTCGAGCTGGCGGACCGTATATCTCGTGGGCCTATTTTACTTGATGTCGAGCTCATGGGCCTTGATCATATATTTTAGTGTCTAACTCGTGGGCTATATGACTTGTGGTTAGTGTGATTTGTGGGCTGTTTGACTCATGGGTGTCGAGCTCGCGACGTGCTCCCCAATAATCCCTCCATTTTCCTCTCCCCCTCCTCACCCCACCTCCCTTTCCCCAGCATTCCCATTCGACAAGTTTCCCTCCCGTCCATATAGCAGTTAACAAAATCTGAATTTTGCAATGGTGAAACTTGGTTTGGCAATCTATCTCTAAAAAAAACCCCTCTTTGATAATTATGTTAATAACGTAAATGTTATAAGGTTTTAACAATGAAAGCTGTTTGAATAATCGTGATGCTGTCATCCGGTATTACATCATTACCAAACCTGTCAGTAATATCATCACCACTTTAACAGTATAGTGTAAGCCTCATTTGTATAATATCGTCGTGTTCTCAATGGTTGATGTGGCTAGCCTACTTGTCACTGCTGCTGTGATCATCGAGATGATCAATTTTGAAAGTATTCGGTCTCAAGAATACTAGTATAAAGTCGTATACGAATACACCAACTGGCAAAACTAAATTCGAACACTATATTACAGCATGTTGCTCAATACAACTCATTCATGATAATGTGGAAACGCCTTTCACTGATACATTATTATAAAAAATAAATTACATTTACCTAAGAAATCCTTTATTTACGACGTCTCATTCTAGATCGGATTTTAGTGTTTTAACTCTTCATGTTTATATACTACATTGTTTCATCTGTTATATAGCCTCGGGTATTACTTGGGAAACCACCGCAAATTTATTGCTATCCCACAACCTCATAAATGATGCATTATGCACACACGAATGATGGTAGCATGTTTAATGTGGAACCCCGTAAACGAAGCGGTGTCATACTATAATCTCACGCTACAATTTTCATATTGGTATTTTCAAGCGTATGTAGTTTCAGCTCGTTCTAGAATTTGCCACTTTATACATTGTTATACAATCAATAGTGCTTGAGCATTTGTATACCTAGTGGCAAACCTATCACAGGAAATCCAACCGAAGGTCTTGTCAAACCATGTTTTTAAAAGGGCCCTGATTTCAGTCAGTGTATATTCTGATTTCATTGTGTGTACACTGCTAAAACTCCACTGAAGACATGCAAGTATTGCATTGTGTTGTTGTTGTTTTTGTCGTTGTCATTGTTCACAGAATTCTTTACAGATTTTTTTTATCTTCAGGATTAGCTAAATAAATGGGGCATGATATAATCATAATCATTATAAGCCGTCTGATGACGTTCGATGGTCGCACGTCACCCTTTAACGGTCTCAACTGCCCTCACGTCCGTCCGAAATAGAAACCGAATCCCCCGTACATGCCATAAGTGACGCAGAACAATGAGTAAGAAAGAGAAGTGCATTGACAATCATTGTCTGTCTATAGCACGGCATCGTCGCTATGTAGGAGACCGAAGGCGGATGCGATGGCAGCAATACTATATCACGCTAGAAACAATTTAGTGATATAAAGCAGTAGTAATAGTAATAGTAATAGTAATAGTCATGGTAATAGTTATAGAGTAATAGTGATACTAGTGATAGTCGTAGTGGTAATAGTAGTAGTAGGAGGAGATTGTAATGGTAATAGTTGCAATAACACTGATACAAAAAAAATGGAAATAACACTTTATTTATTACGTCCTTTCTGTTATATGGCATTATGATATGCCGCCAAGCGTTGCTATGCTACGTGTGAATTCTTAGCTTATCATTAAATTGAAGCCTCTTAAATCTTAATAGTAATAGAAATGATACAGTTATACCTGTCCAGCACTAATGCTGATGACGTGAGAGATAATACTAAAATAAAACCTTTGAATTGAATTGAAATTGAATTGAAATTGAATTGAAAAATTGAATACTACTACATTTAATGATAACACCTTTGCGGCAACAACATTCTTGAGTCTTAGAAACATGACAAGGATCTCAAATATGTACTTGACACTACAAAAGATACCCAAAGTGAGCATTACACGCGGCACCGATTTAGATCGAGGCAACATACCACGCAATGAAATCTTTGAGAGGTTAACATCTCATGTAATGTCATCACTAACAAATTCTGATAACTTTTCCCCAAAACTCGCACAGAAAACCTTGTGTCACCTCCCCCCCCCCCCACCCCCATGCATGTCTTATTGGGTGGGGAATATGCAGACAGAGGTAACACTTGGTCTGCCGATTAGTTATTTACACAAAAAGAACTGAATCTTATCTTCCAGCGAACGAAATCATTGATAACAAGAATTTATTCCTGGTCGTGATCATTGTCGACGTCGACGAAGACGTCGGCGACAACAACATCCGTCTCACCCTCTGTTCCTACGAAATAATGTCTCCAAAGAGCTCGTAGACGCTCCTGACCGCCGACATCCCACACGGTGAAAGTCAAGCCGGGGACTGGGGTGATGGTCTCGACGTTGAAACCTATGGTGGGTATCGTCTGCACCGTCTCATTACACTTCAGTTTGTACAGAATAGTGGTCTTGCCTGCGTAGGGAGAGGGGGAAAACAGTTGGAAATAGCGTTACCGTGATATTCAAGGGCACGAGTGTAATTGTTGATTTATTCTAATCATTATTATTGCATTATGATTATCATATTTTGTTTGTATTACATTTCGATGCAATGTAGAGTATGAACATTATTTTATTTGCAAGATATATTTTGTGCTCTTATATTCTTTGTTGAAAATGGAAGTAAATAAATGAAATAGAATAAATTGAATTATCATCATTATGTACAAGTGATCTAGCTGAATATCATGTTATATTCTGTAATGTCATAGTTACCATAACTACATCATCATTCTCCACGTTATTGTTAGCTGTATCAGTGATCATTCAGAGTTTTCTCATTATCAGTATCGCTACCGTGACTATAAATCCACCACGATAACAAAATTGAGCAAATATATACAACTCTTCCATAATAGTTTCGTCTGCATCACAGGTATATCGCGACACATCGAAAGCCCATATCCTGTCTTGTGTGTATTATCACAATCTAGTAACTTCAAAAGTAAGATAGGGCACAAGACACAATGGTCATCACTGTGATGTACATGTAGTTTTGATCTTACGCCAGGGATATTGTGGGCAAATATAAAGCGTATCTCTCTATCAATCTCTTCCTCTCTCACCTCACCGCTCTCCTAATTAAAGAACGAGTAGGATGTAAAAACAACCGAGATAAAGGCCCAAGTACTTAACAACTTTTCGAAAGGGTCATTGATTGGGAGAACCATAAGTAAGCATGAACAACATCGTTTATATTTTACGTGTATTTTCTGTTCGTGCTTTTTGCACCATCACTGTCAAATTCAATTCAATTCAATTCAATTCATTTATTTTCATACTTCTCATTTATGAACATTACAACAGAAACCAGACAAGTTCTTTTACCTTGTGAACAATGTGCAGAAAACAAGCAATATACATGGTGATAACACAGTAATTACATGTAATGATAACTGGTCAAAATCGAAATCGAAATGGGGTTGATCAAAGAGAAGTATGACGGGACCTACATGAAAGCTAGCTTGTTTGGCTGTAAGCCCCGAGTAATCAGTGTTTGTGAAAAAGAAACGGAGAACGGATAGAAGATAAGACCAGAATGATGATGTAAGGTTGCCAAATTTTATGTAATAATAAAGAAGAAGAAAAAGAAGAAGAAGAAAAACAAACAAACTATACATTAATATGAACTTACTGTGACCGAGCCATCATTATTATACTGCCTACTTTGGTATATATACTATGAACTATTGTTGCATTAAAACTTTCACCAGGATATGATCAGTAAGACACAAAAAGTAACATGTACAACTATTAAGCCATTTGGTGCCTGCCGTCAAGCTCTGCATAGAAGGTTAGAGAGGGGTAGAGGGAAAGAGGAAGAGAGGGAAACGAAGTAGAATGTGGAATTGCTAATGATGAATTCAGAGAGCCCGATGGCAAGACCCTAAATGGAATCTGCAACGTGTTGACAAAATGTTTGATTGGACAATAACATACCACAGTATTACATAAGACATTACGACTGTTCAGTGTCTGCAAAATATGCACTCAATAAAAACTCTTTTAATTTACGTTTAAAGGAATATAAGGACGAGCAGCTTGTTATTTCGGGGGAGAGGTCATTCCAGTATCTAGGGCCCGTATACATTATCGTTTTTTTAGCGAAAATTGTTCGAGTACGTGGAAGGTGAAATGCGTCACTTTGGCGGGTAGGATAATTATGAATCAAATAGTATTTTCTGAACATGCTAGTAGAAACACCCGGTAACTCGTTGGCAGAAAATTTGTACATAAATATGCCGACGTTGTAACTGAACAGATCTGATATTTTCAAATGACAACTCAGTCAAAAGTTGAGTATTCACTTATTACACTGTCATCATTTTGCTCATCGGCTTCTTGAAAGGGTTGCAAATTTTACTCCTGTTGTTTCTTGACTGAATTATTTTTCTAGCTATATCTTTAATTGAGGTTTCATTCCCCCTTTCTACTTCTTCGTTTGTTTGCATTCATACACCACACTCAAACTCAGTGAATGGAAAAATATTTTTAAGATCAAACTCCTCGTAAACATAACAAACACAACCATATTATATACGGCACAGATATTGATATTTTAGAAGTGAAATTTCATATTTAGCATCCCCGAGAGATTTTTTTTTCCCGAAGAGATTAGACTCTTAGCACTGAGAGAAATATATTGCCTTGTGGGAAAATGTAACTCCCACATGAAAAGAACTGTCAAGTCAACATTACAACTACAGACAAGAAAATAATTGTTATGTTAAGTTATGTTATGTTATGTTACGTCATGTATATTATGTATACATTGTATTATGTTATCTTATGTTATGTTACGTTATGTTATGTTATGTTATGTTATGTTATGTTATGTTATGTTATGTTATGTTATGTTATGTTATGTTATGTTATGTTATGTTATGTTATGTTATGTTATGTTATGTTTTGTTATGTTATGTTATGTTATGTTATGTTATGTTATGTTATGTCATGTTATGTCATGTTATATGTGATCCACATGAATACGCACATTATTTCATTCTAGCCCCGTGGGCAGCCAGTCAAATTCCGGAATTATGTTACCTGACGTGACGAAATAACTGCTCGTAACAAAACGATTTCGATGCTCGCTGCAGTAGTCATGTGATTGCATTACGACCAATCACCGAACAGAATATAATGCAGAACAGTCAATATAATTATGTAGTACACTTAATAATCGTGAAGTAATCTTTTGATTAAGCAATGGAGGGTCTAGGAAATAGATTGCATTGCACATTGAGGTCAGGGAATTCAGTTGAGTTTCCTATACTAACTCACAGAAAATCCCGTCACCTCTGAAAGGAGAAACCAATGGTGTAGAGTAATTGTCTTATATCGGATATGGAGCAAGTGAAAACTTCCGGGATCGTGTGTGGTAACTGGTTAAAAGGAAATGAGACAAGTTAAGCTCTCTCTGCCTTACTGTGTGGGTGTGTGTATGCGTGTGTGTGTGTGTGTGTGTGTGTGTGTGTGTGTGTGTGTGTGTGTGTGTGTGTGTGTATGTGTGTGTGTGTGGGACTGCGTGTTTGTGTGTGTGTTTGTGTTATTGTGTGTCTATAAAAAAAGCCCTAGTCTCAAATACTAATACAAATACTATAACAACAATGGTATATCTGTCTGATCTTTATTTCGAAGTTGAGTCACAACAAGAATATCACGATATTTTACTCCCTCTAAGAACATGAGCCTGTGGCTTTGTATATTCTAGAAAGAGAACAGATTTAGCGCATTATCTTTATTATTGTGAAGGGCTGTTACATTAACATTACGAATAAAAAATATAAAAAGTAAAAAATAATAAATACATCAATTATAACCCCCCCCCCCCAAAAAAAAAAAGAAGCTAGATGAAAAGCAACTATAGGAAAGATGTGACACAGACAGGTTCTAAACGAATCCTCAGAGAAGAGTAAGGGGTTGTACCAAGATGATAAAGTAGTTTCACGCATTCTTGTCAATTGCACAATTTTAGATTCATCATTCCAAAAGAAAAATTGGCATCACAGGTATTGCTTTTGAATGTGGCTGGTAAGGAAGCAAGCAATTCATCAATAGTGGCAGCTAGGTCCATTCGCTTGAATTCCTACGCAAGAATATCATGTCTATTAAGGAATAAAGAAATGAACCGTTTAAATTGTTGCAGGTCTGTTACACATGGGGACAAAACACCTTTAAACGATTTTTTTTTTGTTTCTGTTCATGCTTTGTTTTGTTTTGTGGGGTGTATGGTTTGAAAGTTCCTCACACGGTACTAATACCTCAGTACAATCAGGAATTTGTAACATCACCAGAACTCCTAAAAATAGATGAAATGAATCAAATCGAAGGTAAAGTGTGTTTCCGTGGTTCATCGACATTACCACGATTACTCCATGCTCTGCCCATACCAACGGACGCTATCAAATAGACGGAAATGCCTCGCAATGGAGAAAGTAGACCCTATCTGCGGCTACTAATCACGAGTTCTGAAACTTTTGAGGTCCCCACCCCCCCCCCCCCCCCCCCCCTCACAAACGTGACATTTCGACTGAAGTCCACTGACACAAACTCCAACATCTTCATTGATTTCTGCAATGTTAGGACTGGTGACGATCCCCATCATTTCCCATGTGAATCTGTAACCACTGATCGAAAAGAACAAGAGAGTTCATAATTATATCATGATCATATAAAGAAGATCTATTTCATGCTATAGGGGAATCACTGTAAGTGGTGCACATGCACACGAAGAAAAATGAAACAAAACAAGTCCGCAGCTATACAAGGGAATCTTTTAATTAAAAAAAATAAAGAAATTAAAATATAATGACACAAATAAACAAACAAACAAACACTACACTATAGTTGAGTACATATATCATGTATAATCTAGTGCAAAGAAATAGGACAAAGCAAATGTAGTTTCGATAAAAGTCACGGAACAATAGTAATAGTTCATGCGCTGCGCGTGATCTTGTACTTGTAAAGTGCATTAAGTGTTACGTGATAGTCATGACACTCTCAGTACATCAGTGATATCGGACTCTGAAAGAAGACCTCCGATTCAGTGAAGTGCTTGGTTTTGATGCAGATCTATGATCAGAGTCCTGTCGCATGGACATCAACCATTAAATTCAAAGCTTTATATGACCTTAAGACATAGGAATCCAGAGTTTTAGCCGATGATAGAGTTTTGGCCGATGTTAATGATTTACTTACTTTTACACAACGCACCGTTTTGTGAGGAAGGGTACCTACTGTTAGTTTTGGATGATTATTATGTAAACACTGAACGCACTTCCCTTTAACCTTATGTATAATATGCGATTTACCTAATTCTCTTGGCATGCCTTATCCAGTTTTTGTTGATTACCGGTATAACAATGTGCAAGCTTGATAGTTGTCTATATACGGCACCCTAAATTCGAGTTTTAGGCTCTTCAAAAAAGACTTGAAAATTGTAAAACTCGATGATAGGTTTTGGGGAGAATCGCCTGGAAAGAAATTCACTCAACTTTGTAACTGCTTTTTGAAGTTTGCAAACCCTATTTTCTGCCACGCACATGTATGATCACAGTTACGGCGTGTGTGCCAGGAATGCAAATGAAATAAGGATCATGAGACGTTACGTTTAGTAGTAAGTAAAGTTAAAAGTAAAATTATCGAAATCAACCCCTCTTTTCCCTCCCTTCATCCTCCGGAAATACTATATTGTGATCGTTAATACAGACAAGATAGTTTATTAGACAAACTATTCGGACCGCATTCGTTGTCTGCCATTTTTCTCAAATTAATGTTCTTTAGCAATCGGAAGTCCTAGACCATAGAAAATTACACCATAATTATTATCACCATCATTAATATCATGTTTATTGTTATTGGCATTGATTTGTTTATTGTTATTAGCATCGATTTTTACTATTACGTTTGTTTAAATATAAATGACATACAAGGCTCAGATTTTCACTAACCTGAAAATCAAAAATCTAATAGAAATTCCTGTTCAGTTGTTAGAAGCTATAGAATCAAGATTGGAACTGAGATATTTAAGAATATCATATCAATTGCATAGAAATTCAATTGCATAGAATCTAGTATGCATTTAATGTTTATAAAAATACGTTTTAGAGCATCTTTTCGAGTTTATAGGGTGACAACATCATCCATAATTTGGGCAGTACGTTGTGCCCACGACAAAACATATTATTTCGTGGACATCTGCATGAATGTGATACACAAACCCTTCTTGTCAAGAACTGAGATGTCAGAAGCTGAATGGCTGATAGCAAACCAGCTAGCAAGGAGCTAGTGATACTTTTTTTTTTCACAAGGGTCCCCCGATCATTATGTTATACCGTGAAAGAGTTCTCAAATCAATTTTTTCCCCTTGGGTTTTAAAACTTTCAAGTCTTGAATAGCCTAAAACTCAAATTTAGTGTGTAATAGACAACTATCAAGTTTACCCACTGTTGTAATTAACAATGACTGGGTAGGACATGGCAAGAGAATTAGGCAAATCGCACATTTACATATATGTGGTTAAAGGGAAGTACGGCCGGTATTAACATTAACTATAACCGTCCAAAACTAACAGCACCCGGCTGCACAAAACGGTGCACAGTGTTTATAAATCAATCATTAACATCGGCATTGAGTCCTAAAATCCTGTATTCCTATTGCTTTTAGGTCAAATAATGTTTTGAATTTGATGGTTGGAGTCTATGCGACAGGGCCCTGGTGATAGATCTAAATCTATAGCGCTTCACTCAATCAAGGTCGTCTTTCAGAGTCAGACATAATATTATTACTCAGCCCCCGTTCCACTATCACGATTTGGACCCCGATCTGTCCCGATCTAGCAGATCGGGAGAGAGCGGCAAAAGCGTACGGGGATCGGAAGCATCGTAGCAGCAGCGTGTGGAGGTCGGGGTTGGAGCGGGCAGTTTTTCAGATCTCGATCTCCCCGATCAAAATTGACATATTTTTAATCGTACGGCAAGCGGGGAGAGCGTAGTGACAGCGTAAACGCAGCGGGGAGAGCGTAATGACGGCGTAAACGCAGCGGGAAGAGCGTAACAAGGTCTTTCTGAGCGTAGTAACATCGGCACAAGAACGGGAAGTAATTTTAGCTGTAATTTTCGAAGAAGAAGAAGAGATGAAGAAAAAGAAGAGAAGAAAGCAGCGAAGCAGCTACCCAAAAGGCGAAGAAAGAGAGACTGCACGTGATGCTGAAAGAGGAGGAAGAGGACATAGCAGAATTTTGAAGAATATGAAATCATCTACAACTGGAGGAAGACGGACTATAAAAGCAAGGACATCAAGAAAAATCCTTTGAAAAATCAGCACGTCTTTGTTTATACAATGCATTGCTGCAAAAGAACCGTGAGTTGAGGAGGCTCTTCAAGTTCAAGTTCAAGTTGATTTATTTCACTTCCAACAAACAAATAATAAAAAATACAAAGAAACGCTCATAATACACAGACGTCATGAAATCAGTACCACAATGCGATGAACAGAATAACATTGTAAAAGAGATACAGGCAAATTATCAACAGAGATACAAATAACAGTTACGTCACTGTGGTAAATGCATACAAAATATTGCTGGAAATGGAGGGGACTGCTAAAAAGCAGAGCTTGTAGTATTAGAATGCAGTCCCCTCATAGAGAAAAATATCTAATTGCAAAAAACAACAACAAATTTCCCTAAGCGGTAGCAAAAAAAAAAAAAAAAAGACAGACAGAGTAATACACACATATATGCACACATACGGACGCACATTAACAAACACATGGCGGCTCTCTTGTAAGGAAAAACTTGATGAGAGGATAGAAAGATATAGTAGTGAAGAAGGTAGTAAGTCCGAGGTGGACAAGGGGGGGGGGGGAGGAGGGGAGAGGAGAGGGAAATGGTGGGTCATAACCAGGGCACTGGAGGCACAGAAGCACGGGCTCGCTGATGAAGAAAAGTGAGAATAACGAAGCAACAACAACTTTGAAAATCAAAAGTAAAAAAAGAAGAATGAATCTTCGAGGTCCACAGTATATTTCTTCGGTTCTGCATGCTAATAAGTTGACTGACTGCTGACCCACAGTCGAATCGGGGTACATCGGGGCACATCGGGCACTTTTCAGGTCTCTGAACGGGGTAACAGCGTGATAAAATCGTATAGATCGTTCAGAGCGTAGATACAGCGTGCATTGATCGGATAACATCGGCAACATCGCACTAACAGCGTAGCTACATCGTTCTAAAGCGTACCGGCAGCGGCAGAGATCGCGATGTCTAATTCCCGATCATCGTAGTAAGAGCGTAGCAAGCACTTGGTAGTCGTAACTGCAGCGTACTTAGAGCGTTCTAACATCGTACTGTGTCCAGATCGGCTCAGGTTTTACCCGATCCTTCCCGACCTGAGAAAATTGTCAAATCGTAGCGAGAACGGCATAGTGGAACGGGGCTTAATGAAAGTATCATGACTGCCACGTAACATTAATTATGCACTATACGAGCACTAGATCACGCGCCGCGTATACTGTTACTGTATATTGCTCCATGGCTATTATCAAAACTACATACCTATTCCTTCACACTATAGATTATACATGATTTACACACTTGATTAAAGTGTAGTGTTTGTTTGCTTGTTTCATTTTTTGTTAATCCATCTGAGAAGATGGCTGGATAGCCCACATTCAGCCGCACTATAGCTGGTCTTCCATGAAGTCTAGTTGGATATAAGTTGGGACCACTCCAGCGGGTAATGCACCCTGCTCTTTGCGATGAATGAATGAAACCGTCCTTATGATAAAAATGTATGAGTGTGACTCTCTTACGCACACGGGACCTCCATTTTATGTTTTATCCGAGGAACAGAGTGTTTTGCCTCTTACTAGAGTGGATGGTATGATTACACACAATATTGCCCGGTTAGACTTGGGGATCGAACCCGGGGGTCCTTTGGATCTGGAGGCAGACTTCTTACTGACTGAACCAAATCACCACCACCGGACCCTATGCTGAAATGATCTCAAAATACTCCAATGGATGATCAAGCTCTATTTTTCACGTAACGCTAGCAAGATATCCTGAGGTTGCTGTTGCTTTGCTACCACAAATCACATTCATTTTAAAGCCAACACATACTGTGATATAGTTTTAGAAGGACTCAAAATTCATCTTCCACCATCTAAAATTTGCTTGCAATACATCGAAATGGTCTACGAAGAAACTTACCTGGCTGAAGCGATTTGCCAGGAAGATGAGTTGTTTTGGAGTATTTTGAATTCAAAAGTGTAGAATAATTTCGATATATAGTGTGCATATGACTTTTATTCCAGAAGAGCCCTCCCCGTTCAGCATTGTGGGTATAGGTAGAACGTTACCTGGCGATCGATCGTGCCCTAGCAATCATTTTCTTTTTCCAACAAGCTCCATGCAATTCACAGAGCGCAGAAGATCGGTAAATACATGCTTTTCACATCTCGGGATTTGCTGATTATAGATAACCGAATATGAACAAATTACGTAGCAACCACGATTGGATATGCTCTTAGAATGTCGTATTACCGAAGAACCTTCAATATTTCGCATTTCGTCGTTACCCAACTGAAATCGTGGTTTAGCGCGTTATTCATGATATTGTGCATTAAATGTGTCCAACTATAATACGGAGCAAAAATTGACAATTCTCTCCAGACCCTCCAGAAGTAATGTTTTTGACGTGCTTCATCCTCAAAGTCCGAAAATGAAAGAAAGTTCGTTATTCAAATCCGAAAATGAGAAAAAGAAAAGCATACTAACGAACCTTCGGAATTACGAATCTTATTTCGCTTTCGAATTAACGAACCTTCGGAATAATAAACCGTCGAAATACCGAACTGTACCTAAGCTTCAACAATTGCGCGGGGGGGGGGGGGGGGGAGGGGTTGAAGATGAAATAGAAACTGACAACCTCTCTATAACTCAACGATCGTAGTCTGTCGTGTTTTAGAATAAATATGGTAAAAACGTAAAACTATTTAACGTCAAATATAAAACTGAATTTGAAAAAAACTGTAATGCACATTTAAAAGGTCTTCAAGACGATTGTGATGTTGTGAAGCCATAACGGAATAACAGGACAAAAGTCGGAAGTTTTCTTTTTAATATCATGCACAATATTTTGCGAAGGGAAATAAGGATAGACCTAGGGCCGAAGCATCGTTACAGTGTTTACATGGATAGAAAACTGCTGCAAAATCAGCATATTTGGCAGTTCTCTGCCAAACGATTTCCTTTTTACCCGAATAGATTGATTGATTGACTGATTGATTGATTGATTGATTGATTGATTGATTGATTGTTTATTACTTATATATGCATTTATTTATTTATTTATTTATTTATCTATCTATCTATTTATTTATTTATCTATTTATTTATTTATTTATCTTCCTATCTATTTTTCTGTCTATTTATTTGTTATTCATTCATTCATTCATTCATTTATTCATATGAACATGATTATTTATACTGGATAAGACAATCAGATAACAGCTGTTTTACATCGAAGTCCTGTATGGACACATGCAGTTCCCTACAAAGGCGACTACTGTAAAAAAAAAGACAACAGCAAGGAATCCATGATCCATAGATAGATGATTCTTTTTTTAGTTTGAAAATGGGCGTTGTATACGTTGGGTTTGTTCCTTCAATACCTGCCACTCCATCAAAAGATGAAGTTTCAGTTACATTCATCATCATATAAAAAGAAAAAACAAAACAAGTAACGAGTAAATTCATAATTCTCATTTCAAGTTTGGACTTTGATTTCGAAACAAATAAACCCCATTAACAATAATCTTAAACTTGTAAAAGTTGAAGTCGCATGACCAACATGACCATTTTGGCCGATGTCATTACCAAAGAAGTGATTATGTTGAAAAGTAGGTGTCAAGGGCGTACAAGAAACCGTAGAAAAACAATGTTTATTTTTTCCTTTTCTTTTCTTTCCAAAAGTAAAGTCCATACTTGATTTTGGTTTGATCAAATGGTACTCAAACCATCACGATCATCATACTTAATTGTATTTTCCGGTATGTGTCACGTTTCAAGAGGATACTCATTGGAGCTGTACTCGTGACACTGTTTTCGCTTTCATTCCTGTTGTTCTCGTACTGTCTTTATGAACAAGGTGGAGATACTCGTTGAAAGCTACACTGAGCTGTTGTAGTATTTTAAGACATTCATTTCTCATCATGTCTTTTAGTTTTCTGAAAACTGGCCTTTGGCTAACGAGGGGTGTTCCACTCCATGATATGATTGGAAAATGGGGAAAAATGAATTGAATTGAATTGATGTTCATAATCTTTATAAGGTCAGCTAAGGGCGCTGTTTTCGCCGAAATCAAATAAATCTCTATTTCAGGCTTTCTAATTAATGTAATGTAGACTTCTAGCAAAATATCCGAATGTTTATTTCAGGTGCACATTTGACTATATGCTGCAATCTATAAGGGGAAATGATGTTTAATGTTACATCAACTATCAGTGACAGCAGTGATTGATATCATCATGCTTTGTTTGATTCAGTTCTTACAAACTAAAACAAATTCCCCTTCTCATAGATGAACTCTTCATTCATTTATTTTATTTCAGCACGGCACAAGCTTTTAATAGCCATGGCTGTTCTTCAGTAAAATGTAATGATTCGTAGTACAATGTTATTCTAGTGGAGGGACGTTGAGGTATTAGCAAAAAAAAAAAAAAAAAAAAAAAACTTTTTACACGTCTTAAAGATCCTTTAACATTGGTCTCCAGATCAAGTTAGTGGTTATTACAGTGATTGGGCATTTTCTATCAAAAGAACAGCAAATGAAATCACGGCACTCGAAGTCTATGTTACATTCTATTTTGCTATCATAATCCATTTTGAATTGACATCAACGGGGAAAGACCAAATCTAGTCCAGGAGGGCGTATCCGGCTCTTCTATGCGTTTTTATATCGTTAAGGTTCACAAAGATTCATGAAGGTTACCTTAGAGGTTTATGAAGACGGCTATTAGCATCCAAAGTGCATGCGTCAAATAGCAGGAGGAGCTGATTCCCGTTCAGTTTCGCCAGAAACACGAGTGGATAGTACATGTTATAGCGGTTCTTGTATCTGTCTTTGGAAGAGGCAAGTTAATATCCTGAAATAAAACCCCTAAATGCATTACTAAGTATCTTGATCCCAATCTGAATTGAATTGTACTGGATTGAATTGAATTGAATTGAATTGAATTGAATTGAATTGAATTGAATTGAATTGAATTGAATTGAATTGAATTGAGTGGAATTGAATTGAGCAGAATTGAATTGATTGAGTGGAATTGAATTGAATTGAATTGAGTGAAATTGAATTGAGTAGAATTGAATTGAATTGAATTGAATTGAATTGAATTGAATTGAATTGAATTGAATTGAATTGAATTAAATTCTGAATTACATTTACTATGGGTGATAATTTTGTAAGTCTGCACAGGCTACTGATGCAGTGTTCTACGAGTAGAAAGACCAAGACGGAAGAAGTCTATCGATATTTATATCTCGGGTGTTTGTGCGTTATCGGTAATCGGTACAGGAATGCTACTGCGTATGAATTATGACAATACCAGGTACGTACGAAGGTCACGATATTCATAGTTGAATACCTACTGACAAAAGGGATTTTACGAGAGGCACGACTACTAGACCCAAAAGTCAAAACACGTGTGCAATCACTTGAAAGACACGGTGAATGACTCTTTGAATGAGCGCACTATTATAAGGGGATTCATTCCCATTATTAAGTTGTGCAAATGACAGTATGGGTACACAGGAGAGCAATGTTAATGATTCTAATTTTTGTTAGGTTCCTCCTTGGATTTATCAAGGCACAAGACGCAGGGAACAAAATATGACACCGTGCAGTTGCCGAGTCTCCGGCTGTCAACCCAACTTGAGTTTATCCACAGTGCAAACATGCTGACTGACTCTTGTAATCATTTAACACTTATTGCCGTGGCTACGTAGGAAGGAAATCGTCAAACTTTTCTGAGCTATACATAAAAATGTTCGAATGACTGATAAACAAGATCCCAAAACCTAATATGCAAATGGTTTGAAAGTTATCCTATCAGTATCAATATGTCTGAATATATATATTATATATATTACTTGCATAGAGGCATTTATGTATGTCGTACTGAATGTGAGATCGTCAGCCCCATACAACTAGTTTATGGCGCTTGATCCTTACCCGCTGCGTCCAATCCCACCATGAGAACCCGAGTCGGATTCTTGGACCAATCTCCGAAGGCACTGCTAATCTTCGTCATCACCTGGCCCATGTTTCGGTCCCTCACGCCACGGGTGTCTTTTAATATCCAAACAGAAAACGAAGAAAAAGAAGAAGAAAAAAACCTGCGCTCATATACTACTGAACCACTGATATTCCAAACTCAGTCCTGTTCTGTCATAAAGCTCGCGGTAGTTTCGACATAGACCGGAAGAGACAGAGCTGGAGAAAAGCAAGACAAAATATTGGTTTGTCATTGCTTCACGGGTTTTCCCCCCTTTTCGGTCATTCTGCGCGCTGGTCCACCTTCATACCCAGCTTTTCGACGCCTTGAAACTTTACGTGTGTTTCTGCCAATTGTGGTGTTCTGTCGAAGACAATACACACGGCGTGATGAACAAAATGTACAATCAGGCGTTGACACCACACAGCTAAACTACTAGTATGGTACGCTATCCTTTACCACAATAGCTAGTGACAGACCAACTTCCTTCTTTGACTCTGGAAAAGCGATATCTCGTTTAGCACGCTGCACTGCTGTCCCAGATTGTTTCCGCGTAAACCATGGGTCACTGAAAACGGAGGTTCAGATTGGCCTATATACCGCAAAGAAACGTTGATTGATGAAGTTACCCGGGTCAGCATCAACTTCAAATTCTCACATATACTATATCATCACGCATAGCTTTCAGATCATAATGTTTTCTGTTTTCGAATTGTGTAGTTTTGCTTTCGAACGGTTGTAGTCAACCAAATTCCCTATAGGGATTGATATTTATATACTACCTCATTATCATCAATCAATTTATTTAGCACATTAGTTTTGGACGGTTTGTCTCAAATTGTACGTTTAGAGACTCTGTACAGTCTTCTTTAATTCCAGCCATTATCCTGCAGCAATCTAAAGACCGTGAAACCCGGCTTACAGTAAGAATATCGCGAAGACTTTGATCATAGTCTGCTATAATACGCTGTACCACAGTTTCAAATCAGAAAGATCGGAGGGCGTTCTCAGAAAGATATCCCCTGACTTCGAAAAGTTGTATGTAAGTCTGTAAACATTGTATCAAACATCAAGACATGAAGTTTTATTAACAACACCTGAAAAACTACTTGCTTCCCAATTGGTCAACTGTTCATCACGCGCGTGATATTCACTGAAGAGTGCCAGCGAGCAGCTTTGACGTAATTATGGGTATCATGGCTCCCGCTTAATCGGGAGCGGTCGGAATTTCCATCACAGCACAAAAAGTCACGTAGCCAATGAATAGGCATAAGTAGTATCATGTAGTTTTTATCTATCTGGGATTGGATAGAGAATAATCCTATTGGTATAAATGAAAAGGAAACCTTTGTGATAAAATTCTCAAGATTTAGTTATAATTTTTAGGCATTGATAAAGGACAATTATAGAAGCCAAAATATGCCCAGATAAATCGGTTTGTGGTTCAGATTGAGCGGTGAAATAGCAACCAAAAGTTTCATACGTTGGATTTTGTTGCATTTAACCAGTTCAAGTGGTTCCGGATTATCGGATGAGCGCTGTACTAACAGCACATTCATTCCACATAGGACGGGCTCTTATCATACGCTTTTTTGGAGGGGGGGGGGCACCATCACACTCTTCTGACGACTCAATATAACATACTTTTTTGCAGTTATTACTGAATCTTTAAAAAAAAGTAGAAAAATAAAAATAAAACGGAACAGCATTATTTCAACTCGGATCTTGCGAAAAATGTGTCTTCCAACTCAAGAATGCATAATGATTATATGCTATCATATTTCCCAGAGTTAATAATTCGACGAGCACAAGCTAGTTTAATATCCGATCAAGACGGAAATAATAAACTATAATTATACTTTGTGTTGTGCACTCAACTTAGAGGAGAACAAGCCTTTTCTGAGGTGGCCAATACTAAAATCCAACTGTTTTGAACTTTTAAAATCTCAGTTGAATCCATTTTATTTGAAGCCAACTTCGTGCAGTGTATTAAGTGCATCTTCTATCATGTCTATCTGTTGCATTTCTTTAGTCTATATTACCTGCATCACCTTTGAAATAATCTACAATCCAGCGTGGAGAAAGGTTAAGACAGCAATTGAACAATACCAACGTAACCATTGTCAGAACAGCAGTAATATTATGTGATCACTGTCATTGTAATAATTATCAATATCATTAATGATGTTGAAACTATTATTGCGTCTGTAAATTGTAACTTTGCAAAGACAACAAATAAAAGCAATTTTAAGTCAGCGTTCTTCCACTCCCGCTAATATTCAAAGCAATCTGTTATACTTATACAAAATCAATATCTAAGAATGATAGTGATGTGGGGGACTCTAGAAGAGGAAGTACAGGCAATTTTGTTTTCTTGTCTGAAAGCATGGATACAAAACATTTGATTGTAAGATACCATGACCACTTGGTATTGCATGGCTAAAGTGCAGCATAAAGAGCTTTAGTGTTGCATGCCGCGATGTGATTGGTTACTGTTTCCGAACACGAGAGGACAACGCTCTCGCAGCTGAATTGCAGTTTCAGGATAATAAAGTCAACGCGCCATCATATAATCCATGATTAAGTATTTATATATTATGGTTCCCGGTCGGTTTCATGTCGTGTGTGTGGACAGTAGGCCTACTTGACAACACTTGACATGAATAACGTTATTGTGACATCCCTTTGAATTGTTCCACCTATATTTCGTCCCCCAGTCTCGAATCATCAGCTAGGGCACATTGCAAGCCGAAGCAAATGTTATGCACCATGTTGACGGCGAACATTCTCTTCCTTCTCTTTTTTTTTCTTCATTTCCAAGAGGAATATATGTTTTTTAACAGAAATTGATGAAATTGATGAGTGCTCAAAAGTCCATAAGGCACCATTGACCAGGTAGATGGAACTCATTGACTGATGATTTTAGACGCAGTTCTTCTTTAGAATGTTTTAAAATCATCCTATTAAAAAAAAAAGAGAAATCTTCTCGCAATTGTGCTTATTATTATGCTTACAGATTTATTTCACCCCCCAAATTTTTGTTTATTGTAAATTGTTACTGTTTAAATTGGGAATTTTTAGACAATATTAGTTCGTTTTGTTTTCCTCTATAAAGCTCCCAACTCCTGAACACTTAATATCGCTTTTCTACCCTTCCATTCTGTTCTCTTCCCTCCTCTTCTCTTCTCTTCTCTTCCCTTTTCTTCTCTTCCTTCTCTTTTCTTCTCTTCTCTTCTTTTTTCTTTTCTTCTCTTCTCTTCTTTTCTCTTCTCTTCTCTTTTCTTTTCTTCTCTTCTCTTTTCTTTTCTTTTCTTCTCTTCTCTTTTCTTTTCTTCTCTTTTCTTCTCTTCTCTTCTCTTTTCTTCTCTTCTCTTCTCTTTTCTTCTCTTCTCTTCTCTTTTCTTCTCTTCTCTTTTCTTTTCTTCTCTTCTCTTCTCTTCTCTTCTTTTCTCTTCTCTTTTCTTTTCTTTTCTTTTCTTTTCTTCTCTTCTCTTTTCTTCTCTTCTCTTCTCTTTTCTTCTCTTCTCTTTTCTTCTCTTCTCTTTTCTTTTCTTCTCTTTTCTTTTCTTCTCTTCTCTTCTCTTCTCTTCTTTTCTCTTCTCTTTTCTTCTCTTTTCTTCTCTTCTCTTCTCTTCTCTTTTCTTTTCTTCTCTTCTCTTCTCTTTTCTTTTCTTCTCTTCTCTTCTCTTCTCTTCTCTTTTCTTTTCTTTTCTTCTCTTCTCTTTTCTTTTCTTCTCTTCTCTTTTCTTCTCTTCTTTTCTCTTCTCTTTTCTTCTCTTTTCTTCTCTTCTCTTTTCTTTTCTTCTCTTCTCTTCTCTTTTCTTTTCTTCTCTTCTCTTTTCTTCTCTTCTCTTCTCTTTTCTTTTCTTCTCTTCTCTTCTCTTCTCTTCTCTTCTCTTCTCTTCTCTTCTCTTTTCTTTTCTTTTCTTCTCTTCTCTTCTCTTTTCTTTTCTTCTCTTCTCTTTTCTTTTCTTTTCTTCTCTTCTCTTTTCTTTTCTTCTCTTCTCTTCTCTTCTCTTCTTTTCTCTTCTCTTTTCTTTTCTTCTCTTCTCTTCTCTTCTCTTCTTTTCTCTTCTCTTTTCTTCTCTTTTCTTTTCTTCTCTTTTTTTCTTTTCTTTTCTTCTCTTCTCTTCTCTTTTCTTTTTTTCTCTTCTCTTCTCTTCTCTTTTCTTTTCTTTTCTTTTCTTTTCTTTTCTTTTCTTCTCTTCTCTCTACTTTTCCTATTCGGGTAACCCCTTATTCTTGTCCCTTATTCTCGCTTTTTTTTCCCTGTTATATCCACCTTGTGTTGCACTTTTCTGTCAAACGACATTGAATTTACTTCAAACTTTTACCTTATTTATTCTATGTGTATGTGTTCTGTTCCTTCAGTTAAAACAAGAGAAAGAATATGTTACAAGCCGTATAATGTCTTGAGGCCTACATAATCCAACTTTATTAGTTTCATTTTCAAACAGCACATCGAACGTCATGCATTATTTTGCTAGTAATAAAGCTTTAAGTGTATTAATCAAATTTCTCACAATTCTTTTGTTAGTACTGGAAACGCTGTAAGCCTCTGTGAGGCCAATGCGTTTTAGTGTCATATTGTAAACTTATATCCATTATTTTTTTTAATCAGGCAGCAAAATAAAATTATGTAGATTTAAAAATATTAATTACACACACTGTGCCCGCCGCTTCAAACAATGGTACAAAGCTGAGGACAGCTTTGCCGCTGTTAATATATATATATTTCAATTTTTATAGAGTTTGGATGACGTTAACAGAGACAAGGCAAAGACGAGACAAGGACAAACAACACTACTTCTCAATAGGAAAGAACAACAAAGAGTTTAAGAGATCTAGATGAAAAATAAAAGAACGCAAGGAATCTTTGTGGGCACAAGCAAAATAATTTTACCTATAGTCTTAATCCGTCAATATTCCTGTTTCAATTTATTTCCTCCTATGTGTAGCATAGTATTGTTTTGTTTTGTTTTTACTATCACTATTCAAGGTCGGGTGTTCGAAAAGACCTACCACAATCATGAAGAATTTAGCGAATAATAATGTTCTGCTCAAGAGACTTGTGCAACGTAGATGGCGCTCTCTATGATTTAGATAATGCAACAATGAGTACAGCTATGTCGATATTGTATCTCAATGAAAACACACAAATAAAAAAAACTTTATTGTTGAAAAAATATTAATTATTTCATTTTTTTCTTTTCAGGATTTATAGTTTAAATCCTTTTAGTTTATAAGTATGTAAGGTTGCTTGGAATTGGATGGGTGTGTGTCTTTTTTCTTTCTTTCTTTCTTTTCTCCCATTATGTTCCACGTTACCTGTGAAAGGTATATCATTGAAGATAAAGAAAGTAATAGGGAAAGAGTAATGAGAGGGAGAGAGAGAAGGAGAGAGAGGGAGAGAGAGAGAGAGGGAGAGAGAGAGAGAAGGATCAGCTCGCGAAAATGCAAAAGTGCCAGCCTGTATACTGGTGTCCATGTCATCTGAGCAGTAGGGGACAAGCAGCGTTTAATTGTGAACTAAAAGCGACTCCTGGATTGTGTGCATTCCTTGGTAGTATAGTGGTAAGTATCTCCGCCTGTCACGCGGAAGACCGGGGTTCGATTCCCCGCCAAGGAGATACATTATTTTTTTAATCTTTCTTTTTTATATCACAGCTTATGAGACACATGGCACACACACGCGGCGGGTAGGTATGTGCATGTATGTATGTATGTGTTTTCTTATGTACAATATATATAATACAAATGCATATACATACATATATTAACATGCATGTATAACATTAATATGTATAGAATCTTCATATATCATATATATATATATATATATATATATATATATGATTATATATATATGATATATATATTATATGTATATATGATATATATATATATATATATATGTATATATATATAATTTATATATATATGATATATATATATTATATATATATATATATATGTATATATATACATATATAAATCATTCTACATAATAGATATATATCAATACGATGCATAAAACGACAAACACATTGAAATACGTACATACCATTCCTACATTTTACCACCAAAATGTGTGTTTCATTGCATCTTTTTATTACTTACATTATCATTACGTTAATTCAGTTATGACAAGCAATACCCGAATACATGCCTTTAAAGGACACGATCCACATGGCAAAAGTATAAGATATCAATTAAGAAAAAAAGATGTTTTTGTTCAATTCATGTTAAAGGTTGCACTTGACGTCCAAAAAGCTTGTCCGAGACTCTGATAATGTTATTCGTATAGAATGCAAAAACAGATAAACACAATTCATATAAAGTAAGGTCATCATCAAAAAGAGAAAATGAACTCTCTTTAATGACACTTTATAATAGTTACATAACAAGAAATAGTTTAAGAAACATTGAAGATTTTATGAAAATTATCACAAATATCTTAATTCTTCTCCTTAATACTTACGTGAATAGTGAATTGTGAATAGTAAGTTCGATATTGTTATATTTATTTCCTGTTATGTACAAGTGGGGATATAAAACTTACTGCAACTGAAACTGAAATATAGAATTGGCTGAACAACCCCTGAAGTCATCAATTTAATTTTTTTCCTTTCTTTATTTTTTTTCAAGGACAAAAACTGTATTCTTAGAAGCAGTATGTTATTCATAATTGTTTGATACATGTGTTTACATTCCATTTTGATATTACGTCGAAATATTACATATAAAAAAGAATAACTTATTTCTTAATGCAACAAATACAGCAAGAAAAATATGGATCTCATTGTATATCATACAAGGAGAATGAGTACAGGAAAAAAAAAAGAGAGAAACGGCAGATCAATATTTATGAGAAGGGGTGAGAGAGTGCTGACCATGGTATACAGGAATAAGGTGAGAGAGGAACGGGGGGGGGATGAGGAGGTAATGGGATTGTTCCTTTCTTCTTCTTTTTTGCCAAAAGGAACAAATTCTGCTGACATTTTCTTGCAAAGTTTTACACACTCTCATTAATAAGAGGTAAAGCTAGCATTACTTTATTCTGTCTCGAAACAGCCAATATGATGTTAACAACACTAACCGTTAAAATGGTACACACGCACATATTATAGCTCGTGAGTGGATGACACACACGTCGACCATTACTGGCCCGGGCCCTGTTTTATGAAGAGTTATGATTTTTTATACAGTTGATTTTCATTGTAAGTCTATGGCAGCCTGTGTGGTAAGGAAATTTGTAACCGATTATATCTTTTGATAAAACGGGGCTCAGATGTCTCTGTTTGTATAAGTCTCTTGCCTGTTTATATCTATCTCTTTTCAAATACCGCTAATTCTCTCGCAGTTAAGTTCATCCATAATAGAGTCTTCTTGTTGCTATCTTAATCCCGATGATCCAGACTGTCAGTGGCTCCCCGACATTCAACGTCTCCTCTTAATCTCACGGATCATCCGTGACAGTTCATCAAGTCCTTTGTAGAGACCATCACCTGTCCTTGCGCATGCGCCTTGGATGTGCCATGGATTTGCGACCAGTTTATGCAATTGCAGTTCGTCGGTGAGTTTGGTTAAGTGAGAAGAGCCTAGTGGTTGAGACGATAGTGTGAATATAAATGTTATGCTGACGTAAATATAATGTATTTATAGCAATGAAATAAATTTCAATTTAAAAAGTAGCCATCATACATTTTTGATAGGAATTGACCTGTATATTGAAAAATGTTTGTTTTATCAAATACCATGTCTATTAACTTTACTCCAGCTCGGGTGATGAAAGATGAAAGCGATGAGTGGCTTTCCTCAAGGACGTCTTCCAGTCTAATAAAGATGGACAGATTTAAAATACTTTAATATGGTGATGGATTCAAACTACAGCGAGATTTTTAGTAAGAAAAGGGAATGACATACAAATATAAAAGTCGAGAGAGTGAATGAAGCTATTTCGGCAGAACACATCAGCGAAGTTTGAGGAAAGTCGGACAATCTATGAAAAACTTTTGAAACTTTCTTTTGAAAAACTATGAATGTTTAAAGTTTCCGTGCAAACATCGCTGAATGAGAAGACTGCTATACAATTCGTGACGTCACGTATCTATGGAAAACGACGTAACGAAAATATACAAAGAATTCCGCGAGATTTCATTATTTTTTCTTCCCATAAATGCACTGGACTTGTACTGTCACTACCTGGTAATTTGTATGTATTTTATCTCCTATGGCGATCAAGGATGACATCTCATAGCGCTTTGTATCGAGGGGAAAAGGCGCTCTAAAATTATTGTTATCATTATCATTATTATTATTATTATCATTATTATTATTATTATTATCATTATCATCATCATTCTTATCATTTTTGATTATTATTATTATTATCATATGAAAAGTAATAGGCTTACACATTCCCTCGACATTTTACTCACATAATTATGTTACAAGAGTAATATTATTCCTCCTACTTTCTGAAAGAGGCAAGTCAAGTGCTCTTTCCTTACGCTAAAAAAAAAGAAAAAATCTGTTCAATTTGCTTCATAGTTTCTTCATTGCAAAGTGTTGCCATCTTCTCATCCAGTGAGGACAGCACAAAAATTTAGAACAATTTAATGGATAGGCCTAGTCCGGTTTTCCTCAAACTTTCACTGATGTGTTCTACTAATAAAGCAGCAGTCCATCAATTCACATCCGATACATGTTTGGGTTTCAATTCTCCTTTAACCCTGAAAATGCTCATTAAATTGCAAGGAGGAACGTAAATGATGAAATACTATTCTACATCATGGTCATAATGATGTAGCCAGCAAGCCTTTCTGAAATATATTCATACTGTCTGGAAATGGGATATCAGGATGCAAACCCCATTTTACTTGATTTGCACTAATTTACTTAAAGAACCATATCTTACATTGACACACTTCATTTTTCACTTATGCAAAATTCTAACGTTTTTTTTCGTTCTGATGGACAATGAATGCAAAGAAGATATAGTACAAGATTTGGCTTCTGGTTGCGATAACAAACCTCTTCAGTCACGTCATTTTCAATCAATCGAAAAATAATCCTTACCTTCTAGATCTTGTTTGTTCGCTAACACAAGGACGGGGGTCCCGTGTGACAGCTCTGGGGTCTGCAGAATTGAGAATAGTAATTCTCTGGCTTCGGCCAAACGTTCCTTGTCCGCGCTATCCACCACGTATATGATACCTATGAAGATATTCATTGTTTATAGTTAGTGCATGCGCATAGAACAGAGACATACGGCTGTCTTGTATCTATAACACAAAAGGACAGTTTTTGATTAATAAGTAATAAAAAAAATACATACGCTATTTATAAAGAAATAAGAACTTTAACTTTTGTACCCTGGAAAGCAGCAAACATAATTATGTTATCCATTCTTTGACATTAAACAGGTTACAATTCTACACTCTAGACTGACAAATTTGAACTGTAGATACGACAATGTATGCCAAATGACTAAATTGAATGGACTTTATTTGAAAATCAACGACGAAAGACGAATTTGAAAGCAAGACTGGCCTATTCCCGACATCCCGCGAAGAAATTGAAGTAAAAAATTGTGAAATTGAATGAAAAAAGTTTGAAAATGAATGGGAAAACCTATATTATAAGAAACTTTTTCTATTGATATTGTCAGATACCGGGCTTATACTGTGAGGTAGATGTGCTGGCGAGCTGATTGCAAGCACAAGAATTACAATCACGAATAATCATAACACCACAGATGCTTCTTATAAAGCAAAGATATAAACCATTATGGCTGTTGGTACAGATGACCTTTTTTTTTCTGCTCATTCGCAAAGTGGAATGACGAACTGGTCTAAAATGCTTAGCAGTATGGATGTTTACTCTCTGAAAAAAATCAAGTGAAAATATTCACTCTTGAAGGAGGGAATACAAAAAAAAGAGTGAATTTAGAGTGAAATTGGAGTGAATATTGAGTTAAAATGTTCATTTTCACTCGTTTTAGAGTGACGTCAGGGATCACTCTAAAATCTTCGAGTGATCCCTGAGAGTGAATATTTTCACTCGATTTTTTTTAGAGAGTATATAAACGAGGGAGAGAGAGAAGGAGAGGGAGAGAGGGAGGGAGGGAGGGAGCGGGAGAGAGAGAGGGAAGGGGAATAAGAGAAAGGAAACAATGCTATACATTGATGTGACCTTCAATTATATATTCGATATACCATTTCCGGAAATGCCAAAATGCTCGTTTGTCATTATCCTTGCTGTTTCTCGTCTTTTTACTATCTATTGGAAACGAAGGAAAGATTCTGCAAGCGTCTTATTATCATGGAACAGCAATAGAAAGGTATTTTGTACCAACCGTGTTGTAGCAGTAATGGCGCCACAGCCGTTGCAACTTGTCCCCACCAGATCCGACAACCAAGATGTTGAACGATTGACCATCACGATTAGTTGTGACCATCTCCACACCAAATCCGATTGTGGGGGTGGTCTGCACGGTTTTGTTCAGCTTTAACCTGTAAAAACAAGTAGTTTTTCCTGTAGAACAGAAATACAAAATTTTCTTGTTAGTGCATGTACGAGCAGTCAAATGATCTGCCATTATTGTGAAACAAGTTCAATTTTATAATTCCTTATATGGGAGCATTCAAATCCAGTTTTGACCTACTGAAAAATTACCTGTTCCGTCAAGTCCCAGCATAAGAAGTCTGGGCGGTCTGCGCTGGAACCATTTCCGACAGAGACACTGACCCATGTTATCCACCGATGTAAATCCGTTCGGGAAAGGTATTCTTTATCTGAAAGGTTTAAATGTCCGAGAGAAAAATCTCTTTTAACACTCTCCAAACAGAACAACAATCCACTCTTAAAATCACAAGAGAACGGTATCCGACGAAATGAAAATCTGTTCCAGGACTATTGCAGTATTTCTCGATTTTGTAGTGCAACTTGTGCCGAACGAAGCAGAGTGTTCCGTTTGCGCGATACCTTCCAATTTTTAACGAGAGCAGTGCATGTTACTATAGTCGATGTCTCGTTTGTATACGTGTAGTACAATGTAGTTTGTTTGTAAGTTCTGATGACTGTGTTGTGCCTCGTGTATGCCATCAGCATCATATCATACTGTAACAAGTAACCACAAGGATGAAGGCTATCATCATAGCACTGCCGAACCGGACAAAGCCTAGCCCGGATGTACAGCAACCTCTGATCAAGTTCAAGTTCAAAGTTTATTTCATTTTTCAACAAAAAACATATGTTTCACTTCATTTTGTAACAGAAAATAAGGTAAGTAGAACATAGTGAAATAAACAGAGTATAACAATTGAGGACCTAAAGTAATCATACACTGTATTGCAAGAAAGAAACATAAGTGATCAAAGCGAAATACATGTATACCGTTGTTTTAAATGCGAAAAATGGAGGGACCCACTAAAAAGACAGAGCTTGTAGTATGTGGGTCCCTCTGGAGAAGAACATCAACGAAAGATCCTAAAATGAACCGTCGTATATACAAACAGATAACAAAGTGGAAGAAGTCTGAAAGCCCACTAGAAATTAGATTAACAAATAAATACATTTACATAGACGCGAACTAACATAAAACAGGACTAGACAGCAAGACAACTACTAAAGAAAAGGTTGTAAAGGACAAAACGGGATGGACAAGACTGACGAACTGAAGACAAAATAGCAGACAAGAACGCAAACAAGAGACAGAAACAGTAACAGAACAACAGAAACAACATAAACATAAACAGCGATCTTCGGCAGAAGCATGCCGAGAGAAACAGAAGATAGTTGCTGGGGAAAGCGAAATTTTGACGCCTTGAAGAAAGACAAGAAAATAGAAAATAGAGGGATATATGAACCGAAGTAGCACACGGAAAGTCAGCTACTAGACTCTATGGGTAAAAAATGGCATAGATGACAACATTGCAAACCTCCAGGGGGAAAAATACCGTTAATTCTTCGAAATGGGGACAAAGTAAACAGGTTAGTATAAAAAAAAACACAAAAGGTTAATTCAGTATTGTAGAGTCATACGATTGCAATAAAAAAGACTTCAGTCTCCTCTTGAAAGAGTATATGGATGGAGCATCTTTTAAGTCATGATTCAAAGAATTCCAATAATTTGGGCCTACATAAATAAGTGAGTTTTTAGCAAAAATCGTTCTTAAAAGAGGTAAATGAAATTCACCAGATCGCCTAGTGGGATATTTATGAAATGATTGATTTTTGAGGAACATAGAATCAAAAATAGATGGAAGCAAGTTATTACAATACTTGTACATAAATTGCCCTAAATTAAACAAAAACAAATCTGTCATTTTTAAGAGCTTGTTGGAGGCAAACAACATATTTGTATGAGAACATACAGAGGAATTACAGATAACACGAAGAGCTTTCTTTTGTAAAAGGAACACTTTGTCTAATAAATTCTGATGGGTGTTGCCCCAAACTAATACTCCATAATTAAGATGAGGCAATATTAACGACGAATATAACATAAGTAATGATTTTTGTGAAATATAAAATTTCAATCTATTTATTATACCTATATTGCGTGATACTATATTACAAACATTATCAACATGTGATTTCCAGGAAAGTTTGTCATCCACAATGACACCCAACAATTTGGTATGTGAGACTCTTTGTAGATGAGAGTCATCTAATACTATATTCATACTTAAACTATCAACAGTGTTACTAAAAAGCATATATTTCGTTTTTTGAGCATTGAGTGATAGCCTATTGGCCCTGACCCAATTTGATCGCTAACATTCTTGCGAAACACGTCCCGTAGTAGGCCTATACATCCCTCACGAAATACATGTGGGCCCTATCTATTTTCTGCAAAAGTTTTTGTTTCTATATCTATCCAAGATTCTCTCATGAACTTTAGATATAATAATACGCTAAATAATAATGAATTATTACATAGACTGCAATATTAATTTCATTTGATACACCCTCTGCGCAGATTATAACACCAAGGCCCCGTTGCAAGAAAGTTGCAATCAATTGCAAATAATTGCTAATTTTGAAACAACCATTCTGATTGGCTCAGGGTCTGCCCAATAAGAAGACATGCATGCAACAATGATTTTGATTGGCCAGTGACAATCAGTTGCAAGTTGCGTTTAAACGCAAAGTTTCTAGCAACGGGGCCCAATTCTCTCAAAGTTCTCGAGGTGAAGCAATAAAAATTTGCTGATGTAAAACAAAATGCGTGACCGAAATTACAAAAGAAAATAAATACAAAAAACAGAAAAAATGCTAAAATGACTTAATCCAGGAAAAAGTCGATGTTTCAATGTAATTACATTCAATTTCTTTTAAATATCAAGATTCTTTCAAATACATCAATCACAAAAAGTCCATGTAGCATAACACAGAACATACATTTTAAAGCGGAAAAGAAAAATAGGCAAGTGCATAACTTCTATTAAACTATTTGAACGAAATCATTGTGTGTGTGTTTGTTTGGGTTTTTTTTTTCTTTTGTAATATTCTCTTTCTTGCTTGCATCAGCTCAACTCAAAGCGCCCCACTTTCCAGTGAGGCTGCGATGTGTATATGGTTTGATTCTTCTTATTTGAAATCGATGTAACAATCTCATTAAAATGATTTAAAGTTTAGTTATAAAGGAGTCCTGAGGACATGAAAATATCTATTCTGAAATACATGCTTATTTTTAGCAGAAAATTGACTTAATTGCCCAAATTTATGGTTATTTCCACATATTTCCTAGTTGTTGAAATCATGGTCATTATAGCTTTTGATGATAGATGTATATTAATTCATTTCATTTCATTTTATTTCATTTCCGACAAAAGTATACAATATGACATTTGCATATATAAACAAAGTAAAGTAATATGCGAGTGTGTATGAATAATGATGTAACATGTTTATGGTTGCTGCATGTTTCTATACGAGTGAACACAATGTATGCATCACATACAATTGCATATATTAAGTGTCGGTATGCATATATAACTTTGTATTTTTTTATGTTCCTCCGTTTCATGTTAATGACTTGTTGGTGTATTCATTGTTATAAATAAAAACTTGCTTCGAATGTCTTAGAGTCTGATACCCCTGTACAATATACAACAAAGAATGGACTGAACAAATTGGTGTCATCACTCTAAGGTTTTGCTTTATTCATTTCTTGTTTAAGGACAAAAACTTTATTCTTAGAAACAGTTAGTTACTCATAGTTGCTTGATTTTTACATTCCATTTTGATATCACGTCGAACTATTACACATAAAAAAAACACCTAACTTATTTCTTGAAAATTAGTGCAAGCATTGCAATGAATATACAGCATGGAAAATATGGATCTCATTGTATTGTAAAAAGAGAATCAGTACACGAAAAAAAGAGGGAAACATAAAGGCGGATCAAATGAGAAAGGGTGAGAGAGTGCTGACCATGGCATGCAGGAATGGGGTAAGAGAGGAAGGGGGGGGGGAGAGGAGGAGATAATAAGATTGTTCCTTTTTTTCGCTAAAAGAACAACTCCTGTCGAGATTTTCTTGCAAAGTTTGACACACTCTCATCAATAAGAGGTAAAGTTAGCATTCGTTTATTCTGGCTCGAAACAGGCATTATGTTGTTAACAACACTAACCATTAAAATGGTACACATGCACATTAGCTCGTGAGTAGATGATATACACGTCGACCACTACAGGTCCGGGCCCTGTTTTATGAAGAGTTATAATTGATTATATAGTTGATTTCGATTGTAAGTCCATGCAGGGAGGTGGACCCCCCTGGTCCATGGCAGCCTGTGTGATAAGGAAATTCATAATCGATTATATCTTTTGATAAAACAGGGCACAGATGTCTCCGTTTGTAGTCTGTTGCCAGTTTATATCTACATGTAGGCCCGATCTCCTTTCAAATACCGCAGATTCTCTCGCAGTTAAGTTCATCCAGAACCTTCTTGTTGCTACCTTAATCCCGATGATCCGGGCAGTGGCTCCCCGACATTCAACGCCTCCTGTTGAACTCCCGGATCATCCGTGACAGTTCGTCGAGTCCTTCGTAGAGACCATCGCCTGTCCTCGCGCATGCGCCTTGGATGTGCCATGGATTTGCGACCAGTTTATGTAATTGCAGTTCTTCGGTGAGTTTGGTTAAGTGAAAAGAGCCTAATGGTTAAGAAGATAGTGCAAAATACAGATGTTATGCTGACGTGAATGTAATGTATTTATAGCAATGAAAATAAACTTCAATTCAGAAAGTAGTCATTATACATTTTTGATAGGAATTGCCCTGTATAATGAAAAATGTTTGTCTTATCAAATACCATGTCTATTAACTTTGAAAAATAAAAACGATGAGTGTCTTCCCTCTTTTCTAAGACGTCTTCCAGTCTAATAAAGATGGACAGATTTTTAATACTAAGATATTGTGATGGATTCAAACTACAGCGAGTTTTCTGGTAAGAAAAGGGAATGACACCCAAATATAAAAGTGGATAGAGTGAATGCGACTATATTCGTAGAACACATCAGCGAAGTTTGAGAAAAGTCGGACAATCCGTTGAAAATGCACTTTAAAAGTTTCGATGCAGCCATCGCTGGATGAGAAGACTGCTATATAATTCGTGACGTCACGTAACTATGGAAAACAATGTAAAAAAAATATAAAGAGAATTCTACAAGACTTCATCATTTTTTATGACAAGTAGGCCTACACATTCCCTCGACATGTTACTGACATATTTGTGTTAAGGGTAATATTATTAATCCTACTCTCTGAAGGAGGCAAGTCAAGTGCTCTTCAATTATGCTTAATAAAAGTGAAAATCTGCTGAACTTGCTTCATATTTTCTTCATATCGTTTTCCAGATAATATGACGTTGCAAAGTGTTGCAGTCTTCTCATCCAGTGATGGCAGCACAAAAATTTAGAACTATTTAACGGATAGGCCTAGTCCGGTTTTCCTCGAAATTTCACTGATGTGTTCTACTAATAATGCTACAGTCCCTCAATTCACATCCGAGAAATGTTTGGTTTTCATTCTCGGGACTTCAACCCGAAAATGCTCATTGAGTTGCAAGGAAGAACGTAAATAATGAAATACTATTCGATATTGTGGTCATGATGATGTAGCCAGCGAACCTCTCTGAAATATATTTCATACTGTCTGGAAATGGGATATCAGGATGCAAACCCCATTTTACTTGATTTGCACTAATTTACTTTAAAAAACCCTCTCTTACATTGAAACACTTTATTCTTCACTTATGCAAAATTCTAAAGTTATTTTCGGCCTGATGGACGATGGATGCAAGAGGATGTTTAGTACAAGATTTGGCTTCTGGTTGTGATTACAAACCTCTTCAGTTACTAAATCAATCAATCGAAAAAAAAATTACCTTCTAGATCTTGTTTGTTCGCTAACACAAGGACGGGGGTCCCGTGTGACAGCTCTGGGGCCTGCAGAATTGAGAATAGTAATTCTCTGGCTTCGGCCAAACGTTCCTTGTCCGCGCTATCCACCACGTATATGATACCTATGAAGATATTCATTGTTTATAGTTAGTGCATGATGTGCATACAGAGACATACAACTGCCTTGTATCTTTTACACAAAAGGACAGTTTTTTATTAATAAGTAATAAAAAAATACGCTAAAGAAATAGGAATCACTGAGACTGGAGAGCCATGCGCAACAGCACAGTTTAAATTGATAGTGATCATACCCGTATTGCAGATTCTGATTATCATTGTCACTCTTGTGTAATGTATATATTACTTGAACAGCAGGTACATATTATAGACATATCAGTTTGCAATTACATGTATTGTAGTTCATATGTACATGGGTACAAATGGCCTAATTTTTTTTTCTCAGCTGGTTGGACGCTTCATTCGTTTTCAAAGTGACACGATACATTGCCCAGCGTTTAACAACGCACTCTGCACAAGTTCGACGTTGTTTGAACAAGAATTCATGTTAAAATATAATGAACTTGCGCATAGCAGGTGACAAGAATGGTTTGTCAATATCACTTGAGGGAGAATACATTTCATTGTATTACACTCAGTGTATCATAAGAAACTTTTTTTCTATTGATACTGTCAGATACCGGGCTTATACAGTGAGATAGATGTGTTGGCAAGCTGCTGGCAGGCACAAGGATTACAATCACGAATAATCATTACACCACCTTTCCTAAACCAACATGGCTGTTGGTGCAAAAGACTTTTTTCTGCTCATTCGCAAAGTGGAATGACGAACAGGTCTAAAATGCTCAGCAGTATATGGATGTGTATGTAAACGACAGAGAGAGAGAGAGGGGGGGGGGAGCGGAAGAGAGGGGAGGGGGTTTGAAGGGGAATAAGAGAGAAAAAGAAAACGGTGCTACATTGGTGTGACCTTCAATTTTATATTCGATATACCATTTTCGGATATGCCAAAATGCTCGTTTGGCATTATCCTTGCTGTTTCTCGTCTTTTTACTAATTATCGGAAATGAAGGAAAGATTCTTTAAGCGTCTTATTATCATGGAACAAGAATAGAAAGCTATTTTGTACCAGCCGTGTTGTAGTAGTAATGATGCCACAGCAACTTGTCTCTAAATCCGATATCCCAGATGTCGAACGATTGACCACGATTAGTTGCGATTGTCTCCACATTAAATCCGATTGAGGGGATGGTCTGCACGGTTTTGTTCAGCTTTAACCTGTATATACAAGTAGTTTTTCCTGGAGAATAGAAATACAAAATTATTCATTGTTAGTGCATGTACAAGTAGTCAAATGATCTGTCATTATTTTGAAACAAGACTTTAGTTTACATTCATAATATATGGGGGCATTAAAATCCATTTTTAGTAGGCCTAATGGTTTTATTCGTCCCCATCAGGGAGGTGAGACGAAAACTCACCTCCCTGTCCCTGTCATAGGCCTATACCCGACAGTTGGTTCCCGGCTCAATTTGTTACTGGCTCTGATACTTTTCTAGTAAAACCCTGAAACATAACTGAAATGATAATGGCCTGACCATCACACATAATTATGTGACCGACTGGCTTTTGACCTGCTGAAAAATTACCTGTTCCGTCAAGACCCAGCATAAGTAGTCTGGGCGGCCTGCACTGAAACCATTTCCGACAGAGACACTGACCCATGTTATCCACCGATGTAAATCCGTTCGGGAAAGGTATTTAAGCTTTTTAAGCACTTTCCAAACAGAACGAAAATCCACTCTTCAAATCACAAGAGAACGACATCCGACGAAATGAAAATCTGTTATAGGACTATTGCAGTATTTCTCGCTTTTGTAGTGCAACTTGTAGTGAACGAATGAGCTATATACCTTCCAACTTTTAGTGATAGTGCCTGTACAGTCGATGACTTGATCGTTTACGTGTCATTATAGTCAGCGTGTAAGGTCTGATGACTCGTATTGTGCCTCGTGTATGCCATCAGCATCATTGCTGTGACAAGTAAACACAAGGATGACGGCTACTATCAGCACTGCCGAACCGGACAAATCCGAGCCCGGATGTACAGCAACCTCTGATCGCTAACACTCTTGCGAAACACGTCCCGTAGTAGGCCTATACATCCCTCACGAAATACATGCGAGCCCTATCTATTGTCTGCAAAAGTTTTTTGTTTCTATATAGATATATCTAGATATATAATACGATAAATAATAATAACGTCCGTAGCATAACACAGACAAAAACACTTTAAAGCGGAAAAGAAATAGGCAAGAGCATAAGTTATGTTAAACTATTTGAACGAAATGTGCTTGTTTGTTTGTTTTTGTAATACAGGTACTCACTTTCTTGCTTGCATCAGCTCAACTCAAAGCGCCACACTTTCCAGTGAGGCTGCGATGTGTATATGGTTTTATTTATTCTTATTCAAAATCCGTGTAACAATCTTATTAAAATGATTGAAACTTTAGTTATAACAGTGTCCTGAGGACATGAAATTAGATGAGATACATGCTTTTAGCAGAAAATCGTCTTAATTTCCAAACATTATGGTTATTTCCACATAATTATTTCCTAGATGTTGAAATCATGGTCATGATAGCTTTTGATAATAAATGTATATTAATTCATCTCATTTCATTTCATTCCCGACGAAAATATACAATATGACATTTACATATGAACAAAGTAAAGTAAGCAAAGTAAAGTAATATGTAAATATGCATGAATAATGATGTAATGTGTATGGTTGCTGCATATTTCTGTACAAGTGAACGCAATGTATGCATCACATATTGCATATAATCAAAATGTCGGTATGCATAGATAACTGTTCTGTTTCTCTGTTTCATATTAATGACTTGTGGGCGTATTCATTGTTATAAATAAAAACTTGCTTCGAATGTTTTAGAGTCCGATACCTCTGTACAATATACAACAAAGAATGGACTGAACAAATTGGTGTCATCACTCTAAGGTTTTGCTTTATTCATTTCTTGTTTAAGGACAAAAACTTTATTCTTAGAAACAGTTAGTTACTCATAGTTACTTGATTTTTACATTCCATTTTGATATCACGTCAAAACATTACACGTAAAAAAGCACCTAATTCATTTCTTGAAAATTAGTGCAAGCATTGCAATAAATATACGGCAAGGAAAATATGAGTATCATCGTATCATACAAGAATATTGAGCACAGGAAAAAAGAGGGAACACAAAGGCAGATCAAATGAGAGAGGGTGAGAGAGAGAGAGAGTGTCGGAGACATTGACCATGTTGACCATGGAATACAGGAATGGGGTAAGGGAGGGATGGGGGGGGGGGGGTGGGGGTGGGGAGTATATAAGTAGACTCCCGTTTTAACGAAGTCCTCGGGACAGGCAACGAATAAACAATAAGGGGTAAAAAAAACATAGATCCGATAGTTTTGAGAGCTGGATTTTTATTTCGCTGTAACCGGAATTTCGTTCTAATCGTGTTCGTCATAACTGTAGTGCACTGTGGTGACATTGTTCCATTTTTTTTTTCTTCGCTAAAGCAACAACTCTTGTAGAAATTTTCTTTGAAAGTTTTACACACTCTCATTAATAATTTAAAGAGGTAAAGCGGGGTTCCCACTATCGTACGATCTATTACGAACGTCATGATTGGACATTGGGACGTTCGTAACTGATCGTGGAAGTTTCGTTGAACTCGTCTGAAATTTCACGCCTTTGCATACGAGGTTATGCGAGACAATACGTGTTGCTTCGCTTGGATGCGATATGGTCACGATTGGTCTTTTTCAAGCAATAAGATCTGTCACGATCTGGTCTCCCGTTCAAATACGATCCGATATGATCGTCCCGATTGAGTCCATGACTGGACCCGATCTACCACTATCATTACGATCGGGATCCCCGATTTGGTGCGTCCAGCTACGTTCTGATACGTTCCAATACGAATACCGCGAACTAATGCGGGTTGTTGAGATAAGATACGATATCTTTCACGATCGGGATCAAAAGCGACCCCCCATTTAAGGTGCGATTGGACCCGAATGGGAATATTATAGTCCGGCTGACGATGGATTTCATTGTTTCCTCAACTTCTGCAGAGTGATTAGGCCTACTATCCACAACCACTGATGATGGCAAGGGTTGACAGGTTGAGGATGATGAGAACGTGACCTTTGCAGTATTGCGAATGACGATTATGTTATCATGAGATAGAAAACATCACCTTGGCCAGCCACAACCTCAGATAGTCCCTCCTCTAATTTAACCTAAATAAATTAATAGATTATTGAATCGACGTGCTCATCCTCCCCCCCCCCCCAAAAAAAAAAAATAAACAAGATCAGATCATTGCCCCATCTTCTCAAGAAAAAAAGATCAAGACAAATGTTTTCACCTTTCTTTGAAATACATGAAGAAAATAATTGTGTATGATGAAATTGAAGCTAAAAATGAAGATGGGACCTTTTTGAATGCTAACTTTTATGTATTATATACGCTCAATATAAGAAAGTTGGCCGAACTGATGGCATATTGTGTGTTTGATTTCATATTCGCATAGTATGTATCATATGCATTATTATTTCAAAATGTCGTTATCTCATGGGGTATTGAATGTTTGGTTGGTTTGGCTTGATTTCTTGTTTTATTTAACAGTGTTTAACAAAACCGACATACACACAACAGAAAGGTAACTCCCCTAAAATAATGTCACTTTTTAACAAAAAACAAACAAACAAGTCTTAAGTAAAATTATTTCGCAGGGGTATTACTACGCTTATTGACTAACTTCTATTTAAAAAATAATTACAGTGACCTTTATAGTCATGCACAAGTGACCTTACATCCACGACAATGGTCACTTTTCAAAAGTCACAAAAGTTACTTTGTGGGGTATGTAAAACATTCTGCTTCTAGAGGGTGCTTCAGTGGTGTTGTTATTTTATATATTGTGCCACCCCTCCCTTATTCAACCTCGCGGAATACAAAATATATACGATTTGCGAGTAAGATAAGGGTAAATGTGCAAAATAAGCAGAAGGAAAGTGAAAAAGTCGATCCCGATCAACACGATTAAGAAGCACGATTAGATAAGATTTGCTGCGTTTTGATACGATCCAAGACAATCTGATGCGATGATCACGATCAAAAAGTAATCGTGTTAATCGTAGAAAATATTTGAACCGTCCAAAAATTTTCTACGATTAACGCGATTGCCACGATTGACCTCAAGATCTGATACAATCTAATACGATCTGATAAGATCACCACGATTGCTTCACGACTGAGACCACGATTTCAATCGTGGCGCAAATCGTGATAGTGGGAACCCCGCTTTAAGGTTGCATTCGTTTATTCTGTCTCGATACAGCCATCACACGCACTATAGCTCGTGAATGGATGATACACACGTCGACCATTACAGGTCCGGGCCCTTTTTTATGAAGAGTTATAATTGATTATACAGTTTATTTCGATTGTAAGTCTATGGCAGCCTGTGTGGTAAGGAAATTTATAATCGATTATACACATATCTTTTGACAAAACAGGGCTCAGATGTCTCTGTTTGTAGTCTTTTGCCTGTTTATATCTATCTCTTTTCAAATACCGCCGACTCTCTCGCAGTTAAGTTCATCCATAGCAGAGTCTTCTTGTTGCTATCTTAATCCCGATGATCCGGACTGTCAGGGCTCCCCGACATTCAACGCCTGTTGAACTCCCGGATCATCCGTGACAGTTCATCAAGTCCTTCGTAGAGACCATCACCTGTCCTTGCGCATGCGCCTTGGATGTGCCATGGATTTGCGACCAGTTTATGCAATTGCAGTTCGTCGGTGAGTTTGGTTAAGTGAAAAGAGCCTAATGGTTAAGAAGATAGTGCAAAATACAAATGTTATGCTGACGTGCATGTAATGTATTTATGATAGCATTGAAAATAAACTTCAATTTAAAAAGTAGTCATCATACAATATTGATAGGAATTGCCCTGTATAATGAAAAATGTTTGTTTTATCAAATACCATGTCTATTAACTTTACTCCAGCTTGGGTGATGAAAAATGAAAACGATAAGTGTCTTCCCTCTTTTCTAAGACGTCTTCCGGTCTAATAAAGATGGACAGATTTCTAATACTTTACTATGGCGATGGATTCAAACTACAGCGAGTTTTCTGGCAAGAAAAGGGAATGACACCCAAATATAAAAGTGGATTGAGTGAATGCAACTATATTCGTAGAACACATCAGCGAAGTTTGAGGAAAGTCGGACAATCCGTTGAAAATGCATTTTTAAAGTTTCGATGCAGCCATCGCCGGATGAGAAGACTGCTATATAATTCGTGGCGTCACGTAACTATTGAAAACGATGTAAAGAAAATATAAAGAGAATTCCACAAGATTTCATTACTTTTATGACAAGTAGGCCTACACATTCCCTCGACGTGTTACTGACATAATTATGTTAAGGGTAATCTTATTCCTCCTACTCTCTGAAAGAGGCAAGTCAAGTGTTCTTCCATTATGCTTAAAAAAGTGAAAATCTGCTGAATTTGCTTCATATTTTCTTCATATCGTTTTCCAGATAGACGTCGCAAAGTGTTGCTATCTTCTCATCCAGTGAGGACAGCACAAAAATTTATAACTATTTAATGGATAGGCCTAGTCCGGTTTTCCTCAAACTTTCACTGATGCGTTCTACTAATAAAGCAGCAGTCCATCAATTCACATCCGATATGCGTTTGGGTTTCGATTCTCCTTTAACACTGAAAGTGCTCATTAAGTTGCGAGGAAGAACGTAAATGATGAAATACTATTCTACATCATGGTCATAATGATGTAGCCAGCGAGGCTCTCTGAAATATATTTCATACTGTCTGGAAATGGGATATCAGGATGCAAACCCCATTTTACTTGATTTGCACTAATTTACTTAAAGAACCATATCTTACATTGACACACTTCATTCTTCACTTCTTCATTTTTCACTGCAAAATTTTAAATAAAAGTTGTTTTCGTCCTGATGGACGATGGATGCAAAGAAGATATAGTACAAGATTTCGCTTCTGGTTGCGATAAGCAAACATCTTCAGTCACATTATCAATCGATCGAAAAAAAATATTTACCTTCTAGATCTTGTTTGTTCGCTAACACAAGGACGGGGGTCCCGTGTGACAGCTCTGGGGCCTGCAGAATTGAGAATAGTAATTCTCTGGCTTCGGCCAAACGTTCCTTGTCCGCGCTATCCACCACGTATATGATACCTATGAAGATATTCATTGTTTATAGTTAGTGCATGATGTGCATACAGAGACATACAACTGCCTTGTATCTTTTACACAAAAGGACAGTTTTTGATTAATAAGTGATAAAAAAAATACATACGCTAAAGAAATAAGAATCACTGAGTGGAGAGACATATGCAAAAGCACAGTTTAGATAGTGATCATACCCGTATTGCAGATTCTGATTATCATTGTCACTCGTGTGTAATGTATATACATACTTTAACAGCATGTGCATAGACATATCAGTTTGCAATTATTGTTGTTCATGTGTACATGGGTATACAAATAGCTTTTTTTTCCCCCTCAGCTGGTTGGGCGCTTTATTCGTTTTCAAAGCGACACGATGCATTATTGCCCGGCGTTTAACAACGCACTCTGCACAAGTTCGATAGTTATTTGTCTGAACAAGAATTTATGTTTAAAAATGATGAACTTGCGCAGAGCAGGTGACAAGAATGGTTTGTCAATATCACTTGAGGGAGCATACATTTTATTGTATTACACTCAATGTATTATAAGATACTTTTTCTATTGATATTGTCAGATACCGGGCTTATACTGTGAGGTAGAGGTGTTGGCAAGCTAATGGGAAGTACAAGGATTGCAATCACGAATAATCACTACACTAAAGATGCTTCCTAAGTAAAGTTACAAACCAACATGGTTGTTGGTACAAATGACCTTTTTCTGCTCATTCGCAAAGTGGAATGACGAACTGGTCTAAAATGCTTAGCGGTATGGATGTGTATGTAAACGACAGAACGACAAACTACATTTTCGGATATGCCAAAATGCTCGTTTGTCATTATCCTTTCTGTTTCTCGTCTTTCTACTAATTATTGGAAATGAAGGAAAGATTCTGCAAGCGTCTTATTATCATGGAACAGGAATAGAAAGGTATTTTGTACCTGCCGTGTTGTAGTAGTAATGATGCCACAGCTGTCGCAACCTGTCATGAAATCCGATATCCCAGATTACGAACGATTGACCACGATTAGTCGCGATTGTCTCCTCATTAAATCCGATTGTGGGGATGGTCTGCACGGTTTTGTTCAGCTTTAACCTGTATAAACAAGTAGTTTTTCCTGGAGAATAGAAATACAAAATTATTCATTGTTAGTGCATGTACAAGTAGTCAAATGATCTGTCATTAATGTGAAACAAGACTTTAGTTTACATTCATAATATATGGGGGCATTAAAATCCATTTTTAGTAGGCCTAATGGTTTTATTCGTCCCCATCAGGGAGGTGAGACGAAAACTCACCTCCCTGTCCCTGTCATAGGCCTATACCCGACAGTTGGTTCCCGGCTCAATTTGTTACTGGCTCTGATACTTTTCTAGTAAAACCCTGAAACATAACTGAAATGATAATGGCCTGACCATCACACATAATTATGTGACCGACTGGCTTTTGACCTGCTGAAAAATTACCTGTTCCGTCAAGACCCAGCATAAGTAGTCTGGGCGGCCTGCACTGAAACCATTTCCGACAGAGACACTGACCCATGTTATCCACCGACGTAAATCCGTTCGGGAAAGGTATTTAAGCTTTTTAAGCACTCTCCAAACAGAACGAAAATCCACTCTTCAAATCACAAGAGAACGACATCCGACGAAATGAAAATCTGTTATAGGACTATTGCAGTATTTCTCGCTTTTGTAGTGCAACTTGTAGTGAACGAATGAGCTATATACCTTCCAACTTTTAGTGATAGTGCCTGTACAGTCGATGACTTGATTGGTTACGTGTCATTATAGTCAGCGTGTAAGGTCTGATGACTCGTATTGCGCCTCGTGTATGCCATCAGCATCATTGCTGTGACAAGTAAACACAAGGATGACGGCTACTATCAGCACTGCCGAACCGGACAAATCCGAGCCCGGATGTAGAGCAACCTCAGATCGCTCACGCTCTTGCGAAACATGTTCCGTAGTACTACATTCCTAACGAAATACATGAAGGCCGTATCTCTTTTCGGCAAAAGTTTTTGTTTCTATATCTATCCAAGATTCTCACATGAACTTTAAATATATAATACGCTAAATGATAATAATGTCTCAATTACTTTTGTGTTATGTATTTGTAATTGCAGTAAGTATTTTTAAAGAAACTCTTGAGTGGTCCACAATCTATATACAAGCATTGCTTTTTAGTGGACCTCTCAGTTGTCTTTCCCCCCTCTAGATATAACTTCGTATTTTCCGGTATGTATGCATATCTTTATAAGTTTGTTGACTATCGTTTATTTTTCGTAATGTATATCGTATTATGCTTATGATATAAAGAATTCCTCATTCACTTTGCGTTATGTTTTGTTGGAAGAAAATGAGAATGAAATAGATGAAATGAAATGAAATGAAATGAAATCGAATTATCAAAAAGGATGCCATACTAATTTAATTTGATTCACCCTCTGCACAGATAATTATAACACCAAGCCTCTCAACTCTCGATGTGAAGCTTTGAAAATTTGATGATGTAAAACAAAATGCATGCATGACCGAAATTACAAAAGAAAAAAAGATATTAAAGAAAGAAAAAAATGCTGAAATAATTTAATACAGAAAAAAAAATCGATATTTCAATTTTATTAAATTCAAATTTTATGAATATCAGGATTCTTTCAAATACAATAATCACAAAAAGTCAATGTATCATAACACAACAACATGAATATTTGAAAGCGGAAAAGAAAAATAGGCAAGTGCATGACATAATAAGCTATTGGAACGAAATTATTGCATTATTGAAAGAGAGAGGCTCACGTAAAAGACAAGCTTGCAAAGATGCTGACCACAAAATCAATTGGAATTACAAGAGAGAATAGAGAACTTGCCTATACTTGAAAGCCCATTTTGAGGAAGTGAATACAATGAAAATAACAACAACAACAACATATGGGTCAAAACAATATCGAATAGTTGTGCGTTGGTTGTATGAATTTCCATTTGCATCTGTTTGTACAGGGTCTTATTTGTTTGTTTGTTTGTTTGTTTGTTTGTTTGTTTGTTTGTTTGTTTGTTTTTGTAATACTCTCTTTCTTGCTTGCATCAGCTCAACTCAAAGGGTCACACTTTCCAATGAGGCTGCGATGTGTAGGCTAAAGGTTAATCCAAGAGCCACGTCAGTCTTTCGAGGCTCATAGGAGTTATTGCTATCTTTCGTTTACTCTTTTTTTTTTGTCCAACGTGGAAATCCTCCTCTCCTATCATCGCGCCTGTATATACTAAAAAAGGGACTTCCCCTTGCTGGAATTCTAATTTCCATGTATACGCTCTTTTGTTCATAGGGGAATATTGATGTACAGATTTGTTTTTCAAGGGGGGGGGGTACATACAGTTTGGTATTTGATATAATCCTCCTTCCCTCCACCCCTCCCCCAAGAAAAATGAATCAACGATTCTGAAGACAGCATGCAGTGTATTTGAAATCTGCTAGAAACATAGAAAATAATAAGATAGTATGGGATATTTTCAATCATAATTTTAAGAATATTTCCTATTTCTTTTAAAGGTGATATATAACTGGACATGTTTTATTTTGCTCTATATCTGGTGATGGACTTATTCTTGGATATGTTAAAAATGGCGCTTAGCCCGTGGCATTTTGTGATCAATCTCTTCATTAGTGATATGAAATTATTATTCTTACAGACCAATCAAATTAAAAGGAGCTCTGAGGCGACATAACGTACAATATTAGTGCATGTCTTGTGAAACCGGATAATTCCTGAAATTTGGCTATTCATAATTTCATCAAATATTTTACATCAAGTTCTTCTCCTTTTATGTTGATGAAACATCTACTGATTTGTTTTCCTGATTCAGCACTACCAGTTAGAGTCCTCTGACACCCTCCTCCGTGATTCATGTTCCACGCCACCCCCCCCCCCCTCCTTCCCTAAAGAGGGGGTGGGGAGATATGAAAATCTCGATTATACCATCATAAATGACACGATCAGGCTTGCGAAGAAATGGATAATTGACTCATGACACATCTGGGATGTGAACGCACGCTTTCGAACACAATCAGCATAACAATGGCACACTAAAAATACCGCGAGCGGAGCTATTCGTCAAACCCCATGACGTGGAACACCTACGGTACACCTTGCTCGCACTGTCGCAATAGTTGCCTTCATCTGTAGTCTTGTACAAGACCCATTGATTATCCTTGATGGTGGATGTGGGGCACGCGGAAACTTAACCCCTTGTCTTTAAATTTCTGAACAGCAAATCACCAATCTCCAGGTTGAAAAGTTAACAATAGCCCTAATTTCTTGTTGTTGATTTCAGAGAACAAAATTTAAAGCTCTCCTTCCATTCACATAATATTCCCGATTGATTCCCGATTGCACAAGCGTATGAGCGTTAAAGACTATATTTTTCGGCTCGGATTGTTATGGTTTGCACGCTTGACAGGACGGCAGGGCAACAAGCAACAATAGTGACAGGGAGAGAACAGAGTGTCAAAACTCCTGTCAAACTCACCACTCGCCTTGCCATTAATTTATATAATATTATGTTTGAAGATCATTCATTTATACATTCTAGGGTTGGATATGCTCTCGGGCCAACTGAGCCTTGATAATCAATCGTATTTTTTTTTCTTTTTTTGGAATGATATATTATGATTAGAACAATATTAGAAGTAGTTATATCGTGTATTTTGATTTAATTTCTTTGCCTCGTAATAATTGATTAATTAGAAACACCTGTATTAAGCGCTCTGTTTGTGTAAGTTACCATCATTATTACTACATTTATCAATTTTGAACATAATGTATGGCAATTGATAAAGTTGAGCGAGAGAAAGCTTGATTTTGAGGGAGAAACATGCAGCTAGAGAGGGGGAGAAATTTGAAAAGATTTCGCGAAATCGGGCCTCAAAGTGGGAGATATGTACCGCCAAAAGCGAGATCAGTTGGAGTTTTTGACTCTTTGGCATATATTGCTCATTTCATGTAAACATTTCGATATTTTCCAATTTATCTATTCAAACCACTTTCATGGCAATTGCCGTTGCGCACGTCGTGCTCTCACAACCAAGTGGTATATTAGTGAGCTCCGAAGTATAATTTATACACCAAGCATCCATGTACCATTTTAATTACAGGACGTTATACCAGCCTCACTTCTTGCCAGTTTAGCTAATGATTTCTTCATGATTGATAAGAACTGATTGATAGGCCCTATCAATGTTATCAGCCCCTACTGAGCGTGACAGCGTTTTTGGTTGATGTAAAGATAGAACGTGAGGAAATAAAACATGTTTTTATGCCGTCAGCATCATTATCGCCACGTTTGATAAGATTTGTTTTGTGCTTTCTCCACTGGTTGAAATTAGCATTTTCTTTGCTTCTATAGCCACGTATAGTAAAATGGCATGATCTCTCATCCGGGTACTCTAACATGCGCGAGCGGTATAGTATAATGCAGACCTATAATACAGAATGAATATAGGAAGGTGTCCTGGGTATCCGCTTACACGTGGCACAATTCGCATCATCAAATTTTAGCGCGGGCAGGAGCTCAATAAATAGGACGGTCCGCCGCGTTCGGCATTCATTTCCCGAGGTCCACTTGGTTCAGGAATATACACTCCTAAAGATTACTATTGTAACACCCTCTGTAAAAAAAAAAATACCTGCAGAGATAACCAAACCGGCGGAGCTTGATTTTTACAAGGATCACAATATTCAACGTTTTCTTTGCATTCTTGCATCACTTTTCGAGCAACACACCCGGACAAAAAATGGGTCTCCTGATTTCGAAGATGACGACTCTATTTCGGGAATGGTCGGAAGGCAGTCCGTCTAGAGTTTTGATGCTTGGACTTGATGCAGCAGGTATGTCTGCGATGTCTTTTATCTTTTTGTATCTGTTGGTTGTTCTTAGAACTCGATCACCTTTCTTTTTTTATTCTGAAGCTAGACAGATTAATAGTTGGATGTTTCAATTTGTTATGCTTGTCTGTTCGTTTTCAACTATTGTCAACCTTATTTGCTTAAAAAAGAGGAAAAATTCTAAGGAGTGCACAGATTACGGTTCTTAATTGTCTTCCATACAAGATCCTTGGCTTCAGTTGATTTTGAATTGTATCGATCTTTTTACATTACTGTTGAATGACGAATATTCTTTTACAGTTAGATAGCTGGATAGACAAATCGTATCATTCTTTTGCAATATTTTGAGGTAAACAATGTTTTTTTTTTCCTTTGGCGTAGAGAAATATGACATTTCAATGAATGCCATCCTATCTGTTCTGAAAGAATCTGTGTTCTTATACTTGCTCCTGATTTCAAAGCATTTTCTAATGATCGATGATGTGTTGAATCTGTCTAATATAGGGATAGCTATCGAAATCATTGTGAAAATATTGCAAAGGTTTTGTTTGTTTGCTTTTTCATTAATGAATAAAATATTCTTCAAAATACAAAATCAGCAGTTTTGGCAACAGCCAATGGTCTTACGAGAAATTCAACTGTTCCTATAATGGGAACATATAAATAACTGCAGCTTGATTTGGTTGTGATTTACTCTTCGAGATAAAATTGGGAATAGGGCTACTCATTCTTGTAGCATTTCACCCCTGCATTAAGTATCATATCACCTGCTTACATAAAATATTTTTAAAAAATGATAATTTCAAGACACAAACTGCATTTCCATTCTTCCGCCACTCTACTCTCTCACACGAAGTAATTAACCTTGACTGCAGCTTACTGTTTGGATTTTGTCGGATTCACTTTTTTCAACATAGGTAAAACAACATGCCTGTATAAGCTCAAGCTAAACGAGACCGTGACAACGATCCCCACCATCGGCTTCAACGTCGAGACCGTCACGCCCGTCCCTGGTCTCTCGTTCACCGTGTGGGACGTCGGCGGCCAGGAGAAAATCAGGGCTCTGTGGAGGCATTACTACTACGGGACTCATGGTATGTTAATCATTCTCTGTGCTGATTTGATTTGATATAATGATTTGATTATATTGGTTATGAAGACGCCGAAAGAATCTGTGTGTATCAATGCATGAATATATAACTCAGCCTTTTCGAATAATTACAAACTGTGAGGTGACGTAATGTTTCGTCAGGTTTGATATTTTAGACAGACATCATAAAGGGGGAGGGGGCATTTTCCTCTGTCCCAATTTAATCATTAATCATCAATCTTTTTTTTTTAGATCTTTATTGACGTCATTAATAAAGTGTTCTAACAAACAGCGTTAAAACACAGGCAAGCGATTTTTATTTGTAGTAAAACACGAATCATCATCACAGCGTAGACATCATAATACTCTGCCTTCAAATCTGTTTAGAAGTTGATAATTATGTAAGTGAATGAGTGTTCTCTCGGAATTCTTTTATTGTGTGGACAAGATGAAAGCACCAATGAAATAATGGAATTATCACAGTTTAAGGCAAGGAAGTAATTAAGTGATATTCCTTTATTTGCAGGTGTCATCTTCGTGGTTGACAGTCAAGACCGCGCACGTTTCGCTGAGGCCAGAGAGGAGTTGTTCGGCATCGTGAACGCACAGGAGATGACACAGGGGGCTCCAGTCTTGGTGCTAGCGAATAAGCAGGATCTCCCAGGTGGGACAACATTCCTATTCTTCAATCTGGATTCACAAATCTTTAAAAATGATTTATTGTACACACTCAGTATAAGTAGTGTAACCTAAATGATAACGGGAATGTAGAGTCTGATGATGCGTTAGGGGAAAATATCACTATGGAGTAAAATGGACGATGGCCAGATCTAAGCAACAGCCAAATGAGGTAAATTTGATTCATTGCAGGTGGATGAAGGTAATGAATACCATTCCCATTCTAAATTCGTTAACATCAACCGATTTTGTGACGCATCATGTTTAGGGGGCTTTACATCACGGCAGCCTTGCAGTGCTTACATATATTGTGTCAAAGTTCTCTTTTAAATATGATGATATAGAAAACAACTATATTCTTACGCATTCCACACTTTCTCATCATCCTTGATCAAATTATTAGGAGCTTCGGGTGTCACCAAACTCATTGATGAGCTGCACCTGCGCAACCTGACGCGAAACCCGTGGCACATTCAGGGCGCATGCGCGACGACCGGGGATGGTCTCTACGAAGGACTCAATCAGCTGGCGAAGATGATCCGAGAATTCAAAAAGAGTGGTGGGAAGGTGTCACAATGAAACAACCACATCAATCGTTCAAGCAGTATAAAATGAGACCAGTTATAGACGTATAGTTTCCGTTGAAATGGACTGTACCGGAAGTGAATTTCATCAATGCCGGCCCAAGCGACCTCACGCTGGAACACGTCACCAGACCGTAATGTGGCGAGTCATTTCCGTCATAATATTAGGCAGGATTTGATTTGTTTTCAAGGACCCTCCTCATTATTCGTGTACTGAACAAGAAAAAAAATTATCTAAAGGTCTGTTTTGCGGAACAGAGAAAGGATTTACTGGTTTAGCTGCAGTAAGAACGACAATTTTGAATGAACTCGTCGTCATTGCCAAAACTGGTCATGAAAGGAAAGACATTTTTTTTTTTTTGGAAAACCTAAGAAATTAAAGTGAAAAAAATGAGGGAAGGGGTGAAAAAAAGACATGCACATGATGCAAAATTATTTTATAAATAGATGGGCTGAAAGAGAGGATTTTTTTGTGTGTTTTTTAAGACCTCTAATCACAAGAAATATTGTGAATGATTAGCATAAAAGAGACGGGGAGAGAATATAATATTTTGGTGTTGTTGATGCAGACATAATAGTATTGAACCTTGAGAGTACTGAAGAGTACAACCTGTTACAGCATCAAACAGGTTAACACGAAACCTTAGTTTTCAAAAAAACACACGCACTAACTTTGATTTTCCTTCGAACAGTAACAAAGTCTTCATTTTTTTTAATCTAAGAGAATGTCAGAGTGTGAAGACCACGTCAGATCTTTTAATTCTTTATTAGATAAGTGCAATCTGCGATGCCTATTGAGAGTAATGTGATGAATTGTTTCAAGGAAAGGCTGCCCAAATCTAAAGATCAAAGCTTCGCAAGTTTGCTTAAGATAAGGTTTACTATCATGCAAGCAGTGTGGAAATCAATCAAAGGTGAAAAGCAACTTTGTCAATCATTCTCTCTCTCTCTCTCTCTCTCTCTCTCTCTCTCTCTCTCTCTCTCGCTCTGTATAGTATATCTTATGTCTCCACTCTCCCCTTTTATCCTCGTATCAAAATTTTTCTATTTTCTTATTATCTCTCTGTTTCTTTCAGTCAATATTTCATATTGACACTTAGTTATGGTGTTCTCAGACTATTTTCATTGTTTTTGATATGTACGAGAATACATGCACCGACAATAGTCTTTCATTGAGATAACATTCATCTACCTTTGACGGATTAGTGTAGTTTTGAAGAAAAAAGAACATATCTCTTATGTTTCAGTGTGAACGACTTTCACAGATACAGTTTAATATTGTAAAAAGATAAATAATAAAGAGGAAAGAAATTGTGATAACAAACAATCGGTCATTTTATTTGTTTGTTTGTTTGTTTGTATGTTTGTTTTTGTTTTTACTTTTCACATTCATTGCTACACTATACTTTATGAAGTTTGTTAATGCTTCGATTTTGAGACCATAATGAATTCTTATAAGGATAGTTATGTAAAAATTTGCGTAATGTATAATAAATTTATCCGTGGTATATGACAACTGTTGTTGTGTTTTAAAGAAAGAAGAGAGAAAAAAATGGGGGCCCTATACAACAAATAATATTGCCCCAAAACTGTTGACCACTGTTGACCAACTGTTGACCTTTGTGAACAGACGAATATGCAATGCGTTGGGGAAGCAGCCCTTGCTTTATTCTGAAGATGTACATAATAGTTTGTATATTTCTATGCATTGTTTCTGATATTTGCATTATTTTGTTGTAAAATAAAATACCTATTTCAAAACGATTCAAAACAATTGTTGCACATTGCACGCTTTTATTGTTAGGCATACACCTTGTAAAATTGATCCTGTTCAATATGTGTGTGACTGTGTGGGCTTGTGAAAGTAAGTGTGTGAATGGGAGGGGGAGTGGATTTTTAATTTGATTTTTTTTTATTACAGGAACACACTTTGATTAAAAAACAAACCAAAAACACTTCTAGCTGGAATGTTATTACAAGTACATGTTTACGACTTTCGACATTTTTTTTTTTTCGTTAAAAAAAGTCGAGCGCCATCTACTGCCATGGTCGTAAGAAAGTCGATGGTTTTTGCCTAGTTCGATGCAGTCAGAATGAAAGCATGCAATCAATTATTTGGTCTGATGCACACGTTTTGCTTTACATTTACATCATTGTTACGCAAGAGGTAAATCAATAGATTAACATCAGTCACATTAGATATGTTGGCAGGTGAGTAGAAGATGAGTTTGACAATAATTGATGTCTGTATTGTAGTACAAGGTGTGAGTTTCAGTTTCAGTCTATTTCATACCTCTAATATCAGGTTATGTCATCATTAACACATATTCTTGTATACTTTGTCAATAATAAACAAACAAACATACACACACATACACACACACACATACACACACACACACACACACACACACACACACACACACATATATATATATATATATATATATATATATATATATATACAATAATTTGATAATATAACTGGTCGAGATCAAAATTACGATTCGGGTTGTCGGAAAAAAAAAGAAAGAAAATCATATATTACCCGTCATGCAACAAACTGTCTGTTAGAAAATCCTTATCTTTCTATCCCAGCGCAAAAATCTGGTATAAGACACCAAGGACCTGGTGTGTGGAACTCATTGTCGTAGTTCTTCTCTACACTGTTTTAAATCATCCTTTAAAAAAAAAAAAACCTTCTCGCATTAATATCCCTATTTCTCGACAGAACCTTTGCTCACCGATCGATTTGAACTCTGTATGTCACATCTGTTATAATCACTGGTTTACTGTATAGAATGATCATTTTTTAATACAAAGTCTTGGGTAAAGTTAGTTTTGTTTTTCTTGTAGGGACCTACATAGCTCCGACTCAAACAGTGCAACTATATGACTTCTCTGCTCTCAACTTTTCCCATTCAAGCGTACCCCCTTCTTTGCCCATGTGAAGTTCTTTTCTGTCTCGTTATATTCCCTTGTGTTGTCCTCCATCGGCAGCCAAAATCGAAAATACTCGGAAGTTCAAGTTGTGTATCTGTGTAATATGTGTTTGGTTCATCATCGAGTGAAGAATAAAGGAGTATTGTAAGAAACCATATCGCCCATACAGAGACAGTTATCCCAGTCAAGCGCATCTTATCGATACTAGTTCCCTCTACACCGTATGCCTGCCTAATGTATATACACAATTGTAGCTACATTTCTTTTTATTACACTTGTTATTATCCTGATGTAAAAATGCTGATTTTGTCATGGTTTTATTTGTACAAGTGGAGAAATAAAACAAACTGAAACTATAAAACTGAAGCAGTTTCCTCTCTTTTTCTTTTTCTTTTTTTTTATTTGCCCGACATGAAATTTTACATGCCTCGGGCAAGCGGACACTGAGCGCTATAAAATAAATGTCGAGCCCTGTGTTAAATTATGCCATAACAAAAATGATGAAAATCAGGTGGGCCCGTTTCACTGACGCCGGATCTGGGACCCTTCATGAAAGGTAAAGCGAGAATAAGCAACAAGCCAAAAAGATATACAGAAACCCGCATGTACATGGCGTCAATATTTGGTACACGAATTGAACGAAAAAAAAAGAAAGAATAACAACTGCAGCAGCAACACGACAGCAGCAACAACAACAAATATGTCACGTAACATCACGATTTACCATATGACATTAGGGTAGTAACGTCTCTCTCAATTTCTGTTATGACTCCTCATTTTGTCAAGAAAGCCTAGCTCTTTGAATCTAATTATTAGTCAAAAAGTCAACAAACTCTCTCATCATATGGGAACGCCCATCATGGTAAGTGATTTCTTTTCTTCGCATGGAAGCGAGCATAGAGCTATTGCGTTGAGGGTGGACCCAGGCTTTGGAAGCTGCCTTTCTGATGATTTATAATTACTAGTCTTATGCCAGCTGGCCTTCGAACAGGTGGGCGTTTGATTCGAAGCCATCACCCGGGGTAAGTCGGGCGATGAGTCACGGTGATTTAAACAGACACAGAATAATATGCCCATATACATGTATAGGCTAAAGTCAATCATCCAATTACAGTTAACGGCATGGTCATCATCGCCATGATTTTAATCCCCAGAATTTGTAATCATTATTGTCAAGATAATGACTATGGTTACTAGTATATAAAACGAACATCTTCGAAAGTGTGGACACACCCTTGGAATATATAGGCCTAGATCATAATCCGTAATATATCGCCCTCCTTTAATTATGTACGCGCGTAGCACACTACCAGAGTGAAGGGATCGTAGTTTTACGAATTGGTGCTGACAAATTATAAACAGCAAATTCTTGGAGTTGAAAGAAAGTAGCACCGATACCTAAACAAACTGGTAATGAAGCTTATACATTCAGAGTCCAACGAATTAAATCGTCACAATAATTTCGCCATGCCGTTCATCAAGCCCGTTCCGCCTCCCTGCTGAAGCCAAAAACTCCTGCCTAGAACTCATTTACGAACACGACGAACGGACGCATAGTACAGCTTTGACAGGGAATGGCATTGAATTACTTCCGCGTTACGGAAGAAAATAATCGCGTCGGATTCGTGAGAGAATAACCCGGATGTTGGGTGTATACATTAAAATCCATTCTGAGATGGCGTCGTCAACGTGAATGTGAGTGTGAGGGACTGTTCACCTGTCTCACCGTACATCTGATCTTCTCGAACTTGTAAGTACCCTCTCCTATGAATTTGTATTTTATAAATATAATTTATGAGTCCACTCGAATACATGGTAGGAGAATATATCTAACGGAATAAACGCCTGTCTGGTGGAATGTTTGGCGTGTCAACAGGTAAACGAATGTCTGAGACGCTAGACGCGTCACCGCTGTGCTGATGACTATGTAGAACAAGAAGCGATGACGCCTGTTTGATCGAGCATACTGCGTAGTGCTAGTGCCGAACGTGTTGGGATGGTGCAGTGGGAGTGGTGGTATGGTGCATGGTGGTGAGCTGAGAAGTGGGCCATTTATGGGAAGCAGTGCTTGACTGCTTAATCTCCACCGAGTACTTGCTGTTCTCTCCACTGTAGTTTAATGTACTCATCCAATGGCTCCAGATTTTGAGGGTGTAAACCCTATTGACATTTGCCTTATTTGTGTAAAACTTTTTCAAAATACTGGTACAGAGAAGCATCTAGACCTAGAAATCTAGCTTTGACCTACCGGTGGTGGTAGTTTAGAAGTTCTGTTATATTTTGTTCATGTCTGTAGACTTTTTGTTGACGGTAAGTTGCAGGAATTAACCCCAGACCGTCAGCCAGTTGAAAGTTGAACTTGAAGTTGTAACATTATAGTGATGAAAACTGATGAAACGTTAGAAGCTTAAAATATCTCACATTCACAATTTGCCTGAAATTTTACTCATAATACTCTAGTGTAAAGAAAATACTCTTAAATTCACAAGCATGCATAAAAAATGCGATTTGCGGTACTCGCTCCAAGATAACTGCTTCAAATGCGTGGGTTGTTGTTTTGACGCACTCAGTTGCGCCGTAATTTTGAAACCAACACCCCTACCCTCTGATTGACAATACCTGTGAAATGCACGTAAAGCTTTTGAATGTGCATTTTATAATCTATGGTATCATTGTTTTGCTGTTGATCTTGTTTTTTATTGTGTTTTTCAGTAATATTTGGGCATCTTCAAATGCCCACTGAAGAATGCAAAACCACTGCGCGTAGTCCCATGCATGAAAGTTTGTTCTTTACGTGCAATGCTATAGAGGAGTGTCGGTTTCAATGATCAATGACAATGTGTTGGACAGCTACTATACTACTCTCTAGATCTTTACAGAGACTCCAACCCCAAGCACCTTCTGATCTGGAGATTCTCCCGCCTGAAACCCCTCGAAAACGGGAGACTCCAAGCTAATGTGTGCGAAGCGCACATCATGTGCGTGAAGCGTGAAGTTTCTTGCGGCTGGGGTCCAGGGCTTGCTTAAGGGCCCTGGAATCTCAAGGGTTCAAGATGCTCTCTCGTGCTATGTAAGGCTTATTTTTCAACATACAATGGCAATAAGTAAGAAATCCTTTCCAACGGGAGACACAGAGCCAGGGCGGGAGAAATTAAATCTCAAGTGGGAGAATGGGAGATTTTGCAAAAATGGGCTTTCGGCGGAAGATCTCCCGTCGAAAGCGGGAGAGTTGGAGTCTCTGTCTTTATAGGATCCGTGCTTCTCAACCTTTTCTAACCCAAGGCCCACTTTGGTCCCTACACTGCTACAGTACAAAGTTTATTTGACACCCAGCTACATGTGTAGATCGAATCCAAATCTTTTTTATTTTTATTTTGGGAAGCCATTTCATTGCTGCCCATCTGCGAGACCTTCATGGCCCACTGTTTGAGAAGCTCTGCTTTAGACTACACTTTGTGTTTAGGTATGAAAGCATTTTTATATTCAAATTAATCATATGTCAGCAGCTGGAAAATCCCAGTAATGAATTCGCATTGATGGCTTCAGTTAGTAATACTGGGTAGCAATTTCGAAGTGTTTCGCTTTGCAAAAGCAAAGTTATCATGTTGCAAAGTAATTGTTTTTACAGTACTAGTTTGTCAATGAATATTCATCAGACTATTGACTGTTTTGAGACAATATTGTGGCGGGCTTTGGTGACTTTTTAGGTCGTTTGTTGTTGTGTGTATCGCCCTTTTAGTTGTTGTTGTTTGATCGTCGTCGAGGGTGCACTGTCGCCACTACCACAGAATATAATGACCAAGAGTTATTAGTGTAGATGTCGTGTGTTTTCCAGAAGGATTGATCAACTCCGTGGGCGAGGTGTTAAGCCCACATGTCCGAGTGGTAAAAACATATACATAGTAAATCGACCCTTCGGAAACTAATAGTCTCGGTGGGGATGAGTTCTTAGGTCAAAGTACAGTGTATATGACCGAGGAGAGAAGATGGAATGTTAAAGGAGAGGTACAGTGTATATATGTGTAGTGTGTGTGTGTGTGTGTGTGTGTGTGTGTAGTGTATGTATGTACAACGTAGTAGATGTGTAGTAGTAGTAGATGTGTATGTTGTGTAGTGTGTGAAAATAGAAACTAAGTCAAGTGAGTCTTACACAGAAACAAAGAAAGACACAAGGTTGTAGTACTCAGATTTCAAGTTCAACAAAAACAAAAATCAAAGTTTAATATTCCTTTTACAAAGTTCCAACTAAATCGCCACTGTTACATTCTCTTTCACATAAATGAGACTAAACGCCTGAAGTAATTAAAACTATCTTCAAGTTACTAGTATTCATGCATGCCTATACAAACTACTTTGTATATTCTAATACAGATATATACATTTCGTTTGATTTGTTATGTGCCTATTGAAAGTTCTTCAGTTTTCACTTAGTTAATGACTCGCCAGAATTCCTAACAGTAACATTTCCTGAAACTAATACCAAGCATGTCTCTACACTCTAATAGAATTTGAATTTAACAAAAGATCCCAAAACATAAGTTGAAATTTTACATGGGGACATAGAGGGGGGGGGGGGGGGTTGTAGTTGATATGTAGAGGAGTGAGCAGATGCTCGATACTTGGAGTAGAATTCCAAGAGTCTCCTCTACATAGGGGGAGGGAGAAAGAAAGTAGTGTGTTGAGGAGTGAGCAGAGAGTAGCTCGTTACCTGGAGCAGGACTCCGGGAGTCTCCTGACGATCTTAAAAATTTCTCCTGCTTATATACTCTTAATGCGGACGTCGAGGGAAACACTACGCGGAGGTAGCTACGGTATGCGCTAAGCGCTGAACTTGTACACTCCGTAGATTTTGTGCTAGTTTGACGTCGCAAATATCTTATTATCTTGACAAATATCACTTTCCATAGTATAGGATCCGTGTTACAGTAAACTGTGAGTTATTTACCAAATGACCAGATACATAGGATAAACCAAATTTCTCTAACATTGACCAGAATCAACAAAATAACAGTAATTTTTACACACGGAGGATCCAAATCACACACTGACGTGGCTACGTCATCACAGCGATGCGAAGCCAAAGCTCGCATTCAAACTTGCATCATTTTGCGAGTTAGCTTCCGAAGAATAATAAAATTCACTTCTATCACCAAAAGCTAGTTCATATATCAGTAATTGCAACTTATTTTTCTCAGATATGGTGGATTTAGGAAATTTAGATATGAATTAAGATAAAGGGCCAAAGTATCGATGATAACGTACGAGGGAAGGTCCACAACCCTGAATGAACACTACGCGGTACGCGCATCTATCGGCAATGTTTTAGATCCTTCGTAAGAACTTAACATCGTCTTCAAACGCCATATTCCTTCATATTTCTGTCAACATGGGGTAAGTTACCACTCAAATATTCGCTACACATACTAAATCCTTCAATTACCAATATATTCCTGGCTGTAAGTTCATAACAAACGGGTATTCCCTACATTCTTCCATGCCTTAAAGAATGTATGACGTTGCTGAATGCAATGTGCAATAACCGTTTCTATACTAGTAGAGGACCGTAACGAGGTTGGCTCGTTACAATATCATCATATGACATAAATGCATTACATACAAAGATTTACAAAATAGGCAATGTCAATACTGGCCATCTGGTGCAAAGCATTTACAATATTGAAACATTCTGGCTGTAGATATGTTGGTGAAATATAGACACAGATTCCCCTTACAGCCAAGGCTCCAATGGCCCAACACTAATGCAATCTACTACAACTCAACTGTTCCACCATGCCAGATCTTGACCTGAAGTCTCCCCAACCCTTTTAATCTTGAGTGTTCTGATTGTAGGTTTCAAAGTTCTCGAATATGTTATACGTACATTGTATGTGTAATGACTTTACATGAGCAACGAGAAAAGCACTCTGCTCGGAGGGCACTGTCCTATAGATTATAATCTAGGAGGAGGATCACTACCAAAATTTTATAGTCATCTGTTCCTTGAGTCAGTCTGAACCTTTCCTGCTAGTTTCATCCAAATAAGGGTAAGAATAAGGGTCATATTGTCATCATTACATTTGTACATGTGCAGTTGTGTAAGCCAGGTTTAAATTTTATTTGAATGCTGTGAGTGTCCCGGTTTATTTTCCATGCACACAAATTCAAAGTTCGTTTGAACCAAGAAGCTGACCAAGTTTCAAGCTTTCACAGTTACTGTATTATTTTGCTCTAGTGAGACTGATGTTTAAAAATGAAATACACAAACCTCAAACATTCAAAGATGTACACTATAGTGTAATTCAATTAAGTTGAAAAATTAATCTTCAGATTCAGAAATGATTCTTATGGTCACACTGTAGATAGCTATGTTGAAAATACATGGTATCAGCCATTGCATGTACATTGTATCAATCCGTAGTATTGAAAGAAAAACAAAACAAAAAAGTCATAAACAAGAAACTGTTGATGTATCACTAGTGATGAACATACATGTACTTGTGTACATGTACAATCGAGGGAATGCTTTTTTACCTTCAATAAGAAGTCACTCTGTCTATAAAGAGAAGCATGCACTTGTATCATGTCTGCTAACGTCATCATATTATTAAAGAGATTACAGTGCAGTGTGTAAAGCATCGATGGTTCTACAATAACATTTGGAGAAGTTAAAATTCTCATATCAAACTCCACAAAGCGATTCAAATTTGTCATGCAAATGCAGTCATGTGCTAAATTTTTACCTCCGCCAAGGGAGGAGGTAACTGGTTATGTTTTCATTCGGCGTTGGTTTGTCTGAAGGTTTGTCAAAAGTTGTGAACAGATTTGGAAGGAAACTTACAGGAAATGTTGAGAATGACACAAGTAACAGATGATTAAATTTTGGTAGTGATCCAGGCATTTTTGTTGGATTCTATGAAGGATTTTCAATATTTTTGCAGGTAGGGTTAATGAACTTAGGAGTTCAAGCTTCACATTTTTTAGGTTTTCATACAATGTGTGCACTAAAGTGCGTGCTCTAGTTTCTTCTAGGGCGAGGCATGCTGCGCAGCTGAGGGTTTATGACGTAACAGAGGCTTCTATATTGGGAAATCGGGCAATTTTTCAGTATGCATACGCATGGGTGGAAATCACCAATCTCCATGGAGAACAAAATCATTGGTGGAAAAGCAGCTGCTTGGTGGAGGTCGGCGCTCTCAGTGTTTCCTTGTTTGCCATGTTATGAAAATGTACAGCTGTACATTGTATGTTGCTCTGTAATTCTTATTACATTGTATGTCATATATTGTGGCATCAACTTTTGTGTTAATGCATGAGCCATGCCTGCTTTAAAGTGAAAATCCCCACCTTGTTCTTCACTGCAAGTGCAATGAATGCAGTAGACTAAAATCAGATGTGCTGAATGGTCATCATAATTCTAATCTGCATTTAAGAAAACATTTTTGTTCGGTTTCTCAAGTAAAGTAGAGTTTTATATGCAGGTCTGCGGTAGACTTGTGAGGTGATGGCACCATTGCCCCATTCTGTGTATGTGGTTGCATTTAATATCTCTGATTTATGGCTATATACATGTAACAAGGTGCTATAACTTTATTTTACCATTCGCCCGGTCGGGCAAACAGTTTTTCAAATTTGCTGCAAAACACTGGCCCAAACATTAATTTTACTTGCCCGAAAAGAAAGTCCAAAATATAAGGAAATGATATAGAAAATCATGTGTTAGTCAAGGGCCCCAATCATTTGAATAGACAGCACACATTGATTCGCACTATATTAAATACGATGGAGTAGCAAACTTGTTCCAATCAAGTGTTGCTGTTGCATTGCCAGGGGTCGCACTTAACTTTTTTTTTTTTAACTGGCCAGGCGGACTACTTAGAATCAATTTTGACACTGAAGCAATATTTTGGCTAGCCAGACGGACTAGTAACTTCAGAATTTTACGATTTTTAGCTAGTCCGACGTGATTTCGAGTGGCCAATGGCCAGCGGACCATCGCCAATTTCGAACCCTGATTGCATTAGGGCTTCTTCACGTAAGTGTTGAAAAGATGCTGAAATGAAATATAAAGTGTGTTGCATCACTATCTTTGGGGTTCTGTTTGGTTGACTTTGTGGGTTTGTTGGGGGGGGGGGGGGAATACATGTAAGTACCGAATAAAAGGTGGCTTCAAAACTTTTTGCTTGCCATTTGCTTCTCACTAAGAAAACACTTGCCCAGATTGGATTTTCACTTGCCTCTGGCAATCGGGCAAGTGCTTATGTAGCACCTGAGTATGCAAAAGGTATGATTTACAACTCTAATTGGAAATTCCCAGTAGATCAGTAAATCAGTAGATAAAGTGGAAAGTACATTAGTTCTTGTCATGAAGATTATGTACTGCACATGTTGGAATGCCTAGGCAGTATGTTGATGACATCAAGACTGACGTGTACATTGTACTCAGAATATCCAGGGAGATTAGAGAAATCCAGAATGTGGAATACAATGTAACAGCAATGCAGTGGGGCAATTGAATAGAGAGATCAAAGAATCAGAAAACTTCTGATATTTTGTCAAAAAGGGATTTAAATTGTCTAACCATTGTAAATGCGAGGAGTATAAACAAAATGCACAACACAAAACAAGACAGAGCCATGTTGAAGTCTGGATTGAGCATCAGTTTACCATTTTCTTTATACAGTTGAACCTCTCTTATCCGGCCTCCCTTTATCCGGATCTCTCTATTATACGGACGCAATCTCGCCGTGATTTTTTTAAAATAATTACGGGAGGAAAGGGGGATTCCCAACTCCTTGAGAACTCCTACACAAACACACATGAATTACATATTACTTCCAACATGATTAACATACATTACATCAAATTTCCTTCCAAATTGCTTACCTTCACTTCAGACATTTTAACATCCCCAAACATCCCCAAATCATCGCAAGAACATGGACAGATTATGCGCTCGAGTCCTCTCATATCGCATTGCCACATATACATGTAGGTCCATACACAGCCGTCGCCCGTCGATATGACTAGATAGACATGCATTGTTTCGAGATGGATCGAATTTTGAAGCGTAGTTTCGTCGACTCGTACTGTTTATTTTCAAGATCTATATTTCTTAATAATTATTTAGGTAAATCATCCCAAGAATTTATAAAAGAAAATGATTTCATTCTTGCAAACACGAACCTCTATTTTGGGGTCTGTTACTGAGTAGAACAATGAAAAGGTTGCAGTATACACATTACTATATGTGGTACTACAATGGGCTACAGACACATCAGTACATGTGTATGTATGTACACTAGTGTGTATAAAGCATTGAGTCTCCCGTATCCGGCCAAATCCCTTATGCGGATGAGCCCCCGGTCCCGACTTGTCCGGATACGAGAGGTTCAACTGTATTGTCAAATTAGTATTTTGGGAAACATCATTTAAAAAAAAAATGATACTTTCTCTTTCTGAAATGAGATCTGCTTGCAACAATATCATGGCGTGCTTTATGCAGTTTTGAGATTTACACAGCGACCCCAAGAAGTTCATGCCTGTCGTGAGCGTGGTGATTGATGTGTTTCAATTACTGTCAATGGCACATTGTTCAAAGTCAATATGCCGGGTGATGTGTATTCAGCATGTGAGAAATGAGGGTCAAATGCGGCAACAAAGATGCTCAGTCACAAATGAATATCCCAGTCAACGTTTGAGTGCAGAGTGAATGTGTGTTACACGAATTACTTTTATGGTGTACCGTATGTTGGCTATAAAGGAAGTGGAATGCTTTCAGCTGAAGATTCCTGAGTGTGCAGGGTTCGTCCACTCACACTTTGATTGAAAAGCTACAAATGGGAATAGCATGTCACTGTGCTCATACATGGCTAGGTGCTTAATCTCGGAAGGAATTTTAATATCCTCTTTGTGGAACAGGTCCTTCAGATGATCAGAACTACACAAATTCCTTTGATTCTTTATCGGCCAAAGTGAATTGTAACACTTCTGACCCATTAAAAACTTGCCATGATACAAACATTTTGCCTACTGTACATGCATGATATGTACAGTACGTTGTACACTGATTAGTAATTTATACTCACATCGTGTGAATGTATTGTACAATTTTTTTGACGGCATGAATTAATATATGAGCTACAGTGACGTAAAAAGAGCTTTGTAATATTTTTTATACAAGTTCTTTTACTCTTTATTTCTCTATTGTACAGTTCAGTTGTATGATACAAGTTAGAATGTAGAAATGACACTAATATACATTTGTAGTGCAGAGGAATGTAGTGTATTTGGAGTGCTTTTAATACAATAATTCACTGTTTTGATGATGTTTTGATATCTTTGAATTGATTTATCATAGATGATTATTGATTACTGGTACATGTATTTATAAATACTGATATTGTGTCTGGATGTTTTTGTTTCTCACTCTATGTACACATGTGTTCCTGTACACTAGTGTTGATATGGGGGTAAGTGATGCACTTGCACTGATTTTGTAAAGCCTGCTAACAAGTTGCAACTACATTGTGTAATACACTTGCATCAGAGGTGACCATTGTGAAAAATCCTGCTCATTGGACTTCATTCATATGATACTAGAGTGCAACAATACAAAATCATGTAGAGAAGGATGCAAAATTTGTAATTAGTGCTGCACACTTGAATAATAACAAGTGGAATGGGAAAAAAAAAATCCATGCACATATCTTTCACAATAGCTAGCTACAATGTATGTCAGAGCATGATTCCCTTTCATAAATTGTCATGGTGTAGTGCAAACATGAGGTTCATCTGTACTGTAAGCATACTAACCAATTCAAGGCAAATGTCTACTCCATGTTCAACTTGAGTGCAACAAAAAGACGTTTAGTCAAAGCAACAGAACAGTCAGTGTTTGGGAGTTTCCAGGAAACAGACTGCAAATTCACATTACATTGATTAGGCAATGATGCCAATGTAAAGCAGGTCTTTATTTTACGTGTACAATATCATGTACTAACAGTGTCGATATCCAGTTTTTATCATTTTGGTAGGGAATGATATTGTGTTTTTTTTTCTTGAAATTCATAAACAAAAACCACAAAGCAATTACCACTTTAATAAAAAGGCATCAAATTTGAAATTTCAGGAACTTTCTAACACCGTACATGGACATACTTTGAATATTGAGTTTCCCATCTTTTATTCTTGTACCTGTAGTCAATTTGAACATGGAATGTGGTTATTTACTCCTTTCGTTGGAGTTTCACGTGTTGAAAATTTCTGTAACTGTGTGGTTCAAATGTATAGCAGGTTGCAGCTCATCAGACATGTTCATTGGCAAATGGGATTTTCATCATCATTACTGCGTGTAGACTTTCATTTTTATTTGTTTTTGTGTGGAAAATTAGGATTTACACATGTAGCAAGCAGGAAATCAGTAAATTTGAATCATGTTATGGGACACTTTCTGTGTGGATATCATGGGATATTGCAAAGTTCATCACTTACAACAACTTGAAGGAAGTGTATGTATGGCCTACAAGTCAGTCTTGTTTTATTTACAAGCTTGTATATTGGAGGGAGATTGGGCCTCTGAGCAAAGTTTATGAATTCCATTAATTACCTGGTGGTATGCTTGTGAGAATGGCCAAGAACATTCTATAGTACAAACTGTGATTAAGACTCATTTACAATGATGAAATCCAAAGCATGAATTCAGTCACATGTGCAACATGTACATTGTACAATGTACTTACTGTTTAAAATTGAGACTGGGCCTTATAGGCAAAGTTCCTTTAACCTCAATATGCTCAAAAATTTTAATTTTGCGAATCTTGGCGCTCACAAAATTAGAATGCACACAAAAATTCCTCGTTTTACAGTACTATCAGGCGAGGACACACAGTTTACAACATTGCAAGTTTTCTTTTCTCAATTTTGAGTGAGAATGACCCAGGTTACATTTGCGTCACAAACTCCCATGGTCTTTTGTTTAAATGCAACCTTCCAATTAGGCTTGCATGCAAGAGTCCTTAAAGTTTTATACAAATTGCATGCACCAAGGCACTTCTACAAGTGATAACCATTTTAAACCCAGCTTCACCTCTCCCCTACTGTATCATGTTTTAGAGGTCAAACCATCTAAAGGTCCTGTTTACCTTTTGAAGCAGTGATTCAAGATATCACATTTAATGCACATACAACGTGTAGTACACATGTAGGTCTGTTGTATCACAAAACATCCTACCATTAGACATCTTTTGCAATAAAGCCAAAAATATAAGGGGATATCAATATTTCTCTCATTAAACCGTAACTGTAGACGGTTTAGTCTGGAAACATTTTTTATTATAACTATTGTTCACATTTATTGTATACATTTAACAATTCAATAATGTACTTAACATCGATTATACAGATTCAAATTTTTACAGTGGTTGTTTGTGTCCCTAACTCACGTTTTAGAAAATCTATTTCAAAGCACTAATGCTGGGTTTTTGTTTCTTCTGCAAATGCAAATGGTAAATTATGCCTTGAAAGTCTCAAATGAGTATGTACCAAGAATTAAGCAAAGCTGGATCAGAAATCTCTTGTGTACCTTGATTGGCTGTCATGGAAAGTGTAATCTGAGAATTGTGTCAGCGAGAAACATGAGTTAATTTTGTTTATGAATGAAAGTCACAAGATAACTTGAAAGATGATTGTAATTAAGTTTGCCAAAAAAAGGTTCTTTGTAAGTGTGAACTCCCCTATGGGTCATACAAAGTACATTGCAAATTGGGAAGAGTAATGTAGATGTTCTTTTTGCTTGGATTTATTTATTACTACCAGAAAAACAAATGAAGCTGCTTACTTTGTAAATTATTTCTTCCTCTTTGTTTCAAATAGAAAAGCTTGTCACCCAACATGGACTATAACATAGCATCCTAATTGGGAGCATGCATACTACAGTACATACTAAATTCTTTGCAACTGTTGTTTCATAGTACGATAGCAATGAAGTAATACAGTAGTAAAGACATACATGCACTGCAGAAATAGTAGTGTAGAAAGGGGAATGTACACACACACACAAAAAAAAAAAAATTGTTTGTACAGTGTACATGAAGGGGTCTGGTTACAATAACTCCATACTTTTAATCTCACAACTAACAAACTAAACTTTGTACCTTTTAAGGACAATAGTCTTCAGTGTCAAATATTTGTTTATTTTGCTATGTTACTTCAAGGATCCATCAAATTTTGCATCACTTTAATAATAGCAATCATGCATTTGAAGAGCTGAGCATTTGACACCTAGATCAAATCAAATATTTGTATTTTCAGGAACAAATTACCTCTCTTTGTGCCCATGTACAGTGTATTTCAGTGCAAGTTTTTAATATTACTGGAATACTGGTACTGAAGCAAACACATTCCATCCTGTAAACAGATATTTCTGTCAGAAATTTTTCCCTAAAAAATCTCAGCTGATCAAAAATAAAAATCATACAAACTGGCATAGAGCAACACAAGTAGATTTATAGGATAATTAATGTAGATATGATATCTATGCCCAGCTGTACTGTATGTTTCTTTTATTTTTATGAGTTACAAAACAATATTGAGGGGCATCCTTGGTACTCACTATTAAGAGGGCGGGGGGGGGGGGGGGGGAGGGGAGTGGGACTGTGTTTGTACAGTGTACATTGTACATACACTGTATTGTACAGTTGTACTTTATATCCTTTCCCTATAAAGTAAGACCACTTCAAATTCAAGTTTATTTTCATAAAAGGAATGCAGTGTGAATTTCATTGTATAAAGAACAGCAAAAAGTTTTAGCCATAGTGAATTAAAAACCCCAAAATGATCATATGAAATGTTGACCTACAGTATGTAATTTGTACAATGATTAATCCTTTGTTTGAAACATAGACAATTGCTATGCAAGGATATACAAAATGTCACAACTCACTTCTCATGTCTTCGAAATCATTGTATCTGGTTTTCACCAAATTTGTTTTGGTGGTGGCTTTCTTATGAAGTTGAAAAAGTTGAGACAACTGTGCAAATTATGGGATATAAAGATAATAGACCTACATCTTGACAGCTTTGCACAAATTTTAACTAAATGAATCCCTAGCAAACTAGAGAAGCACGCGAGTACAGACCTTGCCTGGGCAAAGCACACACTTTTATAGTGTGCGTATGCATTACATCTCAAAAAATGCGCAGCCAAAATATTGAAAATTCTCCTTCATAGACATTCATAGAATCTTTACCAATTTGTGTATCACTACCAAATTTTAATCATTTGTTTTTTGTGTTATTCTCAACCTCTCCAATTAGTTTCATCCAAATCCGTTCACATCTTTTCGAGTTATTTTGCACACAAACAAACAAACGAACGAATAAACAAACATACAAACGCCGGCAAAAAAATAACCTCCTTTGCGGAGGTAGATAATACAAATATGACAAGATTCCTAATTAATCCTAGTTACCTTGTGATTAAAGCTTTGACACATCGATAGTTTAGAATATTATGCTGCACCTTCCTTTTGTTTTCATTAGAATGTGCATACAATGAGATAATACTCTGAAATGTCAGTATGTTGCACCCATGCACAGTGCTAGTGTGCTGAATATAGTTCAGGCTAATTCTGCAAGGCCCCCGCCCACGGAATTCCAGGCATTACTCACTTACATTTGATTTTGCAGTCAGATTAACAAGGGAGCCCGCCCACAGGTGTTCTATGGACGTCAAATTAAAGTTCTGTGTGACTGTTTCCCGAATCAAGCAATGTAGAGAGTAGGTTGTGTTCATTCCCTGTTCTCACATGATGGAAGTGTTGCAGGTTGTATGTGCAAACAAAACACAGAATGATACCATTGCATTGCCATCAAAATCACTGTTTTCATGATATCACTGAGACCTGTAGAAATATTTTAATTCTTCCACCATAGAAGTACGGCTCGTCATATACATTTTGAATGCAAATATTTTGCGTCATTTAGCAATGCAGTGCTGGACATTACTGCACAAACTGTACAATGTAGTACGCATATTTATGTCATTGTGTACAACAAAATAGGTCATGCAATAGCACAGACTGTTGATACAGTATAAAACTAAATCTTGTTTCTCTATCCTACTTGTTCTTCTGTATCACAATGTGATATTTGTTCATTTCAGAATGTACAATGAAAATATATACAGCTGTACATACAGTTACATGTACGCCTTGCAAGTTGTTTATACGGTTACATGTGTATCAGAAGTGACATGTTACATACACATAATGTACATACATTTTGTAGACGTAGATGTCAATACACAGAACATTTGGTCTTTATTGAAAATACTAACTGTAGTGACACTGGTCAACATACCCATATTATCAACACTGTTCACCATTCTTTTCTCATCCAGCTGGTTGTACAGAGGTTTGCATTTCATACAGTACCACTGTTTGCCGTATTCATATGTCTGCAATTTACATACCCAAACATTCATATGCAGCGTGTACATGTACATGTACAGTAGACGTAGTAATTATAGATTTTGGTAAAAGTTGGTCTTGGAGTTAACTTTGCTTTTTATGTAAAAAATGGCATAAAGAACTCATCAAATCTGGATATTCTGCTGAGGGAGAATTTAATAGATTTTAAAGTGAAAGCAGCCCAGAGACAGGTGTACAAAGAAATACTGGTACAATTTATCTGTAGACCTGTATCTGTAGTCATATGATACTTCTATACTTATGTTATACATAGGTATACAATGTACATTACATTGTGCAGGAGGGCACTTTTTGTGTATATCGCCATCAGAGCGAGCAGTGTCCGGCAACCACTGAGTGTAATGATGGTGATTGGTTGTATGCATTGTGAGCTTTTATCCTCATTAAGATTGGACTCGACACTAGTCTGGCTTCAAGACATTGTGAAACCGGTGACATGGCATCACAAGCTTATTAAAAGGGTTTTGCACATTACTACAAGGCTGTCTGATGTCCTGTGAAAATGGTAAACACGCTGTACATGTACACTACACAAGGTACAGGTATTACAATATTAAAAAGGCATCAGGCAAAAACGGCCATGAATACGAGGGAAGTTTAAGTGTAGCGTATCTTAAAATTTTAATGGATGTGGGCCTACCTGTTCTGTTCATTGGACATTTAGATTGTGATTATGTACTTGTAGGCCCTGAGCCATGGAAAGATACAAATTTGTAGCTCTCCTGGATCATGTGTACTGTTGTGAATATGGTCTTTCTACAATTTACGTGTATCCACATGTGAATTGAAGGCCGACATACAAATGTTTGTATTCAGTATCTGATGATGATGTTTTATTAGGGATTATGATAGTGTTTCTCTGCAAGAACACAGGCAAGGCACTCTGTACTGTTTATTACATTGTATGTAGGACCTACATGTATTTCCTGTGCATTTAATTGTGCCGTATGACAAGAGACACACACCCTTCTTTGTTTGTTTGTTTTTTCTGAGAAAAAAGAATGACTATTTCTTCACATCCTGACAAAAGGATCTAATTTTACTATCCCTGATTTGAGAATGATGTTTTGCCTACAGATACATACTACAAGTGCTGCAGTGTAGCACACGTGTACGGTCCATGATCAGTCAATGGAACCAGTAAGTTTGATTTAATATACTGTAGTGTACATGTTGTGTAGATTGGAAGCCCCGGTACCAATGGCTAGCTCAGATCTCTTTCCTAAATGCAAGTTACAACTCAGTTTGTCTGGTGCACAAATCAGACAGGAATTTCACGTCCCAGTGATGAAGTAGAGGGGTCACCAGTGGGACATAGGTTATCTGGAAGACAGTAGACAATACCAGTGGTTCAGAGTGTAGCCATCACTGACACATATCATGCATTCTATCAATTGATAGACCTGTCTACTCTTTGTTACCAGTAGCCAGTGATACAAACAAACAACAAATGGATATTTCTTTTAAACTACATGTAGGTCATACTGGGAATTTGTGTATTGTAATTGTATCTTTAAATATTTTGGGAGTCAGGGTCTAGGGGTTCATGTTTAATCAAGGGAGAAGGTACAGCATTTTGCTATCTTTTATGTAACATGGTGATATCTTCTATTACCGGTACCAGTAAATGTGTTGGATATAAAATCAGTCTGTCAAAGGAGTCACCTCAGATTTTAGACAACAGTATACAAATTGTTTGTGCGAATGATGCATTTTTGCTTATCTCCCCCACACACATGCACACTACATGTAGTTTAGTATGATATTGCTAAAGGTACTGCAGTAAAGATGAGTTCCTACATACAAATTGTATCCACACAGTCCAATTCTACACATGTTATACATTTTATTTATGTTATTTGCACATGAAAATATTTATAAGAAATCCATATGGTGTTGTTGATAATTTACATGTAGCATGTGGAAACAATTCATTCTGCCCATGGCTATAGTACGTATCACCAAGTCATCACAGCGTTTGTTAAGATTTGATGAGAATGAGGCCTGTACATTGTAAAGTGACAACTGTACATTTGTACCTTCTGTTGAATTCATGTTAAGGGGAAATTCAGTGAAAATGTGTGTAAAACCAGTGGCAGACTTTTCAGGTAATCGAACCATTACGCCATCTACATGTACTGTACATTGTAGATCATGCTTTTGACAGATTCAGAATATACTTTCCTTGAAGTGAATGAAAACATGCAGAACTTAGAATCCTGTATAGAGTGCTGCATTCACATAACCTTTTCTACCACTTGCCTGGACAGGCAAGCAGACTTCCAAATTGTTGGAGGATACTTGCTCAAACATGAATTTTACCTGCCCGAAAATAAAATCCAAAATTATAAGAAACTGATTTTTAATAGAAAATCACTTGTAAGTCAGAGCTTTATAAGGCACTGTCATTTGAATAAACAGCTCACATTGATTCCCATGCTTTAAACACATTGAGTACTATAACAAACTTTGGACATAATAGGACTTTTTAAGTGTTGGAAAGTTGCTGAAATGAAATTAAAGTGTGCTGCATCTCAATACTCAAAGCAATCATTATTTGAGCTTGTAGTATGGTTGACTTTGTGGGTTTGTGGGGGAGGGGGGGGGGGGAGGAGGAACTGTGGCTCAAAACTTTTTCTTGCCCAATTTGGGCAAACATATTTTCTCATTGGTCCAAAACACTTGCCCGACATTGACTTTCACTTGCCTCGGGCAATAGGGCAAATGCTTCGGTCTACATGTACACCTTGCTGTATAGACAAAATGCAAGATCAGATTCAATTGCTGCATGGAGCTCCTTGGTTGTTATCGTCAGATTTGATGGTGCTGTCACTGCACTGCCTGTATGAATTCATGCAGATCCTGTAGTTTTTGAAGTGAGGAATGTTTCCCTTTAACTCAAAATGCTCAGAGTTCTGTGCAACCCAAGCTAGCTGGAGAGTAGTTTGACAAGCTGTGCCTAGCAGCAAGGCAGAATAGCTATCTCCCGAGGGGTTCAGCTGGGTCTTTTCAATTTGACTGGCTGCTCAGCAGGGAGAACTCTACTCATAACTCTGCCAGGCAAGATTCTGTCTGCCATGGGACCACATCTTGCACAAAATGAATTCTACAATACAAAGCAGTAGCAGCGTTCAGTCCAGAGTTGCTTTGGATTACGCGCTGGCACTGCAGGTTCGAATAAAGTGGTGTCTTATTGGCAATAAATGCAAGCTCTTTCGTGCATGTAATAAATGCAATACGGTATAGTGAGTGATTGTGGCCCATTGCCAGAAAGCATCACAAGATGACACAACTCTCTACATGAAAGCAATTTTGTGAAGAAATGTAATACCATTCTGCATCTGGATTACATGGAATAATTTTTCCAATCTTGGATATCAGCGATGGACTACAAATATGTAAATCTGCCTAAAGTACTCACTGGGCATGAGGCATGTGTAAAGCATTTTAAATGTGTAGTTTGCTATGTTACTGATCTGGGGACCGTTTCATGAAACTTTTTGTCGGTGATTTACACTGACAACTGTTAAAAGCTACTGCAATCCTTGCGTCTGATTGGCTGATAGCAAATTTGTCTGTGAAAACCTCCGACAAACTCGTTGATGAAACGCCCCCCTGGTGTAGTTGACCCCAAAAGTGCCTGGTGATGGTCCTGAGTCTTGCTTTAGTATCTTTATAATGATTTTTTTTTCTCATTTGTGTATTGGTATACATTGTATATCGTAGTGTATCCGACTTATCATTGATGTTCTAAATTCTGTCGTATTTATAAACGTAGTTGAGTTCACATCTACGTACATACGATTGAGAAAAATATGAGTATATTTGAGAGATCAATTTCATTTGTCCACCTATGTACAGTGCCTTGTAGGGACTACTGTACAATTGGAAGATACCGATTGTCTGCCATGCAAATGATACAGCATGAATTTTTAAAACACCCTTAACCCATTGAGGACGGACTGATTGTACTACAACAGGCATTTCCCATTGACCCCTGCCCGAGTATACTTGGGACTCATCTTCAATGGGTTAAAGTGCTTGCATGGAATGTGTTCCAGAGTGAGTAATACAGCCTTCAAAGTTTGCCTCTTGATTGATTGAATGGTGATATTGTCTTGAGCTGTTGAAGAGAGCAGGGCCCCGTTTTATCAACAGATAAAATTGATTTTAAATTTCCTTACTACACAGGCTGCCATAGACTTACAGTTGAAATCAACTACTGTATATAGTCAATTTGAACTCTTCATAAAACAGGGCCCAGTTACTGTCCTGCAACTAATTTTCAGTGTTTCATCTGGCTATTTGTACCGTAGCTCACATAAAAGATGACAAGAATGCTTTTATTTAAAAAAAATTATCTTATTCATATTAGAAGCTATACACTTTCTATATCAACATTGTTCTGTATGAATATACCTGACTACCAGTTCTATGCTTTTAGTCTTATTTATAATAGTTATTAGTTGTTTTTAGCCTTGGATATTATTAATATCTTCATACTATTTAAATAATATGCCCATTAAGAAGAGTAAGGTAGTCCCTGCTTTGAAGGGGCGTTAGCCTCTGTTGTGGAACCACTTTGTGTGTATGTGAGTGATAATTTAGTGAAATTAACAAATTTCTACCCAGAGTAGAGGTGACATTGGTATGCTATGGGGGGGGGGGGGGGGGGGGGGGGGGGGGGGAGGCCGGGCAGGGCAGCCAGGTATGTCCAGCTATTATACTGTACTTGGTTGGCATTCAGACGTACAAGTAGCTTACACATGTGTAGCAACTTGGGGCATCAAGTGTTCTCGGGACTGTGTACCAAGGCAGGGTCAAGTCTGAAGGTCAAGATATCTAAGATGGATCAGGTGCAGCTGTGTGTGTTGTAAACAGCATTGCTTTACTATTATTACTCTATATTCACTGCAGGAAGAAATGTTATGACACAAGTCCCTGCCTTATAATAAGACTGTGTACGTACATACTTTGTACATCCCCATAATTGGGGGACAGTGACTGTATTATACCATGGACCTAGCACTCCATGATTATACCATTGTGTCATCTCTGTCAAAGTGTCTTGATCCTGTACTACATGTACTGTACAAGTATGTAATCATGACTGTCAATGAATGTTATTGTTTTATTTACTGTGAAGAGTCAGTTGTTCATTCACATCAATGGAATCACTGTCATATTGAATACCAAGGTATAGTAACTTGCTGTCACCGATCTCATTGGCGAAATACCACCATGATAGGTACAAGTGTACCATGGTATTTCAATTGTTATCACTATTCTCATTCATGAAATACCAATTTAATACTTGCTAGAAAGTACACCTCTCTTGAGGTATTTTTTAAGCACAGTGCATTCGCTTATAAATATCTCCTACCACTGACCAGGAGAAGACAAGCAGTGTGTCAGGTCATGTTGAAACACATACAGCTGTACGATGGTTGGTATTTCTTGACAGGATCCACACTCTCATGTCGCATGCGTAATTCACACAAACTTTGAAAACTTTGAAAAATTCCACAAGCAAACTGTTTGTGTCGCATTAAAAAAAACCAAAAACACTGTGACAACTATTTCTTTCCTACTAACTTGTACATGTACAAATGTATGTTGTGATACTTGCATTTTATGTGTATTGTGAAATCGTACCCGATGGGTATTGTGAAGTTTGTATGAAGACATGCTTCATGGAGAAACATTGTACCTGTAGTGGCTTTTTCGCTTTAACCGTAGAAGGCTAGTCCCCACTATTCTCGGGCAGGTGTCTATTAAAAATGGAAATGTCTGTGAAAGCAAAATCAGCTCATCCTCAATGGGTTAATAGCATTAACACATTTACATTAGAATAGCACACAGGACACTGTACATGTATGCCTACTGTGATACATCATGTACACTGTATGCACTGAATGACTGTTCCTGCACTGCTTTGAAATGAACCTAGATACAAGTACACCATGCATACAATTCAACTTTAAATACTGTCATCGCATTTCATCTGCTGTAGTGCTTCTTCACATATAATAGAGTAGCCATAAATGATGTAGAATGTAGGGTCTCCACAGCCACTCATACAGCCCTGTAGTGACTTTGGGCTATGGTGGAAAAACTTTCCAGGTCAGATTTTACAAATTGCATGCCCTCTTCCAAAGTCAAGCACACACACACACACACACACACACACACACACACACACACACACACACACGCACACACACACACACACACACACACACACACACACACACACATACACACACAAACAAACAATCAAACAAACATTAGTATGTAATCACACACATGCACACAATAATACACACATAAACACCGATACACAACCGCAAATATATCCTCAGTAAGATTTTGTATGCACGATGTTGGCATACCCCGTATTAATTGCATTGATGATCCTCTCTTAGGGGTAACTGCACGAAAAAAAAAAAAAAAAAGAAGAAGAAGAAAAGATTGAGCATGTTTTATATCCACTGTATCAAAATTCCAAAGTCAGAAGTAGCAGATCTTTTCAGTCATCCTCATATTACATGTGCATGTCTGTGTTTCTATTGTTTGTTCTCTGTACAGAATCTTCTCAACATGGCATCACGGAAAAAGAACCACGGCCGGCTGCTGATATCCGACCCATCCAACTTTGAGCACCGCGTCCACACCGGCTTTGACCGCAAGACGGGCAAGTATGTTGGTCTCCCGCCCCAGTGGGCCAGCATCATCGGGGGCGAGGAAAAGAGGCCCAAGCCCATTGTTGATCCATCCTGCATCACCCAGACAGAGGCGTTTGAGATGAAGGTACGTGACCGTGCAAGATAATTCGTCGGTGTGTTCTATTTTGTAATGCCAATACTAAGGTCGTTATACTGCCAAAGCTCGAGCAGAGATAGCAAATCGCTGTTGTTTGCTGTCTAAAGTTTTGACAAACTTTATATCATGGGTGGTGTGACATTGTATTTTGGAATAGATTGGTTGTGTTTTCCATGTGCCATACATGAGAGAGATATGATTACATTGGGGCAACATGCATTATTATTACTCATCAGACATCTAAACCTGGCTTTGGTCCTACAAAATTGTATTCCCCTCGTTTCTATGTGCCAGCAGGGGTATATTATGATATTTGCATGTTAAGAAAGATAGGAATATAGCATCCAGACACTTGAGCTCCCGCTAATGAAAATTTGCTGTTGATAAGCTTTTATGCTTTTACCAAGAGATGGCTACATGTAGTCCTGCATCCCGTAATACATTGTAGCAAGTGGATCTATTATCTTGTTTATTTCCCCCCTTTGAAATGCAGTTTAAGATGTAAATGCCACTATTGTCAAACTTGCTGTAAATGTCTGATTTATTAATAATAATGATAAGGGTTGGTTACTTTTAGGGATTACAACATTTATTGCCCTCACTAGAATCATATTGCTTCAACTCGGGCAATACAATTTATTCTCATTCAGACAATAAATGTTACATTCTCTTCAAGGCCAGTCCATATTATATTATAGTGTCTATGAATAGAAATGGTTCAGATTACATCATCCATTCTTAGATTTTTTTTTCATTGTGTGTGTGTGTGTGTGTGTGTGTGTGTGTGTTTATCTTGCCACATTTTGAAGAGTGTGTACTTCATGATTCACATTCCAATACTGCAAGGAATATCCCTAATGTAGCAAAATATTGGACAGCTAAGCGTGACACTTGTTCTCCCGTTACCTGTTTTACGCACAAAAATGTTTTCATAACCAGACCCCTGTCGAATTGTCATGTTCTCGGAGATATAAGAAACCGTACGTCTCTTCATGATGGTTACTACCTCATCAGGTGTCTATACAGATGTGTATATTTTCATAAGCAGACTCCTGTGGAGTTGTTATGATAATAAACACTGCATTGATAGGCACTGTGTTATTTTTCGACGCTCACTGCCACTTTACATGTTAGTGTTTAGTGGCAGCAACCTATGCAGTGGCTCTATTATCCAGTGTTGGTGTCCATTGCAAAGAGGTGGCATGGTGGTAGCAGTGAGTTGGATGGTCATCCTGTATGATGTACTGTTAAAGTGGATATTTTCAGGGTGTTGCAATTTTCGTACAGTTCGCGCAACCAGAAACTAGAGCGAAAATAAAAGCAAGCAAATATTTTTGCGTGCCATACAACATATGTTCCAGTAGTGGATGTCTTGATTCCGCAAAATTAAATACACACGAAACTCATCTTACCCGGCCAAACGTAAAAAATTACTCACGCACAAATATATCCACTTTTACAGCACTCAGTAAAGTGAGACAGTGATATTGAAAGTCAATCAATGCTTGTTACCCTCAGCTTCACAGGGATCTGATCTATTGATCCAATAGTGCAATCACCTGGCTTTGCCTCATAGCTTCGTTAATATCTTTGTACATGGGTACGTAATTTAAAATGTGAGTAATGGGCGAACGGGAATAGAGAGCCACACTTGAGTGTATATACAGTGTAAATTATACGTCTCACTCTCCATTCGTGCTTGGGTACCAGCCACAGTCTGTCCTTGTGAAAGCAAGGCTTGGATTTTAAACAGAGTGTCATAAATCATCTCCTGCTGTGCTGAAAGTTGACTTTGATGGAGAATTTCATGAGAGATTTGTTTTTGTTTTTGTTTTGCTTTGTTTTTCAACTACTGTGCTGGAGCACTCTGGGCACAGAATGCTGATTTGCCATCCATGTACACTGTATCACACATTGTGCGATGAGTACCTACAGTGTATAAATTGGTTCATCTCTCCGTGGTTTCATGGTGATGCTAGTGAAATGATACAAAGGTTATACAGGAGATATTAGTCAAACCTCTTTTGTGCAGATAGTACAAACTTGCATTATGAGCTGCTTTTTTAATGTCATAGATAATATGATCTGTACATTTTTACGTCCCTGCAGCAATAGTACCTGTACATGTTATGATGCTTATAATGTAAGTTGACTTTATTTGTCAAGCTCTACAGAGGTGTCACAGTCGATGGCATCCTTAGATTAGTAGCTTGAATTCCACTGTTCTATAGTTATCTACATGTTGCTCTTTGTTACAAAGTACATACTTTACTGAGAAGAATTGATCTGTGAATAGCTTTATGACATTTGAAGATGTTCAATGATTACTGTTGTACATTATGACATAGTATGTGAACGTCTCATCAACTGTTTGGCACGAGATGTAAACTTACAGAAAAATGCTTTGTCCTTGACAAGTACATCTCTGCATTTATGTCCAGGGTATCGTTCGGAGGCACCAGCGGCTCCCAGCTGCCAGATCAAAATGGCGTAAAGCCACGCATCTCTGTGGCACGCTCCAACTCACTTCGCAAGAGCAGCCCACCGAGAACCCGGCGTAGAAACATGGAAGAGGAAGTGGTAAGATAGAAAGAAAGTGACAGAAAACGATGAGCTTTCATTTTTTTTTTCATGGTGAAATTCCATCCTGAAAATAAGTTTGTGTGAATAGAAAAAAAAAGAATGAGAGGAACAGGATGGTAACAGCTTGAGCAATTTTTTAGTCAAAACTGAGGAAGTTGTGATTTGTGATCAATCAAATGCAAATTGGCAATTCAGGGATCTCACACATGAGCTCACACCCCCCCCCCCCCCTTTTGCTCTGTATTACAAAATATTACGGAAATTTTCATGTTCTAATCAAGTATATTCCAATCATAGTATAATCATTGTCAACCCTAGACAACCTCAGTTTGCAAATACTCTGTCATCAAAAATGAAAAAATTAGAAATTTTATGGAATTTTATACGCAGAGCAAATGGAAGGTGAGCTCCCACGCTGCAGCACAAATATTTGCTTGATTAATCACAACATCAACAAAATTCATTACTTTTCTTCGTTTTGATCAGAATTTGCTGAAACTTTCAATGTCCTTTTCCTTCCTCTAATTTTTCTGCTTATATTCACACAAAATTAATTTTCAGGGTGGACTTTCAGTTTAACTGTAGTGCATAATCATATCACCTGCAATTACTGTGTATACTGGAGATGATGTTTTCTTGAGGGATGACTTTTTCTTGAAGGAATTGGAAGTGATAAGCTAGTAAAATTAAAAAATAGCAAGGAAACATAATACAGGGCTTGCCACTGATAAAAAAGGTACCAAGGTACCTACAGACATAGTATCTACCTTGTTCACTTTGAATAGAAAATAACATGGATTTGCATGTGTGTGTGTGTGTGTGTGTGTGTGTGTGTGTGTGAGTTATAGTACAGTGTCAAGCCAGTAATATATGATGCATATTTGTCTTCATTATGCCAAATTTGAAACAGGGTCCTGATTCAAAAGGAGAAGACAGTACTCAGATACCAGCTCATCCCTATGACCAGAGTCCACACGGCAATCCACAGCAGATGATGATGACTCGCGAGATGCGAGAAAGGTTGAATTCCCGTGGCAGTGGAGGGAGTGGAGGCAGTGGGCCATCCCAGTCAGACCAGTACCCACCCAGGGAGGGCAGCTACAGGCCCAATGAGAACATGGGCACATATAATGGACGCTCTGAGAGGAACCCGCCGCCACTCAATGGGCCTGCAGACAGGCCCGGCCCCGGTCAGCAGAGGCCTGTGGACAGTCGGGGCAATTATGAGCCCATGGACAATTACCATAGAGACAACTATGAGAGAATGGATAGCTACAGCAGTGGGGACCCTAGAGCACTCAACGAGAGGCGGATTAAGGCGGCCAGTCTGGGACGGGGCGTGGATCCCAGGCGGGACCAGCCCCCGCCCAGGGACGCTTACCCCGGCCAAAGAGGCGATCCCAGAAATGATCCCAGAAACAACCAAAGACAGGACCCCAGACAGGATCCGAGGTATGATCCTCGATTTGACCCCAGGAATGGCCCTCGTAAGTGGCGATCCCAGAATGGACCCCAGGAATGATCCGAGGCATCAGGATCCCAGATACCGTGATCCTCGCCAGCAAGATCCCAGGCAGATGGACCCAAGGTTGGTGTCGGATCCAGTAATCCTTTTCTGTTACTTGATGCAGCAGTGCTTCTTTAGTACATTAGTTCCAAGATACTTGCTATTGTCATGCTTGCTCCGTCAACTGTCACAGGTGCTAGCTTAATCCTCGTTCTAATCCATACCCACGTACTGAACAAGAAACTCTGTTCACAGTCAAAACTGATGGCAATTCTATGTGATATGACATGATTTATATTATATATCATTGAGCAAATGTGGTGAGAGGGAAAACAGATTTGCAACAATATTGTAAAATGCAAATGATTTGGTGTGGAAGCATGATGCAATATGTAAGTGAAGTGACTTTGGTTTTGTGCAGAGACCTGCATGCCAGTACCAAGATCAAGAGGATATAGTTGTATCATAATGCTCAGTTGGAGAATTCACCAAATTTGATAGTTCGTAACAGAGCCGTAAATTTTTGACACCCTTCTGGGAGGTCAATCTTAACAACTCTTATGTGCAGCATTTAGAGCCTTTGCCTGTAGAACCAGATTCTTTGAATATTAATGTAAACATTGTACATAATCATAGAGTTTGAATGATACTAAAATTCTTTGTCTGGAGAGAGAGAGAGAGAGAGAGAGAAAAAAAAAAGAAGAAGATAGTGATATAACAGCTGTAGAAATCCAGAGAATACTTGAGAAGTGTTCTTCTCTACCAAATGATATAGTACATGATAAATGAATAATTGGTATATTTCATGTTGCAGTACAATAGAATGATACTGCATTCTGCATTGTGTGTGGCTGAAAATTCATTCAAGACTTGTAGCAGTGATACGTTTAATACCCTTTGGATTCCAGGAGAATGGATACCCAGAGTCTTCCTCGTGGCATGCCGGGAGACCCTCGGAGTCACCCTCCCCAGGGTCAGGGACCCCCAGGTTACCCAGGTCCAAGGGGGCCTCAGGGTTACCCCGGTCCAAGAGGGCCTCAGGGTTACTCTGGTCCCAGGGGACCCCAAGGCGACCCACAGGGCCAGCAGAGGGACAGTACAAGCAGCGGAGGGTCAGGCTCGCGGATGTCGTCCAACTCACCCAGCCAGTCGTATCCACCCGGGGGCTTCCCTCCCAAGGTAGGATAAAAAAAATCAGCGGAGTAAAGCATCTTGAGTTTCACTGCCTGTGGGACTAATTGATGATATGGAGAGTTTGATCCCAAAATGAGTAAACTCAATTCTTGTTCGTTTTAGATATTTGCGATTAAAGAGTTTAAAAGACAAAGAAAATTACAAGAAAATATGGGATATTTTGATCATGACTTCAAACATATTCCTTGTTATGTAATAAGTGAGGTATAACTGGAAAGATTTTATTTTGTTCAAGTAATGGACCTACACAAGTACTTTCAAATGTTTACAAATGGCACAGTCCTACTGTGATTCCTGAAATTTGTGAAAATTAAACCCTCACGATGATAACAGCTTATACAGTAGTTTGAATGAACCCACCACAGTTGATGCAAGGTTCCGATGAAAATTATGCATGAATGAGACATTTTTTATTGCCTTTAGACTGTCAGAGGGAACTCACTACAGTTCTTTGAAAAAAGCAATAAAGTAAAGATATTTTTTAAATATTTTTTGTGTGTTTTGGTTGCCTTGCTTAGTAGTGGTATGCTTGAAACACACATTTTCCATGAAGAGTAGAGATACCATGTGTTTCCAAGGACAAGGATTATGAAAGTTTGAGTTAAATTTCAAATAGACTCAAAACAATGGAATAGTTGTGTCCAGTTAGGTAATACTTCAGATTTTCCTACTGTACAGTTTGGATGACTGAAAACGGCTTAACCCTAACTAGGCCGGGGGGGGGGGCCCGCGATGTATCGCTATCGCAAGAAGCTATCGCCACGACGTTTCATGACTTTTTCTTTCGAGTCTCCCGCATCTTTTGACACCAAATTTGCGATGCCCGGGCGCGGTTCCGAAGTTGCGCATAAATATGCAAGTGCATGTCAGACCAAAAATTGCTCAAAAACGTGAATTTGTGTACAATTTCTATGCAAACTGTGTTTACAGGCAAATTTCATAAAAGCATGACTATTTTGGGGTTTTATTGATTAAAATCAATTAATAACATATTTTCTTGTTCGGAACAATGTCGACAAATTTCATCGAAAAAACAATGAAAAACATAAAGTCGAAAAAACATAGAAATACATAAGAAATTCAAAAAACAATAAAATACTTAGGAAATTTTTTCTGATTGCACAATTTTTTTCTCTTACATTTGCTAAGGACACTAAAAAGAATATTTAAACAGAAAAATGTGCCTGTTTTGAGCTTTATTTAGTGATTTATACCAAATTGTCTGATTTCATGCATCATTATGCATAAATTAGCATGATTTAGTGTAAATTACAATTTTGAAAAAATTAACTTCATGGTACTTTAGATAACATCATAGGCAATGTGTGTGCCAATTTTCGTCGCGATCGCGACCCCCCCCCCCCCCCCCCCCCCCCCCCCCCCCCCTGGCTCTATCATCTCCCTAAATAGCCCGGCCTAGTTAGGGTTAAATGAGGAAGGAATGTTAGATTTACTAGTAATTGATGTGAAATCCTTTTTTTTTTATATATTACGTGTATGACGTGCTAACACCATGTTGCTAAATGTTGCTCCTGCAGCACCATCCTGATGCACAGGGGAGATACCAGCCACCACCAAACAGGCAGCAGCACCCTAGCCACGGCCCACCTCCCCCTCCGGGCCAGCAGTATCCTCCGCCACATTCCAACCCCCGCATGAGTCCCTCGCCTAGCAACCCCACCCCGAATCCCGGCGAGCAGCGGGTGTCCCACGAGCAGTTCCGGAACGCCCTGCAGATGGTGGTCACCCAGGGCGACCCAACAACTAGGCTAGAGAACTTCATCAAGATTGGGGAGGGGTCCACGGGCATCGTGTGCATTGCAACAGAGCAGCACAGCGGACGACAGGTGGCGGTCAAGAAGATGGACCTCCGGAAACAGCAGAGGAGAGAACTGTTATTCAATGAGGTTTGTTTCAGACACAGACACGCATTGTTACAGTATATCCTGTTCAGACACACATGCATGTTTGTACTCCTGGACGTTGTCCTACGTCACTCACCCTCAGATATACCTGGTAGATGGGACTAAGGATTTTTAGTTGTAACCAAGCATCAGGTTGGTGCAATCATGGGAGTGTCTCCCCTTTATAGATTTTTATGTGTATTTCATGTGAAAGCGTGATTTTTTTACATCTTCTCTCTGGTCTTTTTTGAAATATTCACTGTTGTGGCATACAAAGAAAATTTCAGTGAGACAGCGGCATGCTCACGAGGCAGTATTCAGGGCTATGATAGAAACAACAAAAGATTCCCAGTAGATATTGGGATAAGGTCCAAACCAAGGAGTATAATCGGGCAAATTATTTTCAGTCAGCAACCAAAGCAAAGCTGGTTTATGCAATTTATCGAAGTGTAATCAAACTAGTTGCTACATTCAGTCCTAACGTGAGCAAACAAAAATCATTTAAACGTTTGATTCACCACAAGAGTGTGCTGTAAGGTATCACTTAATCATCCAATCCAGGTGGTCATCATGCGGGACTACAAACATCCCAACATCGTGGAGATGTACGACAGCTTCCTGGTGGGAGACGAGCTCTGGGTGGTGATGGAGTTCCTGGAAGGGGGCGCTCTGACGGACATAGTGACACACACAGGGTGAGCAACAACGCACTTTTCATGACAGTCAAATTCAAGATAAAGTAATAGCTCATATCATGCAAAATCAATTCCTGATTAGCAACCCAAGAGCTGAAATTGTCATGTTTTCAGCATGAGAATGAATGAAGATTGAATGTTGATTAAAGATGACATATGAAATTTGAATTATGAAAAACATAACAAAATAGTCAGATATTAAATGCAAGCTACAATTGCGAATATTAAAGTTGGACTGATAATTGAACTGAAATGGAGACCGAAAATACTGAAATTCTATATGATTTTAAAGAGAAATATAGTGAAGATTACTGGGAATTGATTAGATTAGTGAAATGTGGTCATGCACTTTCTCTGATTTGGACTGTGTTGCATTTGAACTGTGTCAAATTTAATACATGCTGTAGAGAAATGGAAACTTAGTTCTTTTTCCGTATTACCAGTAGATGGAAATGAATGGGCTCTTGCTAAAGTCTCAATTAACCTTGACAATGCCACTGAGAACTACACTGCACATGATGACAAGTCAGTGTATTGTGGACTGACAGTTGTGAGATAGTTTAAATAAGGAGAAGACTGCCATCCGAGCTAATGCATCCTGTTATCAGCTGTTTTGGCTTAGGTGCCATCGGTACCATCAGTCATCGGATTACAGTTATGTTTTGGATTGTCCAGCTCTGATTTCTCAAAACACTTTATGTGCTGTCGATAAACTCATACCACTTACAAATCATGCTCTATTCCTGTGGGAGTTTGGGAATGTGAGAGATTTGCTTGCTTTTCGGTTTTGTTGTTTTAGCTTAAGGGGATTGTAAAGTTTTGGTTGAGATGAGGTTTCAGGTTACCAACTTTTTCGTGAGATAATTAGAAACTTCTTATGAAATATTAAAGAGCATACAGTTCTAAGAGGAATTCAAATTTTCTTGAAGAAAATTGGTTTTGAAATGACCAAGATATCCAAAAACAAAGAGGTCCTAATAAAGGGTGGGACCCACCTTTTATTAGGATCACTTTGTTTTTAGATGTATCTCAGCCATTTTCAGAACCAATTTTCATCGAGTAAACTTTGAATTTCTCTTAGAATTTATGTATTTTGATATTTCATAAGTGGTTTCTAATCTATCTCCAAAAAAAAAAAGTTAAAATCTGAATCCCCCATCTCAACCAAAACCATATCATCCCTTTAACAAGTTATAACATACCAAGTGTCACTCAACCATAAGAAGTAATGGAGGAATGATGATCATGGGACAGGTGTTCTAATTTGATAAGAAGATAAATATCACAGGCACGGGAGAGACACTGAATGGTATGTGCGTGGCATGTGATTTACACGCTGCACTTCATTAAAGGTACGGTCACTCTCACTGGAGCTGCTCAAACCATTGAAGCTTTAATACCCATAGCTGCCTATGATTTTTCAAGGGTTTCCATTTATCACGACTTGTTGTTCATGGTTGAAGTAATTGTAGATTATCAATCATTTATCATTCATCATACAGCTGTACATGTGCAAGAGGCAAGGACTGGTTCCATTTGTGTGTTGCATGCATTCACTTCTATGATTGCTGCCATAAGCATATTAGATAGATGGACCACAGCATGCAAGAAATTAATCTCCTCCTACGTTCCCAGCTGTCATTAGGAGGTGCCTTGTTATAGAAAGGGGAAAGTAGAGTTGTTTGCAAGGACCATCTCATATCAGACTGTGCCTACGAGGATTTGAAGAGTTTTATTGCAAAATGGGCAAAGGGTCATTTTTGAAAATTTTAAAGTAAGTTCGTCATCAGATAGAGCAAAATAAAACCTTTCCGGTGATACCTCACTTGCAAAACAGCGAGAAATAATCTTAAAGCTACAATAGAAAATATCCCATATTTTCTTATTATTTTCATTTCTTTTAGCAGCTTTATTTGCAAATATCTCAACCTAGCAAGAATGGAGTTAACTCGTTTTGCATTCAAACTCTTCATTTGTAGCAATGCTATTATGTGATGGGCTGACATGCATCCCTTTTCTCTTCCCCCAAACAGACGCATGGCAGAGGAGCAAGTGGCCTATGTGTGTCAAGCTATCCTGAAGGCTCTGGCCTTCCTCCACTCGCAGGGTGTCATCCACCGCGACATCAAGAGCGACAGTATCCTCCTCACACATGATGGCAAGGTCGGCATGACGTCATTGTTTGTGTTGCCATGACAGTTTGCTTTGCTAGCATTCTTTGTATCATTATCATTTGATATCCTTTGTGCCATCATTTTGCTCCGTCCTGTTGTTATTGATATCATCTCATGACTGACAATTTCTACCAAGTCTAGGAGATGTATTGCTAATTCTCATTTATTTGTTTATGCATTAGTGTTTGTATTTATTAAATTATTTGAATAATTCAAGTGGTAAGACTGTCTGCTGCAGTAGTGATGATGTTGCTATTTAAGACAATGAATTGTGTAGAAGATATTTCTGGAAGTGGAAAATTTTTCAAAGTTTGTTGTATCTTTTTCTTCAGCGGTTGCAGCCTTACAAGAAAAAAACATACAACGTGTAAATATAATCTAATATAAATCAGATTTTGCATAACACTCACCTTAGCTTTTAAAGTTGCAGGATGCTAATACTCTATGGCAAGACTGCCATCCTTTACCTCCAAAGTATTGATGGACACGTGCAAAAGTTGATCTACCTTTGGCCAATTTTCATTCCAGGTGAAGCTGTCAGATTTTGGCTTCTGCGCCCAGATTTCGTCAGACACCCCAAAGAGGAAGTCTCTTGTCGGAACCACCATACTGGATGGCACCTGAGGTTATTTCCCGGCTACCCTACGGCACAGAGGTAGGATTTACTTTCACCTCTAGCCATGAATATCCATGTTCATTGTTTGACAAATTTGTCATTGTGGATTATTTAATAAAATGTCAATGCCACATCTCTCTATTGAACTCTTATTTTGTGCTAACAAATCCTACTGACCTGCCATTGATGTCTGTTTGAATTTATTAATTGGATACTGCTTCTACTACAAGTATTTGACGGACGCATCCAAGATCAAGTACAAAATACCTTGCAACTTTAATGTCGCCTATTTCATGCCCAACATCTCGTGCGATGCAGTCAACATTGTTCATAGACCTCCTCTCTCTCTCTCTTTATGGGCAGGGTAGTCTCAAGAAAATTACTTCAGATGTTATTTGTGTTTTATGGCGACCTAGAATAGAATAAATGGATGGAATATCTCCATAGATCTCCTCTTTTGTTTTGTGCTCTCTCCAACTTGTATTCTGCTTTTTCATAATGTAAGATTTCAGAGTCGAAAGGGGCCTGAGCTTTCTATCCTTGCACAACCTTCATTAGAGGCAAAATGAAAAAGGAGTAGAGAAAGCCAACTGTTGCTATTTCACTCTATTCCTATTCCTTATCATTCTGTTGTTCCTTATCTTGTTTGGTGTTGCCTCCCTATTCATCTTCATCCTTGACAGGTTGCCCCCTATTATCCTTGGGATCATCACTGGTCCTCCTCTACCTTTTGTCTGTCAACCCCCTTTCTCTAATCCCCTTCCCTTACCTGATGGGCTCCCTGCCTTTGACTTCTAGCCCATTCCTTTTGTTTTCTTTGTTCTGTGTCCCTAGCCTTCCACTGACTTGTTGTATGTCGTCTTTATGTGTGATTGCTTTCCCTACTTGATTGTCATTGATTAAGATTTTGCTAGGATCAAAAGCTCAGGCTCCTTTTGGCTCCATTTTACTCCATTGGCTTGCCACTATTGGATAAGCAGCTTTCAGCAGCTTTCAGCAGCTTTCAGCAGCTTTTTTTTTTTTTTTTTTTTTTTTGCGCTACACTATAAGATTTCCTAAGTTTTCATTGGTAGTTCCCCACTTAATTGAGGTAGTATTACATTTGACAACTTTACCCACAATTCATACTAGGTCACACTGCCCTAGAGAAATGAAAAAAAAAAAGGGTTAGAAAAAAATGGCTGTGTATTTTTCCCCTTATATTGGCACACTTCTGAGTGTTGTTGAAAAAAACAACAACTGTGAAATAGGAACAAGTGTCTCTCACATATTGACCACTCCTGTGGACAAAATGCTAGCATGTAAGAAGAATTGCAATGTGCCATGTATAGGAGCTGCCAACTAGTATGTTTGAATGATATGTAGTGTGATTTGTCATCATCAAATATTGGAAAACATGATTTTCATTCTAAGAAATATGTCTGGTTTAGCATGCCCAATATGTGCAATATTCTCAGTGTTCAAGCAGAGTAGGATTTATACAGTCTTCAAATTGCCATTTTACTGCGCGTTCAGTATTTGTGTTGATCTGCAGAGGTTGGCATTGCTGCATTCGTCCCTGTATAGCCTTCCCTACGGGCATCGTAGCAGATGACACATTCCATTCATAATTGGTTCTAAAAGTGCCGTTGCCTAAGCTATCCAGTGACTCCATGTTTGATTCCCAGGTTGACATCTGGTCTCTTGGCATCATGGTGATGGAGATGGTTGATGGAGAACCCCCGTTCTTCAACGAGCCGCCCCTCCAGGCCATGAGACGCATCCGTGATATGCCCCCACCCAAGCTGAAGAGCACCCACAAGGTATTAAAGCAACCCAATCAGTCTCCTTCCTTTCCTTTTCATAGATGTTAGAGAGTGATGGTTGTTATAAATCCTCAAACTGTCCCAGGTGTCAGCTGCCAAGACTAGCTGATTGTGAAGGAGGCTCTCTGAAAACTGTATTTTTCTCTCTTAACAGAATACAAAAGCCTCCTTGGTATAGATTTTACTTTGGCCTCTTGAGTTGCTTGTAGAATACACAAGCATCTTCTTGATTGCTCATTGGAATCTCCTTGATTTTGATTTGAAAGGGTTTGTAGCCCTGTCGATGCCGGATGATGAGAGGATAACTTTTCTCAATCCCACATGTGACCTCTTTGTCCCTCATTCCCTTCCTAAATGCCCCATCCCCCAAAACTGTGATGATAGCTTCCAGATGGAAGGGCTAAACTCTGCAGTGTTTTGACTTGAATTGCCTTCTTGAAGTATGTGAAAAAGTCTGTGATTAACTCTTGCCTCATCTTTTTTTTCTTTTCATTTTTTATTATTATTATTATTAATTTTTTTTTTTGGTGTGTGTGCAGGTTTCACCCCGCCTTCAAGGTTTCCTGGATCGGCTGCTGGTGCGGGATCCCTCGCAGAGGGCGTCTGCCTTTGAGCTTCTGGAGCACCCGTTCCTGAGGCAGTGCGGCCCTAACTCCTCCCTTCTGCCTACCATGATGCAGCTTCGGCAAAAATAGACAAGTCCCATGCCAGCTATTCAAGGATATTTTGCAACAAGATGACAAGACCACAAATGTAAGAGGTTGTGCCTGGATATACCTCTTGCTCAGTTGGACAGGCTCCCTGATTAGGTGTTTAAAGGCATATGCTCTGACAAAATGCACACGTATGAGAGTTTTCTGTCTTCGTTGTGACCGCTTGGTTTTGGACATTGATAGGTGTGAGCTGGTGAATCTATCTCACTGACTTTGAGGTGAAGTTTATTGAATGACAGGGAGCACTGATGATCCTAGCAACTATCGATATCTTGGCCTGTGTTCTTGCAGTGTTCATTTGACTTCCTTCTGTTAAAAAGGAATGCCAGTCGATGCTCGAATGTGAACACCTGGTAAATGCCGAGACTTGTGCTATTATATCATGCGGCACGAAATCTTTTCTCTTCGTGAATGGTCTTGGAGAATCAAGCTTGACTGTCCAACATACCGTGAAAAACTGAAGTGTTGAATGTTTAAACTTGGGATGTCGGAGGCTAGCAAGCTTGTTTCTGATGATGATTGTCACAGAATATGTGAAGTGATTACCACCAAGTGCACACATCTGCTCATCATCTTGTCCCGCTGCTGCCTTGGGTTTTTACTGATTTTTTTTTTGTTTTTTTTTGTTTTTACTTATATTCTTTTACACTTTTGTAATGGAGCTGTGAGCACCAGTGCATCTGTGGTGCCATTATGCAATGATAGTGTTTTGTTTGCAGGTGTCTTTATACAACATGGCTTTGCCAAGTTTGCCAGAGATTATCAAGAGCAAACTGGGTGTGTGTATCCAGTAGGACAAGATTTGCTTGTTCTTCCCCTCAGCTGTAAGAAATCATGGATTTGTGTACTACCACATTTCAAATTGTCAGTGAACCATTAGTACTTCAAGCTTTAACTACATTACTATGTCTCATTGCGCATGGAGTAGACTGATTAGATTCACGTTACGTCTTACCCTGCCTCTGCCTTGGTGTTTTGTGTCAGAGTCCAAGAAGTACTTCCTGCCAAGCAGTCACAGCCTGATCTAATCTGTACAGTGTAGGCACCCTTTCACATGGAACACTTTGTCTGTGACCAACAGAATTAGGAGCAACAGAAAATTGATCCAGTAGGTTTAGATTCAGACAAGAACTGATTAGCCTTGTCCTCCCCGACTCTTTACTCTTTGCGACATACTTTATCATACTGTAGACAGTGGGCAACCAGGGTATGAATTTTACAAATGAATGTATGCATCAGCGACTTTTCGTGGCCTGGTTCTTGTACTTTTCCTCCTCTTTATTTCTTTCTAAGGAGGGACTTCATCTCTGGTGTACCCCTCTGCTGTCCTGCATCTCCCACCCTCTTTATTTTCTAAACAGACGAAACGTCAGTATCTAACAAGAGTCATCACCCCTGATGTCTAATGATGCAGCTGGGCAGAAAATTTGCTACTAAGTACTCGGTACTAATAACACTGGTCTAGTTTTCAGTGAAAATTTTTTGCTTGTTCTTATATGGAATAGAGTAATTCTAAGGAACATTCTTGTCATGGTACTAATGGACAACCCTTACTCTTAATCCAAGGAGATGTGCATGTTCCATCTTGATTTTTTTTTTTTATTTGCTGGAATTTTTTTTTTCTTAATCTTGAGACAGTATTTGTAAAAGTCTCACAAATGATGTGCATGCGTAGGGGTCACCTCAGTCCTCATGCGATGCATGCTATGATGCCAAAGAGAAATATCTTAGAGGGCTTTATTATTAGAGGCTGACCCAACTCCAATTACATTAGTTGGACTGAGGGTATGCTTATTACTTCATGGATTCACAGTTTTTGATGAGTACTGTATATTCCAGTATCCCTTTTGCACAATAATAATTACTGGTAGTAAGGTAAAGAAATGCTTCTTGTGCATAAACCTTGCATTAGACATTCTTAGAACTGGATAGGCATGAAAGCATTTTGCTCATTCACCAAGTGAAATAAGGAATACAAAACTGATGGCAAAACACAAAGCCGTCGTTTTAGGGGTCTCGAAGATAGTCTTTGTCCCATCCTCCGGTTTGCTTTTATCTATTTTGGTAATTTTAAAGGAAGTTACTTTGACTGAAGCCCTGTAAATGTTTGTATGAGATGCATTTTTTTTTTTTTTTTTTTTGGGGGGGGGGGGGGTTGGTTTAGAACATGTTCTGAATGTACATAATTGTACATGGAATCAAATGGGCTGGTTTTCTGTGATGTCTGCAAGAAGATAGGAGGGAAATCTTCAATCCGGTGAAACAGGTCTAGCCTCTCTGATTTCCTTTACTATGTATTTCAACTCATACTTGTAAATAATTCTGATGTATTCGAAATGTGTATGTGTGTGTGATGAAAAACTGTAGCATACTTTCATTTTAAAGTGTTAGCTTGCCAGTTTGTTACTCTGTATTCCATTCACCAACCGTGATTCAATTCCGTCATGAAAATCCTGAGAGAAGAGTTGAGTGATGTATTCTATCCTTCATAGGTGTATTTGCTAAGTCTCTTTAGTTGCACAATTCAAGTCGTCATATCTGTCATCTTCATGTTGGCTTTGAGTTATGTACAAACTGCATATAGCTATAACTGTTCAAATGCCATTTTCAAGCTACACCACGATACTTGTGAGACCGCTATATTCATATGATTGTTAAGCAAACAGGGATGCAATTATTTACTGCCACAACACAAGGAAGTATAAGAGACGTCCAGTCAGTTCGAAATATGGAAAAAGTGTACAAGTAGCCGAAACAAAAAAACAACAACAACAACAACAAACAAACAAACTTATCCATTTTAAGGAAGTCATATTCAAATGTGGCTTTGGACTTTTTAATTTTGGAAGTGAAACTACACCCAATTGCTTTCCCTTTTGATGCCTGAATGTAAACTGGCCTCAGAAATTTACGCAAATAGATGTGTGTGGTATTGTGAAATGGCAAAATGTGTGTTGGTCTAAAGGGTGCAGATGCATTCATCCATGAGAAGTTCCTTCTGTTTACTCATGGGTAGTTTGTGTCCCCTGGCAGTCCACTGCTGCTGTGTTTCTGGCTTTGACCAATTCTAGACCGTGGTTAGGTTATGCGAGCGTGCCACTAATGCGGTGTCATAGTAATGTGCCATCAAGGTCTACTGTGCACACATCAGGTTTTAAGGACAATACACGCCGAGAAAGTTCCTCCCCCCCCCCCCCCACATGTTTGTTCAGCACATTCTATGTCCTTCAACCTAACCTGTGCTTTTGATCTGCTGATTATAGACTTTTGACAAGACAACTGTTTCCATAACAATGAATTATGCTTTTTCACAAACCCAATAATGCAAGGGAGCTCACAAGCATATGCTCCTGAAGTTGGAACACACAAATTGTCTAATATTAGAACAAAAGGAAAACAAATAGAACAATGTGCTTGCTGTTTTTGTGTATGTTGCACAAGTGAAACTTTGTCATAAGTGATGAAGTTCTACTTGTAGTTTTGGTAGCAAAATGGTCCTGTTATTTTTGAGGACTCTGGTATTACAGATGAATGACAAATTCTACATAACATTGCCTCCAAATGAAAGTAATATTGAAGTAAGCCAATGTTTCTGTGTCATATAAGGAAGAATCCACTTCTGTATTTTTATTTTCTCTTTGTAATCCAACATTGTTTTATCAGATAATTGAATACAAAAGCAGGAAAAAACAACAAAACAAAACAAAGCAGTGCCTTCTAACCAGTCTTCCTGAACAGCCATTAAAAGAAAGAAAGAAAGAAAGAAAGAAAAAAAGATCAGTGATGATGTTGCTCAAAGTACCGTTTTGTCAAGTGGGAAGGTTGCGTGTAAAGTTATTCACTGCACAGTATGATCATTATGGTAAATATGTACTGAAAAGTATGTACTCTTTATTAATAGAAAATTCACTTTTTTAATGTGTTTTTTATTTGGTCTCTCATCTGTGTACATAATGTTTCTGTAGCATTTATTTAATCTTGGATCTTATTTATTCTGTATACTTTGTAGCTGGAAAACTGGAAAGTATATTGTAGATTTTCTAAAAAGCAAGTTAATGTTTTGCTGTACAGTACAGAGTTTGAAATGGCATTAAGCACATTTTTTTTTAAAATTGTATTATGTACATAGGGTGAACTAATGCCTATTGTATGTGTTTTGACAAGTTAATTCAATCCTGCAGTATGTTTCTTCATGACATGACAGTAATGAGATTGAATCATTATGGGATACAAGCATAATTTGTTTTTCTGTGTCAGAGGATGCAAAACAGATGTCATTTTTACCATGTAATGATAAGTTTATTTTTGTCTGGGTGTTTTTGCTTTGTTTCCTTTTCTTTTAGGGAGGGGGTATGGTGGAAAATCAGTAACATTCCTGTCTTTTCTTAACAATGTTTAAAATGGAACGTGTTGGCTAAGCTCAGTGGATGACAGCTGTCTTCGTGTGGCTGTAATAAGCAACATGGTCATTTTCAATAATAAAAGATGCAGACGAGGATATGTGTACTTGAAATGGACTAGAAAGTTTGGATGGTGCTTTCTGAAGATTATTATTTTCATCTACGTTACCGTTACTGCTTTGTACAGAATAAGGTAGAGTTTATGAATGAATGCCGCAGTTATAATGACAGACGACTACCTTGGTCATATGGTCATTAGGTCAAGGGTGTCCACACTTTCCAAGCCATGAACTATGCACTTGTATTTCAAAATGTCAGTTTTCAGAGTACTGCTGTGAACCTGCTCCCTTCAGGGGCATCCTGTGAGCATCCAGGTGTGGTTAGTCATAGGTCCATAATGACTAACTGGAATATGTCAGCATTCAGGTGTGGTTAGTCGTAGGTCCATAATGACTAATTGAAATGTGTCAGCATCCAGGTGTGGTTAGTCATAGGTCCATAATGACTAATTGAAATGTGTCACCATTCAGGTGCGTTTTAGTAGTCGTTGGTCCGTAACGACTAGAAATTGAAATTGCGTCGTGTCCAATGTGAATGCGTGTAATGTGTACAAATCATTCGTATCCATCCATATGTGCTGCCTACATGTATTCTCAGTCGCCGTGTATTCCGTGTGCTTGCGTACATGTACATGTATTCTGATAGGTCACCTCTATGTACTTACCCATCTGAATTTGTCTGTTTTCCTCTTCTCCCCGTATCAACAATGAATTAATCATGCTAGTATTCATGCCAATCTATTTGTATTCATTTTTTTCTGAAGTGTATTGATGTGAATATCATGTGAGTGAATATGTATTCAGTACCTGTGATTTCATCTTAATTTCAACCAGTTAAGAATATGTAATATATGATTATATACAGTATATTCTTTTTTCCTGCCGTGTCACAATTCATTCCTGCTTCCCGATACTAGCATGCATTCCTAGGCACAAATTGTCAAAGATGAATCACTGTCCATTAACATAGCTGGAGATTGGAACTCTGCTTCACATAGATGCTCATGTTCTCAAACCTTTTTCAAAGCTGTGCTTACTGGCTTACTGATGAGATTTGATGGATGGTGTAATAAAAGGAGCAGCATATTTCCAATGAAGCTTGTGTGACTAACAGAGGGCAGTCAATGAATTTTATAGCAAATCACTGTAATCATGAACCACAAACTGCTCTGGGTATATACACTGTGGTACAGTGTATTGCTGGTAAATCAAAGCACACCCAGAATCCTTACCTTGTGAAATAACTTGGATTTGCAAAGCTAAGTGGGTGTTGACCAAATGGTAACTTCCTTTTCACAAGGCAGCAAAAGGTAGGCGAATAGAAACAACAGCAAATGAATAGGACCTGCTGCAGGGTTATGATGTACTACTTATAAAAGGAAATTTCGAATTAGATAGTATTTTAGAAAATGATGAATTCAGTAACTATTCCATTTTGGAAGTGACATGGTAATTTGTACACTGTAATTGACAGTGCCTATTGATTTCTATGGAAAGAAAAGTTTTTTTTTTTCTTGAATACTTGTGATAAGGCTTTAATTATGCATATTTTTATATCTTTTAACTTGAAATTATTATGTAGTATTTGTGTGGAAAATTGTCATGATCATGAGATGGTGACATTCAAAGTGATCATTGAGTCTTATGTACTTCTTAACTGCAAAAACTTATGTTTTTTATTACTTTTTGTTTTTGTTTTTTAAAATCCTAATAAGTGCAAACATGTCATATGATCAGTCTGGAAATACAGTATTTCATTCCTAGACACTGCAGTTAGAGATCTTCCTACTGTATAACTATTTCAACCGTTTTCTCATTTCAAGTTTTTGTTGGCATGTTATGTATTTGTGGACTCCACTTCTGAGGAAGATTTGTATTTTCTTTAATTGTTGCAGGCATATGTCAGCTTGACTCATCAAATATTCCTAGTATTCACTTGCAATGTCTTAAATTTTCTCATCCTTGGCTTTGCGTAGGCATGCCCAAAACATGTGTAAGTCACAAGCATAGTACAGATGAAATCACTGTTCTTTTATATATCGATAAGATTCAGTGGGAGAACAACAGGACGTCTTTTGTAAATGTATTCCTCATGAGCTGATCGAAATGAAAAATTTACATTTCCTGTTTTTTGTATTCCGTGCCCATTAAGTTTTGGTTGTAATCAGTATTTGATTAATCTACTGTAGAGGAAATAAACATTTGTTTTTAACATTTAATACAGAAATGAAGAGTTCCTTATAGTTTTGTGTATGTGTTTAGTTGTGTGTGTGCATGAGAGTTATTGTGTGGTACAAACTTGCAATATCACTCACATAAATGACAAATCACTGGAGACTATTATTGATATTCAATACTCATATATATTTTAATCAAACTTTATCCTTAAAGGACAAGTCCACCTTCATATACATAAGGATTGAGAGAATGCAGCAATATTAGTAGAACACATCAGTGAAAGTTTGAGGAAAATTGGACAATCCGTTCAAAAGTTACGAATATTTTAAGTATCTGCGCAGTCACTGCTGGAAGAGAAGACTACTACAGTGTATGATGTCATATGCGTACAACTATATAAGGAAAATAAAAAGAGAATTTCACAAAACTTTACTTTTTGAATAAAGTGCACATTTCTCCGACTTGCTACTGATGTATGTTAAGGGAAATATTATTCCCCCCGCCTTCTGAAAGAGAGAAGTCGAGTATTCTTTTGTTATGCAAGAAAAATGGAAATATGTTGAATTTTCTTTATTCTTTCTTTATATCGTTGTACTCATATGACATCACAAGCTATAGTAGTCTTTTCATCCAGCCGTGACTGAGCAGAAACTTCAAAAATTCATAACTTTTTAACGGATTGTCCGATTTTGCTCAAACTCTCACTGATGTGTTCTACTAATATTGCTGCATTCACTCAACCCACATGTCTATGAAGGTGAACTTGTCCTTTAAGTGGCAAGAAAAAATTTGTGGTCTTCCCCTAAAAAATTTGTGTAAAATTTGCTAAGCTTAAAATGCTTTAGTTAATGATTACAACAACATAACAATGCGGATCTTTTTAACGTTTATATTTTACGACATCTAGAAGATATCATGAAAGCAGAGGGACTGCAAAGCGTTTTGCCAGCAAATTGTACCAGTAACCAGTACTAAATTAATTATACCGTGTATGGAAACATGGCAAGCCTGCACAGGAAATGAGAGACAAGTTTTTTAATAATGAAATTACCATCCTATCATGCGTACACAGTATGATATACATGTCATACCATGGTCCTGTTTTATGAAGAGTTGTAATCGATTATATACTCAGTAGTTGATTTCTATCATGTCTATGGCAGCTTGTGTGGTAAGGGAATTTACAATCGATTATACCTTTTGATAAAATGACACCCATATCCAACAATTGCATAATTCTAAATCTGACTGCGACTGAAACGTAAAAAAACAATGCACAACAAAACTAACACCATGTCACTATTGCACTGCGTTAACATGAAAGAGATGTCTATAGCACAAAGCTTTATCCTTTTCTTTGTTTTTTCGCTGTTTGCATAACCCTAAAAGAGGTCAAAACAATGCTCACTTACAACCCTTTGCCACCCTTACTGAATACTAGTATTTATTTTCTTATCTCAGTATTCTGGGAGACGCTGAAAATATCTGCTCTCCTATATCCTAGTATTGACTGGATGCAGCCAACTATTGTCAAAGGGGGATACAGATTCAATACAGTAACCTTCACATAAAGTCAGCATACACAGGAGCGGAGAAAATCTGTAGACTTGCGTAGAGTTGACTTACGCAGAAGTCAACGAACTATCGACTTTGATGCAGTACTCACTTGATATGGCACAGAGCTATTGCACTTGAAATGATCACACACAAACTTTGAGCATCTATATGCAACATAATGATTCGCAGGTGTAAGTTAAGGCTGCAGAGCACTAAACCACATTGCCGTGGATGGAGCATTCTTGTAGAGCCTTGATTGTTACTGTAAAACCAGAAATGCTCATGTGCATTATGATTTAGCTAGCCAAGATTCGCGAAATTAAAACGTAAGCAAAAGTTCTTGTCTACAATATATGCATTGAATGCCAGCGGCAATGCGCAAGAATGTCATGCTGTGAATAAGGCTGTCGGCTCCATTTCACTAAAATTTCAAGCAGTGAAAATATCTTGCTTTACAGTACAATGTAGTCAAAAACATTTTACTTACTGAAAATACCTGATAATTTATGCGAGGTTTGCTATAATTATATCACTCATGGGCCTCACTGAGCAACATTTCTTCTTCTTCCATATGAGACTGTTGACCAATGAAGAAGAGCAGGTTAAGCTTGCCGCACATTATACGACTCATGACAATACGACTGACAAACTTTGGATCTGAAATAAACAAGCCTGTTTATATTCTGAGGCTATTGTGATTTATTTTGGATTCAAAGTCTCTCAGTCGTACAGTCATGAGTCATATAATGTGCGGCGGGCTTTAGTTTTGCTTCAGTGAGTGTCAATGGTCAGGTACTCTGCAATCCTTCACAATGTGTACATGTATGTGTAAGCACAGTCTGTGAAAGTGAATACCTGCCCCACCAAAAATGGCTACACTGTTTGTATCTCAAAGTTTTGGGAAAGTGCATTACTCTTTGGTTGGAGCATTCAAAATATGGTACCTCTCCTGAAGAAAAATTAGCTGTGCTTAAAAATATAGCACTGAGGAAATGCAATGAATTTACACTTTTCTCTATTTCAGTTTCCCTTTTGAGGTATTTTTGCCCTTTGAATATACAGTGAATGATGCACATCTTTTTACAGTTTAAATACATGTACTGCTAATATCTAGACATCTCAGATAAGCAGGTCATAGCACCACCATTCTTATCACAAAATGTGGGTACAAAATACACAATATATATCTTTCATTTGTACTATAAACAGGAAAATACTTGCATTTCCTATCACATATATACCAATATTTCTCATTAATATCTTAATGACACAAAGAATTCAAAGCTTTTTACACTGCCAGAAGGTATACACTAAAGCCATAGATGCACTACATAAAGCCATAAAGCCAACATGTTGTCAGCATCAAGTCGGTCTCTGCAGTTTTCCTCATTCCACATATGTGACCGTGCACCTCAAAACGAACATAAAGTCGCACACACTGATTTTGCGTGAGGACTGAAAATAAGTGAAATGGGTCAACCTAGCCGAACTTGACTTTTTCATATTTTCTGAAAGAGCGCGTCTTCTTTTACATTATGCTAAAATTTGGTATCATAAAACGGGCAGGAAAGTGTGTTTTTTAGCAGTTTATCTCGAACATTTTTGGTAGAATAGTTTGATTAGGTGTGTCTTTAGAATCCCTTTTTCATTTCTGAAAAACCTTGTCCACACTCTTCACTTTCAACTCTAATAACTTTTGAAAGGATACTGCTATTGCTTTGAAAGTTAGTATTAATTATGGACAGAATGTGTTAATGAGGCATGCTTAATTTCAGTTTAATTTAATAATCCCTTCATTGTTGTTACTCTGGTGGTTTACTTCCTGTTTTTTGTCCCATTCATCGCACAGCCAGCACGGTTTGGTAAAGATTAAGCGCTTGAATAGAGACTGTACTTCAGAGTCTCTTTTCTCAGTTCACACTTTTCCTGAGTTTGTGCTTTCTGTCCAATATTTAGATAGGATAGGAGAGTCCATTTGATTTGAGTTATACATCATTTTAAAGCTTAAAGTCTGCTCTTTCTGAATATGATCTTAACTAAAAATTCATGTCTGGCGACTTTTTGTGTGTTTTGAGGTGCAGGGTCACATATGCCTAAAGCCCACCGCACACTATACGACTCACGACCTTACGACTGACAGACTTTGGATCCGAAATAAATCGCAATATCCTCAGAATTAACACCGCTTGTTTATTTCAGATCCAAAGTCTGTCAGTCGTAAGGTCGTGAGTCGTATAGTGTGCGGCGGGCCTTACATTCATTGCTGTTTTCTTCTCGAGCAAGAACTTGGCTTGTTAAAGAAGGCAGTGTCAAGTTGCTCCAAGCCCAGTGACCATTTTGGAGTTGCTACAATAACACCAGGGTCCCATTTTATAAAAGATGTTAGGATAGCAACTCTTGCTGGAAAAAACAACTTCCCATAGCGGCAGCCAATCAGAAAGCTGGATTTTTGTCATTACCATAATGCTTGCCATTCCAGCAAGAGTTGCTATCATTCATTGCAACTTTTAAGGGGAAACAGGGCCCAGTTACAGTGGACTGCCGTTATAACGAAGTCCTCGGGACTGGCAGTTTTCTTTCGTTTATCTAAATTTCGTTATAACTGAACAAATGAACAATAAAACTACACTGAGTGGATAACTTTGCGGCCTGAATTTTTACTTCGTTGTAACGAGAATTTCGTTATAACCCTGTTCGTTATAACGGGAGTACACTGTATTACATAACCTAAAGAAGGAAATTCAAATCACACAAATATTGAGCACGACAGTTGCGTTCTGTACTGTTTTGCTTTGTTTTTTCCCCAGATATCCCTCAGAGGTGGAGAGGAGGATGTGTGTCATCACATCTCATTTCTTAGCAAGTTCAAAGTCTTCTTGATGGGATGCCAAGTGTCAAGATGTGTAGAGTCACCTGTCTCCCGTTGCCTGGAGTTGCTCAATTCTCTCTTGAATGCGCTGTAAGGGCAAATGTCAAGGAGCCAACAAGTAACAGGTCTATCATAGAACTCAAATTGAAACTAAATCTGTACAGCAAGAAGGCAACCCATGAAAAAGAAAAAAAAAAAGAATATTGTTCATAAACAAAGGGTAAAGTCATTTTTTTTTGGGGGGGGTGTTGGGGCTCACTGAAACTTAAGTCAAAGTGAAAAAAAAATGAATTTCATTAATTCCACTTGTAGTCATCATGATTTCCTCTTTTAGCTTGTAAATTGATACTGAAGATAAAATGCTTGTATGAGAGTGACTTTTGCAACATAATGCAAGGCATTTTAAAGTGGCTTCAATTCATATCATTATGTGACCCTGCATAAAAAAAACCAACAAAAAGTTGCCAGGCATGGATTTTTAGTTAGGGGCAGATTCTAAAAGAGCAGCCTCTAGGCTTTAAAATGATGTATAACTCTTTTTAAATGGACTCTTCTAACCTATCTAAACATTTGAAAGAAAGCACACACTCTGGAAAAGTGTGAACTGAAAAAAGAGGCTCTGAAGTACAGGGTCTACTCAAGCGCTTAACTATCTTTACAAACCATACTAGCTGTGCGATGAATGGGACAAAAAAACAGGATGTAAACCACCAGAGTAACAACAATGAAGAGATTATCAGATTACGCTGGAATTAAGCATGCTCTATCAACACGTACTGTCCATGATTAATGTACAATTTAGGCCCCCATTTGGACCCCTCCCCTGGGTGCCAAGGGGGGCACCCCTGATTCCGCCATGAACAAACTTGAAACTACAGTCATCAATGTACTTGTAATACTCATAGTAATAACTTTGCTCTATCTCTTCTGGTTCTAGGGGAGAAGATTTTTAAAGATTCCTTAATTTTTTTTATTTTTTTTTTTTGGGGGGGGGTGGGCCCCCCTGGGAGCCCCCCAAGAGGGCAATGGTGCCCATTTGAACAAATGGAGATCCCATCCCCCTTGGCATGCTACCTGTGAAGTTTGGTGAAAATTGGTCATGGGATTTTCAAGACGAAGATAAAACTGTAAAAAGTTTACCCACGCCGGACGCCGGATGCCGGACGCCGGACGAAGAGCGATTGCAATAGCTCACTTCAGCCTTCGGCTCAGGTGATCTAAAAACCTGTTTTTGCTTGGATTGAAGCCTGAACCGTAAGTCACACATAGATGATGTCCATGTAAAGCTTTGTTCAGGGTTAGTGATCCATGTCAGCCAATAACGAAACTCTTTGATTTACGAGGCAAAACTCGAGACATTATCTTATGGTCAAACCATGAAGCATTTCAAACTTTAGATTCCATCATATACATGTATCATATCAATGACATTATTGATACAGAAAATACTTGGGCACTGCCACATTAATGCAAAAGATATCTGCATCATCGTAATTCTCATTGTCCACTGCCTGTTGGAGTCTTTCCTCCAGCTGCTGAAGTTCTGCTTTCACCCCATCGCTCTGGGAGTCTAGGCTCCCTGTCCCTGGTTCCTGGGTCAGGAGAAGAGCATATTATTGTATCAAACAACTAGTCCATGTGGAAGGACAAGTATTTTCAAGATATCACAGTCTTAAAAAAAAAAGAAAAAAAAAAGCAGAATGTAACATTTCCCATTCCATGATAACCCATTCCAGACTAAAAGATGACTTTTCAGTTAACTCCTTCTGGTTTGTCTCTTTGCACTTGCTTTGTGGAGGGAGTTTTTTTTCTTTCTTTTTTCATATTTTAATGGCAAAATACTGCTCCTTCAAGGTAGTTTGTGTGTACCTATATGATTTCAGTTCCAAAATGACGAAAGTGTGAATATTGACAGCACGAATGTCGAAAGTTAAGTGTGCTGGATGAATGAATTTAAGGGATGTAGAAGTGGGGTGAATTACCTCCTACTTTGCACTCTCAAGAAACTGCTGAAATCATTATTGCCGAATGGAATTACGGCTAAAGGCTCTTGAGGGGAAAAGTTTAGAACAGCTTACTCTCAAGTAACCACAATGAAAGGACACTCCGACAGTATGCATATGTGTATTTGATTGCTCAGCAGAGTGTCAACTTATATCTTCAGCAGCAAGTTGGAAATTCTCAATAATGACAACCATCACTTATCATGTGTGAACAATAATTTTGTCACGTTTTTCAGGCACTTGCCTGTTAAAGCAGCAGGATTGGAGTATTCATGCAATCTACTGGCCACATTCAAAAGTTCATTGCCCTTAAAGATGAATGAAGTCTATATGACATCATATACCTGCTAGCCCACGAAAAGGTCTGCAATTTATTTGACATTTCTTCTAATGGTTTGCCCCAACGCAAATTAAGTTATTTGCTATGGGTAATTGGGCAAATGCTTACATGCAGTCCTCTCTAGCTATATCCACATCATTATTAATATCATCATCATCACCACCATAATTATCATTATCATCATCATCATCATCATTATTATCAATTCTATTATTGTTATCATTATCATTATCTTTATCATTATCATTATCATTATCTTTATCATTATCATTATCATTATCTTTATCATTATCATTATCATTAATACCTGGAACCAAATTCTTACCTCTGATTCTCTATGGACAAGAATACTCTGGCCCGCCTCATACTCCTCCACTGATTGAATCACAGCCTCAACTATGGGGGGTCTGTCGAGGCCGTGGCGCTCACTCAGCCACCCTACCAGGAGGCCACAGACCTGCCTCTCCATCTCCAGCAATTGGACGCTGAGGGTGCCAGAAGGGCCATAGCTGGAGGAAGGTATGTTGGACTCTTCTAGCGCTGCTTCGATGCTGCTCATCATGAGTAAGGCATAGTCCCTCAGGTCTACTTCTGTTGAAGATAAAAGATGTGTATGAAAGCTTTCAAGACATTTATTTTCACCAGAATTCTGATCTAAATAAAAGATCTAGATATTACATTACTTATTAAGTTTTGTAAAGAAATTCATACACTCTCAGGATATTTGAATCGAATAGCAAAATGAACATGTTACAAGTTTCTATGCTCAGTGACGACAGCATAAAAAAAGTAAAGATGCAGTGTTGAAATTGATTGGTTGTACACAATGTGAGTGTGTGTGTGTGTGTTGTGTGTGTGGGCATGTGAGAGCATGTGTGCATTGACATGAGTTCTTTCATTGGGTGTCGCATACATATGGTAAGAATGCTATCTTCCTACTGTATGTGATAGCAGCCAGCCATCAGCAATACAAGCACTGAAACTGCTCATTATTGCAAGTTTGCATCTGCTGCAAATTTCTTTCATGAGAAGCGAGAATGGTATGCCTTCTCCAACAGTACTTCCCATCCTTGCCAACTGCCATGCCAAGTAGCTTCTCATTCTTCATTAAAATCTCAGCAAACATGCAACAAGCTCAGCAACTTGTGAGTAGTTTGTAACACTCATGCTAAACAAATACAGTTGTTGCATGTATTCAACTCTCTGTGATTATCACAAAAGGCAGCCATTGAACCAACAAGTGTAAAGTGACATGCTCTGTTTTTAGGACAGCACGAAATCTATGCGGTTTTAGGCTCACCCCATCGCTTCTCGGCGTCCAACACCCTTGCCTTCAGCTCCTCGGCTTTCTCCTGCAGATCCTCCACCATGGCCTTCTCCTGTTTCAGGTGCTCGCAGACTTCCTCAACCTTCGCCTGGTGGGACTGGCCCTCTACCATCTTGACCCGTATCTCCTCTGCCAGTCGCTTGGCCTCCCCAAAGTTCCTGCCTGGAACAAGGGATGCAATGTGCCCCGCTTCAGTCTCGGGTGATGCATACCACACAAAACTTTAGCAGTGGTGCTACGTACACCACCACTAGAAAGACAAACTGATTTGTTTGGGTTTGCTTTGTGAATACAAAGCTGCACATAGGCGGATACAGCATCACATTTTTATCTCTTCTCAAAATACTATACTTTACACACATAGTAAAGAGGTAGATACTGGGGTATGAATATTTTTTCAACACGTTAGTGTTTGATAAGTACTTGCAAACAGGGCAATTAGGTCAGGCACTCTCCCACTACATAATCAAGTGAACTAACTTGGGTTCCTATTTGGCTACAGTTAAAAGAAATCATTAGTTTAATCATCTACAAAGATCACAATGCAAAAAGAGAAAGAGACAATTAAGTGAATGGCATAATGTAAAGGGAAAAGAAAACCCACTTACTGGAAACAGCCAGCTGTTTGGCCCCTTGTAGAGTTGCTATGTAGTCTTCCGTATCCATCACCTGTTTCTTTAGGGATGTGAGTCTGGTCTGGTTGGACAGTATTCCAGCGCTCGTTGACTGGATCTTGTCGGTGGTCTTTGTCAGTGAGTTACGCAGGCTGGAAGACAAAGAACAACAACAACAATAACAAAAAGAGAATTCAGCTACATCTGCAATGCACAAACCAAGCAAAGTGAGCGATCTTTATGCTATTTCCTCTAGAATAAGAAAGACACCAAAGGTTTCTTGTTTGTTTGCAGAAAGGACCTATTCCACTTCAGCAATCTGTACGAAAATGCACATCTTGCTAAAAGAAAAAAAAAAAGAATAAAACATTTCAGGAGGTATCAAGGAGAATTAATCCACAGTCACAGATTAGTCAAGATTCTTTGCTTTTATAGATACTGTAAATGTCATATATTGTGTACACATGATATTTTGCACACAAGGACTTGAAGGAAAATTTTGCAAGTGGTGGAATTTGCCATCCACTACCACATTAACAAAACAACAAAAAGTGTTATCAGTATCACTTTTCTAGAGAAAAGTAAGTAATTTCCCACCTGGCAATATCTTCGTGACTTGTTAATTTTAGTAAAGTTTGCGAGTTGACCAATGTTGTAGAACAACACAAAATATATCCATTACATGGCATTGACCTAACTTAAATCTGTAAATCTTCTTTCACATCAATGATCTCATTAATTACACTTTGAACAAGTTGGAAGATGTGTTGGTACTTGAAGAAAATTCATTCTACATACTATGAAGAACCTATGGCAATAAAACTTAACCATACCTCCCTTCATAGCCTGCTTTAAAGTGCACAAGAGAATTGGTCAGCTTATGTAATGATCTGTTGAGCTAAACCGACCAATACCGACTATTGATCAGCTGACATTACCTTGTGATTTCTTCACTTGGTTCTAGCTGGATGGGAGAGTCTGGGAAGATGGTTGCTTCACCGACACTGTGTCTCAACTCTGATGCCTTCATGATAGCTTCTAGAGACTGAGATATCCTACACAACAGATCCTCCTCACTGTTTGAAAATATCACAGGGAACATCAATCATATACAGAACGTCTTCATCAGGATCAAGCACAAAAGGAAATATTCTGTATGACCTAATTTGATAACAGAAACATTTCCACAATTTCTAGTTTTGTATTAAGATGTATCTTTAAACATTGCTTGTGTAGAAGGCTGAGAAACAGAGAACATCCAAGCATTTTGATTAAAAAAACACACAAAAACCCAATTAGATAAAAAGATATTTCTGTCACTTTCATTCAAAGGCATTTTGCAGTACCTTTGTAACCATTGGTGACTGAAGGTTCTGCACTGACAAATACATTTGTCTTTGATACCTTTCTCTCTTAAATATATACCATCATGTAAATAACCTACATTGTACAGTTGCATACTGAGAAATCCTTCAGAATTTACTGCTTATAGGAAAACTCATTTATTGTGAGAGTGATATTATACAAATAATGCACTGGTTGAGGGTACAGCAGTGCACTTGAGGTAATTACAATCTTATGGTGAAACATGCCTTCGAGGCAAAGTCGAGTGCATGTTGCATGACAATGCAAATACCCTCGATCACATGGAACCAAATAGAGAAATTGAAAATGAATGCAAGTACGCTTGACATTTCCACTGACAACAGCAACTTAAACCTGTGCATTATTTGTTTTATAAAACTGGTCTATGCACTTAGATATCAGCTGGTAAAACTTTGCATTGCAATATACTGGGCTCTTCAATCTGCCTTGAATGCAATTATTTGGGTTCATGCAGCACGTACACAGCTGCACAGAGCAATCAGTAATCTGCCACACGGATAACGTGCAGTGCAGTTACGCTTTTCTCGTTGAGCATTTTTGCTCTCTCATGCATTTAGCAAACACATAGAAAGAGCATGCATGACTAATTTCAATGCTTCTGATTGGCTACACTTTTTAATCCACTTCATAAAAAGAATGAAACTTGCTACAACTCACCGTGCTACCGTTTCCTCAAACTGCTGAGATTTCTCCCTCAGAGCCAGCTCCTGCCTGTCAAGTCCAAGTTTCTCCTCGTTCAGCCGAGTCTCTTGCTCCCCAAGATCTGACTTCTCCCTGCCGATGACAGCGAGCTCCTCATTGAATTCCTCCCTGGCTGCCCTTATAGCCCTGTCCTGTTCATCAATGGCCTTATCTAAGGTGGTCTCTTCAGACCTCAGTACCAACAGTCTTTCCTCAAGTTCCTTGATCTCCATCTGCACACCCCCCCCCCCCCCCAAAAAAAAAGACCCAAATACAACAATAAGAACAGAAGAACAGACATGAGTTCATCAAACTTTCTAAGACCAAGAACTTTCCCATTGCCCATCTACGTCCACAAACACACACACATACAGTATAATTTGCATGAATAGATCACACACAAATCACACTCGAAATTTCACAGTATGGTAACAGAGAATTGAGTGACAGTAAGTTAAACTTTTTTTATCACACAAACACAAGACTTCCTAGACCTGTCATTCCTCTTTCTTGTTCTAAATCTTCACACTAGAAGAAGGCATTTACACATAAACAGCTACAATCTTTTTTTCTATTATAACAAATTCCATGTGATATTAACTCATGAAAGATGATGTATCACATCATAGTAGAAATCTTACTATTGAATTTGATACTAATATGCCATGATCTAATTTCCAAGCTCACTCACAAAGACCATCTCTGACAATTGCACAGGTGCAAAAGTACATTAAAAAAACCCAGGTATAATGACTTTGGAATTTCGAGTAAAACATCAAATTACCTGCACTGCTGTCTTTTTCTGTCCGTACACTTTCTTTGCTTCTCTGAGATCAGCTGTTTTCTCATCGATACGTGCCTGGAGCTGGACGTCTTTCCGTTCCACATGCTCCCTATCCAACTGCACATGGCTGGAATGGAAACACAAAAGTACAGTGACAAACACAGACACAGAAAAAAAAGAGCAACTTTGACTCTGCTCCTAAAAGGCACCTTGTACATAACACATGAAACTTTGTTGTGACAAGAACTCTCCAATTGAAGAAGTACAATACAAAAGACGCTACACTCTTTGACCCCACAAGTTTTCATTTTGTTCCGAGAGCTTGGTGTTCCATGAAAATGTAGGATAACCATAAAATTTATGAAAATCTCTGTAAGGTAAATTTCAAATGTAAGTTTGTGTTATTAACAACTGATGATACCTTGATTTATCTTAACAATAAATTGACTGCTTCATCATTATTTTCACACGTAGTGGCCATGTTTTGAAAACAATTTGAACCTCCACAATGTTTGGCCAATACAAAGGTGACGAATGGCGTCAATACATCATGATCATGTTTATCATCGAACAACTCCCTGGTTCTCCTGTGGGAAGTAAGATTTGTCTGCAAGGTTCCTTTCCACTTGCTGACTTCAGAAACAACAGGAAACAAAATTGGGCAACTTTTACATTAAGCTGGATAACTTGTACATCATCAAGTACATAAAACAAATAATTGAGCATCTACTTTTGCTTTGCAAAATCACTTTTGGACGAGTGAAAAGATAGTTTATGTTCCGAGGGGAAAGAACAATTGTTTCATTCATCTAATCACCACAAACCACAAAGTGGATTAAAAACAAACATATATGCACATACATCTGTGCAAACTGAAGTAAAAAGAAGGAAAATAGCAGCTTTGACGTGCAGATATCTGCTTACCCAATCGATCGCTCAAGTTCAGCCCTCTGCTTCTCCAGCTGGTGCCATCTCTCTCTTCCCCCTCCGCCTTCCTCCTCTTCCCTCAGTGATGCGAGAAAGTCCTCCTGCTGGGTCTGTAGGTCCCGGTAGGATTTCACCCAGTCTGTCTCCTGCTTCTCTTGCCTTCTACCAGCATCGCGAGCGGCCTGAAGGATGTCTTGAAAGGGAACCTCCCGGTGGAGCACTATGCTAGGAATGGTTGCCAAGTCCTTCTCCAACGAGAGGCACTCCTTCAGAAGAGATTCAGCTGGGAGGCAAGCAGAGGGCCCGGTTTGATCAGTGACTTTTGCAAGTTTCAAGCGAAAACATGTGTTATGTAGTTCTCATAGGGGCTCAAAATTCATTTTCCACCATTTGGGATTTGCTTGGAATACTGTACATCGAACAGGTCTACCAAGAAACCTTAATACTTGGCCATTTTGAGATCAAAAGGTTAAATCATTTCAATGGTATACATACAACTTTTACTCCAGGGGAGCCCTCCCCCGAGTCCCTGTTCAGCATTGTGGACAGGTAGAACATTACATGATGATCACTTGTGTCCCTGGCAATTGTATTATTTTCCAATAAGCTCCATGCAATTCAATCCAGTGTGTAGATCTGTGAGTAATGCTGTTGCTCAATACGCTGATTATCAATAACTGATTACAAAAGAATTATGCAGCAAGTACGATCGGGTATGCTCTCAGACTGTTGTACTTCCGGCAAACCCTTTTAAGCTTGCTTTCAGAGCCTTCACTTCTTGAAAAAAAAAACACAAAAGAATATACAAAACTTGCAAATTACAAGTACCTTAGTTACCAATGAAAATGCTGAAAGTGGTTGCTTAATGGTGACCATACTTTCCAGTGAGGCTGTCATACGACATTGAGTCGGGAGATGTTGAATTAAATATCCTGATTCATATGAACACCTTGCAGCACCTTTAGAAGAATATGCGACCCAAACACTGGACCTACAAACTTGGGGCTAATTCACTGGCTTCCCAAAGGAAAAAAAAAAGAAAAAGAAAAGAAAATTTGAACAAAACCACCAGGCTCTTGACAGAGATGCCACAAACTCTGGCCTCGCCTCCCTCACCTGTCTGGTAGTCCTCCTCACTCACTGCCTTGGCCTGCTGTCTGTGCAATGTGAACAGCGCCTCCTGCTTCTTGATCCTGCCGTGCATGGCCAGGACTCGCTGCCTACCCAGCTCCTGGAGCCGCTCCATGAGGTCTTCCTGTGATAACCTGTTTGTATGGAGGCAAGAGATAGTGCACATGGTGTGATGTTGGTTGGTTTGTTTGTTTGTTTGTTCATTTTCCATCTAAGAAGATGGCTGGATAGCCCATATTCAGCTACATTAAGCTGATCTTCCATGGGGTCCAGTTGGATGTGAGGTGGGACCACTTCACCGGGTTAAACACCCTGCTCTTTGCGATGAATGAATGAAGCGGGATATTTGACGTGCATGAGTTGTTACTCTCTCATACACGGGACCTCCATTTTATGTCCTACCTGAGGGACAGAGTGTTTTGCCTCTTGCTAGAGGGGATGGTATGCTTACACACAACATTGCTCAGTCCAGACTCGGGTTCGAAGCCTGATCGTGAGGCAGACGCGCTACTGACTGAGCCAACTCACTGCTTTCCATGCTTTCCACTCACTAGCACAACCTGCCTCTGAGTAATGGAATGCATGTGGATAACCTTAGGACAGTGCGTCATCGTAACCGCACAAATTTATGCACAATTACCGGTACTTACTTTTCTTGACTAGACACACTTTTTATTTCTGCACGTTATGTGGGGGGGGGGGGGGGGTGGAAGGGACATTACAAACACAAATAAAACAATGAAATGTCAAAATAGATATGGCAGAGTGGGAAACATATAATCAATATAATTATATGTATGATTCTTATCCTCATTCATACTTCATGTATGAAGCATATGACAGTATCGACTGCAATGTATGGAGTAGATCTGCCACAGGATACTTTACAACTACCCAAGCCAAATGTCTCACTCTCATCAGCTTGACAAAATGGAAGTTTGTACAATGCATAAATTATATTTTATGTGAGTACACTCCCCACCCCCCAACAAGACAAAACGAAACAAAACGCTTGACAAAACAGAGAGAGAGAGAAACAACAAATGGAAAATCAAACAAATATCACACACTTGATAGTTTGGTTGGAACTGTTTCCAGCATCTGGTCAAATCAGCTTGTCAGACGGTAGAAATATTTTCTGGTTTTGTTTTACAGCTTGTCTGTTTAAACAAAATTTTTCACCATACAATGTATAAAACTAAAACCAAATAAAATTTCTCTTTCTTTCTGTGTCGGTGAGGCAATTCACAGGCCCCACAGATATGTTACAGATTTGATCACGACAAAGATGTCAATTTTTCCCACCTGAACTGTTGATCAGCAGCAGCTTGCGCTTCTTGCAGCACTTCCAGCGTGTCAGAAATATCGAGATCCAGGTCATAGAGGGAGCTAGAGGTGGCTCCAGCTGATCCAGTGACTCCATCGAGAGCACGATCGTCATTCTTTCTGGAGACACTCTCGCCCCCGTAAAAGTTCCTCGAACTGGGGCACACTACTGGCACTGCGTCTCGCTCCTCCAAGCATTCACGGCTGGTCTTTGAGATGAACCCAAACTGGCTGGATGGAGCATCAAGCGTGTTTGCAGAATGTCCTTCTAAAGTGTTTTCTCTTGTAGGTTTCGTGCCTACCACACCTCCATCATTGATTGGGGGTAAGTTTCTGCTATCTCTGCTTCTTCCGGCATTTTCCGTATGCTCGTCTTTACTAGCAGTGATATCAGAATTTGGGTTGCCATGCACTCCACTTTTGTTGGAGTCTTTCAGTTCTCCAGCTGTAGGTCCAAGGCTAGAATCAGCATCATCTACTTCAGCAACACATTGCTTTGGCTGTCTTACTGGCAGAGCCGTTACATCAGAGCCGATGTGGCAATCATTTTTGTCAGTCTGGTCCAAATCAATGGAGAAATTGATGCCTTCTAACTCGAACCCTCTTCCATCCCGTCTACTTTCACTGCTTTGAAGATCTGGTCTTAATGGGTCAAGTTCAAAGTCCAAGTCCATGTCAAAATCTAAGTCGACATCCACACCACTTCCTGTGGGAGGGCCTATTCCTTGATGGTCAGTGGCTTGGCGGACAGGTTCTCTGGAATGCGAGGCCTGGGCTGTAATGAAACCAAACTTGCTGGATGGGTCATCTGCCTCTTCAATTTCTGAGTCCCGTGCTGAGGTAGAGGTACCGGTACCTTCAAAGAAAGAAAGGGGAGATTTTGTACACAGAAACTGAAAGACATTCCTGTAAAATACCAGACACTGTACTGCACAAACAAACAAACACAGTAATTACAATTTTAGCTGCATACATGTACAAGCACTCTGTCTCTTTTCACATTTTATTTGCTCAGACCAGACTGCATATTGAATCAAATTAATCTTTAATGACACCAAGAACAACAGACAATGAAAAAATTGTTAATTTACCCCATATATGTATATATATATATATATATATATATATATATATATATATATGCATATAATAAAGGGAAAAATTACCTGTGGCTCTATGCAGGAATCCAAAAGCAGACACCCGTTTCTGATCTGGGCATGATTGAGGGTCTCCCTGAGGTGGGTCTCCCTGGGGTGGGGCATCCTTCGATGAGGCATCCAGCTGCTCTCCATCAGCCTCTGCTGATTTATTGAGCATCATGCCACTGAAGAGTGACATCATTTCAGTTGAACTGCACACCAATATTCTTCACGATTCTGCTGGTTTGATCGATATTGTTACTTAGTAGTATTGTCTGCTACTCCTCAATACACTGTTCCACTGTTGCACTGAACTGTGTGTTGATATTGGAAGTATTTGAGAAAGGTACCACATTAGAATTACACTGTACTTAAATTACAAACTATACTTAAGCGCTGTTCCAACAGGCCACTATGGTTTGCACTTTGCACTTGTATACATGTAACAGTTACACTAGTTGTTGTACAGGCACAGCAGAAATTGGTTGTAATATTCTGATTCTGATATTGTTCTTGTTATTTTTTAGCATTAAATTTTACAGCAACTACAAAATCCTACTATTCCTAGATCTACAATGTCAGGTGGTCTACATAAAAAATAGGAAGTCTTTAAATAGATATAATTTATACCTGTCTTTCTCACTGTGAATGACTTTCACCCACAGTAGCAGTACTGCCGCCAGACTTTAAAAAAGGGATTTCACTAGTATACAAATGCAGTTTCAGCTGAGATGGGGCTAGGCTTCAGGTTTCCCACTTTTTTTGCGAGATGATAAAAGCTCTTATGAATTATGAAAAAGCATCCAATTCTAAGAGGAATTCAAAGTTTATTTGATGAAAATTGGTTTTGAAGTGGCCGAGATATCCAAAACTAAGAGGTCCTGATAAAAGGTGGGACCCACCTCTTTTCACTTATGACCACTTATGTTTGACTTTGTTTTTGGATAGGCATTACACCACCATCTCAAAACCAATTTTCATCTTGAATCTAGATCTGGGATGGGTTTTAGATCTTGATCCTAAACACTGAAATCCTCTTACTTAGAATTGTATGCTCTTGAATATTTCATAAGTGGTTTCAAATTGAAAGCATGCAATTATTAAGCGTGCAGAGAGGTGAGGGTTGAGGAGTGAGTGAGTTTTTCTTTCCCTTCATCATCATCATCTCTACAGGAGTGTAGGTACAGTAGGTTCTGTCAGTCTCCCTTAACGTTAATTGAATTACAAATTATCTCGCAAAAAGTTAAAATCTGAATTCCCCAATGTTAACCAAAACTAAGCGCTTGTGTACTTTCGCACCCGTTTGTCAAATGATCTCCAAACATGCACAAAATCACCCTTATTATTCAGTAACCTAAAATACTTGCATCTGAGTCTCCAAAGTTGAATAGACGTTAAGTGCTAACACTTTTAGTATAAAAGTGTCGAAAAATTGTTGGAAAATCTTGACCACTTGAAATGCTCCTCTGTACACAAGCACAGTACGAATACATTCAGCGCATGCAAAAGGTCGATCACTTGGTCTGAATGTAGCGAGACAGCAGCTTTTTCTATGGTGTCGTTGAAAAGCTAAAATTTTTCTCTTTTCCTCTGCCAAGTCTTGCGTGAGCGGTTGTAAACTCTTCCTTCCCATCAATCGTTTCTTTGTGGTTTTCCTCTTGTCTAACTTTTTAAATTTCCTATTTAACTGTAGGTCTATACTTTCTGCCTAATTGTTCTTTGTTTCTCTCATGGGTTGTTTTCCTTCCAACTACAAGGGTGTTTCCTTTCTATCCTCCCAATATCTTTTTCTTATGTGTTGTTCTATAATGAAACCTTTTCTCCATTTCCTTTTGAACCTGTATAATTCTTTCTTTCCTTCCTAATCTTCTTTGCTTTCATCCAGTTTTGATTCATCTCTCATTCTATTATTATGTCATCACTTGTCAAACGGCATTCCATACAGCAAGAGAAGCTTGCCAGCTGCTCGGTGCGTGGTGGTTCATGGGATATCACCTTGACATACGGCAAATGAGGTACCGAAGGCCTTATAAAGTGCACAATTGCCCAGCATGACACCATGGACCAAACATGAAGTGTTAACTGGAGCTCCAATAATTTTAATCTAGCTATCTAATACTACTCACTAGCTAGACCCTCTACTCGCTGCATGCTCTGCTGCACGTAGACAGAAAGATCAGTCTGTCCGGAGGAGTCTTTTATTGGGTGTATTATTGACGTTATCACTCTCCTCCGTAGGAGGCGGATAAGATCACCTAGCGGCCTGATCCGACTAATCGGATCAGGCCGCTAGGTGCGGCAGTCTTGCCTTGTGCGAACACGCTGGCGCCCATGTTTTGATGGGCACTCTGCATTGGTTGACTAAAACTCGATTTTTGAAAAAAAAAACCAGACAGGATTTTTTTCTTCTTTTCATCATGGATAGTGGACATGTGTGTGTGTTGTAACAAAAAATCACTGTGCAAAGTTGCGACAATTTATACGTCAGATGTGAGATGAATAAGAAGTGAATAGGGCCCCTGGGGGCCTCATGAGGCGTGGGGGCGGTCCTCATGAGGCGAGGCAGTCCTCGTACGCGGGAGCGGTCCTCATGAAGATGAGCGGGTTTCCCGGACTGAGTTGCAGTTCTTGTGCTGAATTATTGAGATTCTGATGATAATTATAGTACATAAGAACTGATCACCAGTCGTTCTTAAGTCCGTCTTAACTTTAAGAACAGCTTTGTGAAACACCCCCCTATCCCCGACGACCAGATATCTGAGATATAACAAAGTAAATTTAGACCGATCTTTCGGTCAAATTCAAGTCTAACCAGACTCTATAAAACTCTAACACAACAGTTAGCAATTTTCGAGTTGCAACGATGGATAGATTTAGTTTCTAGCATCTAGAGTACTAGACTAGTAATAGTCAAGGTTATGCACTTTTCATTCTGTATCTTCTACCAATTTATTAGACCTATACATTTATCAAATATTCAGCTCAGTTAGTTTACTACTCACTCAGCTCAGCTCAGATCACTCACCACCGAAGTCTCACCATTTTTTTAGGGCTTTGTTATTGTTGTTCGTTGTGAATTCTGCCTCTTGGACTTCCCCACTGTAGTCTTTTTTGCCAGATGTTCTGTACTAACAGTCACACGATCTGTGCATCAAATTCTCCCCGAAAAATAATTGACGACTTGACAATCTGCAATGAAACAAGCTCTTTATTCGATGGCTCCTTCATTCGAGCACCCTTATAGTCATGAACGCTGATTATCCTGTTTTGTTAGGTCAGCGAAAGAAGGCGCGCTATGTAAAAAAAGAGTGCTGAGGGAAAGTTGACATCCTCTGATCCGCGGCGCGGCGTCGACGACAGAGAAGAGAATGCCCAGCAAATTGCATAGGCCTATTCCGGTTCTGTGGATGTGTTACAAATGCACAGCTAGCCAGCTCTTTATTTAACCCAATATAATTGAGAACCTCTTTCATTCTGCCTCGACTTCGAAGCCTGTAGACCTTATAGACGTCTTGTGAGTACATTTGTAGAATGTTGCTCCGACGACAGTTGAATTAGTTTAAATTTACTTGCGATATTAAATCAGTCGAATCACATCAACTTTGGGTCATAGATTTAGAAATAGTTGACACTAACACTACCACTTTACTAACCCCGTCGCGGGGCGCTGTAACACAGTAACCTTTACGGTACGTATTTGTCCGTATGGGGTCGCTGCTGCGGTTACCACTTTACCAGTGACACTGACACTTTTTGCTTCGTGTGACTGTGAATGTAATGTGATGATTGACAATTTAGTCATGATGTAGTGTGTAGAAGAATTATAGAAATGGATAAATTTAAAGACTAAATGTTACAGGAGAATTTTAGGTCTCAGATGTCCATGTAATTACTTCTAAGAAACAGGTTAATCAGGCTTTACGTGTCTATTTATCCAGTTCAACTTCAAGAAGTGCAACAAGTCAACATACGTCAGTGCAAGCCACAATCCAGCATCACCACCTGAAGCTTGAAGTTGAAGCAGCAGTAGCAGTGAGACTGATACACTGGAGTTTGTGCCATCCACCCTACAGAAGGAACACAGGGCACCATGCCTCCCAAAGGTGACTGTCTGTGCTGTATAATACTTGGGTGACCCGCACCTCGTCGGGATAGTGAATGTCTATGCATACATTTTTATTTGAATCACATATTCATTGTCACTGAAATTCCATGAAATCTCACTCACATGATACAGGAAAAATGCTGAAGATTCCAATAGAATCACATGTTCGCTGATCGACACCCGAAATTTGCAGCTATCGTCGTCGAACACGAATGATGCGGAATAGTTGTGCGCTAAGGAACCCTAGGGCCCGCAACTCGTCACCCGCGCTCTCATACCATGTAGTCTAGACAAAGCACGTAAAAGACGTGTGCGGGTGACCGTGATGCTCCCATAGACATGCACGTAAAAGATGCGTGCGGGTGACCGTAATGATAAGAGCTGTACTTATAGTTATAACACATATTCCTAATAAAATTTCGGATTTTCGTGAAAAACTCTTCGGTTTTCACCATAATTTGCTTGGTTGTGGTAGTCCTGCCAAGTGACACTGTCCCAGGCATAAATTATTGTTCAGTGCACTCGTAACAATTTTAAGCAGGGTGACGGCATTCGGGCCCCTGGCAAGGTGTGGGTACCTCACTATACCTACCTTGAATGTACTGTGTGTAGGGGTTTTAATATACAATTTAATTATGATCCATTGTTTTCTTTATTTTTCTTTTTTTCTTTTTGCTTAGGGCGTGACGTCACTTCAAATACCACGTTTAACTTATTGCAAATGGCGTCAGAGAATGACAAATTTTTAGATGTTAATGTTACCTTTATATAATTGCTGCTCTATGTAATTTTTTGCCTTTTTTCCCTTTCCTTTGCCATCTTGTTAACCCGTTGAGGACAGTTTGATTTTGCTACAACATGCATTTCCCATAGACACCTGCCCGAGTATACTCGGGACTCGTCCTCAACGGGTTAAAACAACAAAAGTCTAGGATCAAGCGACAAAGAAATTTAATTATGATTTGCTGTAATGCAAGGCCAAGGATACTCTGAATGACAATAAGCAAAGATAATGGATTCCATTTTCTTTGCTCATTTTCAGACATATTTCTGGTCAGATTCCCTAATTGTTTGAATTTGTTTGCAATCATTCTTTGTGAGTAAAAGATTGCCATGTATTACACATTTATGGACCTCTGTAGGGCTACATTACATACATATGTATTCTAGTCATACACTTCGCACACGCACACACACACAAACATAAACACAAACAAACAATAAAGCAATATTGGTGTGCATTTCAGTGTTTAACCTGTTTAGTCAAATTATAATTATGGAAACTAGCATCATTTACAATTTTTTGTTTCATTATTTCAGTGTCCATCAGAGTAGTCTTCGTCATTGTTCTGCATTGATAGTCAATATGTCTACTGGTCTTCGAACTGTTTTTCCCCCCCCCCCTTCTTTTTCATTTGTTGTATAGGGCTTTTGTTTTTGCTTTGGGGATTTTCTTCAGTTATAGTGTACATTCTAGTAAGTCATAAAACAGCTCAGGTAGTGACAAAACTTAGAGACACACATCAGGAGCATTGGGAAATATCATCCAAGGAAGTGTTGATATTTACATTACTAATGTACATGTATCTCCATCAGCTTTCTATTTTGTCTTGTGATTGGATAAATGTACTGCAGGCCGCAAGAGGGCATACCAAATGCCCAAGCCTCTCCCAGAAGGAGAAGTTCTGAAGGACACCAGGAAGAAAGAGTGGAAGCTTGGAGGCCCTATCGGGGAAGGAGGATTTGGACTCATTTATAGAGGTAGTGCACTTACCTACCACCTTCAATTATATTCTAAGCTCTTGGGCCCGAATTCACGAAGGTGGTACAAATGAAACCATTGTTTAAACCATGGACAAAAACCATGGCGCGCCAAGTGTCGCATGGAATATTTCGTTACGAAATTGGTCATTTCGTCGACAAAATGACCGTTTCATTAACGAAATTATCATTTCGTGGACGAAATGTTCATTTAGTTACAAAATGTCATTTTGTTACAAAATAATCATTTCATCGATGAAATCACTGACTTTGTAACGAAATATTCCATGCGACACTTGGCGCTTCATGGTTTTTGTCCATGGTTTAAACCATAGTTTCATTTGTACCACCTTCGTGAATTCGGGCCACAAATGTCACTGAGTATACATCAATAACTATAATAATGTGTTATGAAAGATGATGATGATGATAATGATTGTTATGATGGTGTGATCAACTATCATATGATTCCTTATTGTGTTGATGATAATATTGATTATACATGTACAGTCAAACCTGTCTATAGCGGCCACCCAAGGGAGACGGAAAAAGTGGCCGTTATAGACAGGTGGACGCTATAGACAGGTATTAAATCCAACTTTGTGTGCACTGCTTACATGTACTGTACATGTATCATCGTATTCTTACATGCACATGTATGTGTGTACGTATGCACACACCGTGTATTTCATGCATTAAACCATGCCGGTGTATATGAAATTGTTGCACAGTAGTATGTGTATTATCGTGAAGAAAGCTTAACACTAGGGCATTATCATGGCTGAATGAGGGATGAATGCAGCGGTGGCGATCACTGAACGTTGCCCGCATGGCTACAAAGCAGAAAAACATGCTGAATTATCGGGTTGGCTACGGCTCCATTGGGTTTTTGGCCGGTATAGACAGGTTAAAATCTACCGCGGGAAACAAAATTTGTGACCGCTGGCCGCGTTAGACAGGTGGTCGCCATACACAGGGTCTTTAACAGGGCTTTTCTCTCCGGGGGATTTTTCAGTGGCCGCTATAGACAGGTGGTCGCTAAAGACAGGTGGCCGCTAAGGCAGGTTTGACTGTATACCTCTTTTGATGAATCCTCAGTTCTCTCTGGTTGAAATCAAGGACATGAATCCAACAAGTGCCTGCAGCTTCATAGGAACCAAACTGCCTCATAGTACTAAACCACACCACGATTCTAAACTACCCATTTTTTATACGTACTTAGCGTGCACTGCTTAATGCTTAGTTTCTGTAGTGGGAGAGAAAACCCTTGTGCGATGCAATCCCAGTGCAAATGTCTTGGGCAGTGCCTGATAAATGAACTGGCTAGCACAGTTGAGATCAAAGGAGTAAAATTTGTATTTGGTTCTGTCCGGTATATGAAACAGATACAGACTGCCTTTATTCAGTGCATTGTTGATATCGTTACCCTTATGAATCTCAACTCAATGCAAGGGTCATAGCATTGAGGTTGAGATCTCTCAGGTGGGGCAGTGATATCAACAATGGTGTGAAAAGCCGTCTATATCTGTATATCATTAAAGTGTTTCGTTTTAATTTTCTTAACTGGATGAGACACTTTTTTTTTTAGAGTGATGATATGATGGCTTCACCTGCAGAGATGAATAAAGCAGAAATGATCAGCGCCACATAATCAACAAATTTTCTCGCATATTCTCTTTCACAGCTGATGTCAATCGTGCAGGAAAAGTCAGTGCTGATGCCCCCTATGTTGTGAAAATTGTGAGTATTTTGTACAATTTTTATTATGATTTTTCTATATGTGTCATCCAATCAGTGATACTGAAAATGTTTTTAATTTAAAATATTATCTTCTTGCAGCTTTATCAACATTCATTGTCAAGAGCATTTTCTGTAGGCATGTGTATTCCAGAAGCACACATTTAGTTCTTATGTTGTGGATATAGGGAGATTTAGAAGATCAAAGCTTTTGGAAAGAAAAGGAAATTTCTTTTGAGTAGAATTTGTGATCATAGAAACAAAATGTGAACTGAGAGTGTTCTTGAGACACAACATCTCTGATAGCTGATAAGTGGCAGCATCACAACCACAGGTAGAATATCACAATATTGGCAATGCTTTGGGTCTAAAAAGAAAAAAAAAAACTTTCTGGGCTGTTTATTCTCTGCTTAATTAGTCACCCAGCAGTATGTTTTTTTTTCAGTTGTATTCCCTTCCAACTTGTTCACAGGGATGATTGAGCATTAAATGTCTATTTGATTTGAAAAGCCACAGGAACTGTGTTATATGTTTGTTCTGTGCACCAGTTGGCTGTTCTTTACCTCGTCAAAAACACTTTAATTTTTTTTTTCAGGAACCGCATGAAAATGGCCCTCTATTTACCGAGCTGCACTGTTACCAGAGAGTTGCCCAACCGGAGCAAGGTATTAAATCTTCATAAAATCCCTTGCCTGAGTTTCAAACAACGGGAGAAATATAGAATAGAAAAGGTCTTAACCCCCAAATCAGGTACTTTACCTAAAGATGACAGTCAAGTTTGAATGTTGGTGAAGTCCCACAAGGTCAAAGGTCAAATGGTAAATGAAATTTACCTAATAAGCACTGAACTACATAGTATTGTGGTGTATTGTCAAAGACTTTCCACGGCTCTGAGCTCTGACCACCAAACTCACATTACAGGTACATTACATCACCTAAAAGTGCTGCTCAAGTTCGAATATTGGTGAATTCCCACAGTTCAAAGGTCAAAATGTTGATTAACTTTTTCCTGTAAGGCCCGGCTGTCACAGTATTGAGGTATCCTCTCAATAACTTTCCACAGCTTTAAGCAAAAACCACAAAACTCATACCACAGGTACATCACCCAGGATGCCAGTCAAGTTCTGATATTGGTTAAGTCTGACAAGGTCAAAGGTCAGTGCACTTTCTCTGATAGCCTTTGCTCTTGCAATATTGTGGTGTGCTCTTAGGAACTTTACACAGCTCTGAGCTACAACATGTATGACCCCAAACCTAACAAATTTGAATATTAGTGAAGTCCCAAAACGTCAAAGACAAGCTGGAAATAGATTGTCAGTTATTATCATGTGTATTGTGTGTGACTGTAGACTTTTCACAAGTTTGACTTCTTCTTTCAAACCCATGGTCTAATTCTAATGAAATGTGGCAAAAATCACCTCTAGGGTCAAGGTGTACAAATCGGTTGGAATAATGTTTCAAATGGTTCACATGACCCTAGTTATGAAAGCAACACATTCATCTTGTCTATGTATAAATTCAAATGCAGTCGATGCCTGGCAGAAAAAGCAAAAGTTGTCCCACCTTGGTGTGCCCAAGCTCTGTGGAAGCGGCTCCCATCAGCATGGGGATGTCAAGTATCGCTTCCTGGTGATGCAACGTTTCGGGGAAGACATCTGGAAGAGGTACCTGGCCGCCAGCAAGAGGTTCAAGCCAAAGACAGTGTTCGCCCTGGCCCTGCAGATTGTGAGTTGATCCTTAGAAGAGTATTGTTTTTTGCCCAAATACTTTCTTGTAACCAAGACTCGGCCAGAGAGACGGAATAAGTATGCTATTACATTAGTGGACATGTGTGATTAAAAGCATCGAGATGTATTAATGATTTATATTAAAAGCTTCTGCTTCTTCTGCTCTGATGAAGGGATATAATTGACAACCAGATAACCCAATTTGCTCCAGAGAAGATCGTTCTGGTTAAAAGCTATAGGCATGCACCTCCTTTTTTTTTTTTCTACAAGGATAGGTGTGCAGGCATACACTTGATTAAATATACCGTGAGTCATTCTTGACTCCTTGTGTTGTTCCAAAGTCAGGCTTTGAAATCAAATGATATGTTTCTTTGTTACAATGGCAGTTTACAGTTTTCTTTAACCTGCAAGTTGGAACTACTTGGCCAAACTCATGTATTCCCCCCCCCCCCCCCCCCCCCCCCGCCATGATTGGTCACTATCTATTTACAATATGTCTTGTTTAAAAAATATGGGGTCTTTTGTATTAGGAGCCATTTCTTTCTTTCTTTCCTTTTTTGGTAGAACAGGTTTTTGAAATGGCACCATTTATTACCTGAATTAACCTAGACATGCTTGCAGCAAACCAAAGTAAAATGAATATTTGGAACATCAAGTACAAAATAGGAATGTTAATGCACTTTCCTGATAGTCAAATCTCTGTAATCACAAATGCTGCATTGGTTGATATAATTAATGAGCAGTCAAACGATTCCACATTGTTACGCTGAAATGACTTTTGCATTTTTAGTATGCTGTCAAAGAATCATATTTAGATATTGTGAATGAAGATAGTAAATCCTATAACACAAGGGCATAGTTACGCTGCTTCACCTCAATTTGTAGACCAGTGGTTGGTTCCTCTATTCTTACCTTTGTTAGACTTGTGGTAAGATCTTCCACAGATTTAAGGTCAGAAATGCCATGTCATCTCCCCTCCCCCTCCATCTCCTCCTCCTCCTTCTTCTTCTCCTCTTCCTCTCCTTCTATTTGCCTTCTTCTTCTTCTTCTTCTTCTTCTTCTTCTTCTTCTTCTATTTCTCCCCAACTCCTCTCTCCCTTCCCTTGCCCCCTCCATTAAAGATGCATTTTGAACACCACTTATTTAAATGCACATTTATAGGGATATTAAGATAGTGGCTTTGTAAGAGTATGCCTATTTATGAAAAAGATGTTAAGGTGGTGAGGAACATCAACAACAAACAAAAACTAAGAACCTACACTGTATTGCATCTTACATTGTAGAATACCATGTGTTTTCATGGAAACGATGTTATTGATAGGAATGTACAGTAAATGACATCATGATGTCATTGGTTCACAGTGAAATGTAAATGATAGGATATGTAGAAACATGTTGTGTACCTGTGGTTGTTATTGTAACTTCAATGTTCAAGTTCACTGCATATGATACGCTTGGTAATTGTACCATCCAAAGAAGTAAAATGGAAACACCAAGTGAGAGTTGAACACCAAGTGAGAGTTTTCGTGTTTATGTCTGACCACCACTAAATCAACCAAACTAATACTGCATTCCTAAGCACTTCAGAATTAGTTGTCCTGATCATGCAGCTATGATGTCAGTAAGTTATGCTTCTATTTTCTCTCTCTTTGTTCCTCTGTGTTTACTTATTTTTTATGCCTCCGCCACGAAGTGGTGCCGGAGGCATTATGTTTTCGGGTTGTCCGTCCGTCCGTCCTTCCGTCCGTCCGTCCGTCCGTCCGTCTTTCCGTCCATCCGTAATGAATTTTGTGGACAAGGTAACTATCAAAACCTGTTGAGGTATCCTAATGAAACTTGGCATGTATGTGTATTAGGGGGTGAAGTTGTGCCTATCAACTTGTGGGTGCACGTGCTCAAGGTCAAAGGTCAAAAGGTCAAGGTCAAATCCATAAAATTTCACTATTTCCACCATATATATGCAATGCCTGAAGATATTTTCTTGAAACTTAGTGTATACATGTATTACCCAATTTAGATTCTCTGGTGAAAGTTTGGGTCATGAGGTCAAAGGTCAAAGGTCAAAAGGTCAAGTAAAAGTATTAAAACTGCTTTTTTTTTCTCTGTAAATTGGAAAATTGTTCAAGGTATCTTCATGGAACATAGTATATACATGTACTGACTGGCAGTGATTATCTAGAGAATGTAGGGTTCATGGGGTCAAAGGTCAGGGGTCAAAGGTCAAGTGCAACACTTCAAAATTTTACTATTTCCCTCATGTTCATGCAATGCCAGCAGGATTATTATTTTTTTTTGTACACTTGGTGTATGCATGTGTAACCTAATAGAAATTCTCTAGAGAGTTTTTTTTTTTTGCCTCAAAGGTCAAAAGGTCAAAGATCAAGTGAAAGTGCTGAACTAACTTTTTCCTCCATATCTCGGAAGTGGCTCAATTTATCGTGGAACTTACTGCATATTTATGCATGTTCTACCTGAACGTGATTATCTTATGAATTTTAGGGTCAAAGGCCAGATGAACATGGTAACAATTTACTATTCAGTACAGAAATTGCACTTTTTCTCCATACCGGTACCATGAAAATTACTGAATGCATAAATGTATGAATGGGTCAAAGTCAAGTTAAAGTCCTTAAATCCCCAAATACATGCTCTCCTATTCATCCAATTAAACCAAGGTCAAGGAAGGTGAACATTCAACACATTTGTGACAAACTTGTCATTTCATTATTTTGCCAGTTTTGTGAAAATGTAATCACACATTGTCCACATGTACTATCTAGACCTATTAGGAGAATGAATGCATTATTGCGGAGGCATACCAGTCGCCATAGCGACATTTCTAGTTATTGTTCTATTTTTTTCTTCTTTTAACCCGATGTTCTTACTTTCTGTCACTTTGCATTCCAGCTTGACTCCCTGGAGTACTTACACTGCCGTGAATATGCCCATGCAGACATCAAGAGTGCGAATCTACTCCTTGGCTTGGATGGCAGAGACCAAAACAAAGTGAGAACAAATACCCAGTTTTCTAATACAGTAATATTTGTTTTTTTATCTATCATTACCAGCTTCAATTCATTTGTCTAACCATTTCTCAGTATCCATGTGCATCCACAAATTCACACTTGTGGCAAAATTGATGGAAATCATCACAAATGTGGTCGTGCCTAAGTATCTTATGTCATAGTCTCATAGTCATTGATCCTCATAGTAATTTGTGAAGCATTTGATGGGATTATCACAATTTGCACCAGGATTTATGAAATTGGAGAAGTGGACATCTCACTTTGCATAGCAAAACAAATTACAAAATGTCTGAAATGCATGATTTGGTAGACATGTGACCAGTGATGGCAATCTGCCACCCAAACTGTGTGCCCAACCCCCGACAGACTTGGAATCAAAATGCGCAGAAGATTACAAAGAAGAAAGTTTTGAAAGATGGAAGGTGAAAGAAGAGGCTATTGCAAGAGAGTGGGGGGAAAAAATCCAGAGATGAGCCTCCAAGGTGCCCCCCCCCCCCCAGCTACAATTAACGGGTTAACATGGTTAACATAGTAACAGTTTATTAACAGCTGTTTGTAATGAAAGATCTTTATCATAATACTTATATTTACATATTGCTGTATTTTATTTTAATGTCATACTTTTTTAAAAAAATTATTATTATTTTTTTTTTTCCCGGATCGATGTGCTTAGAAACATCAGTATTTACGCTATATAAATGTTATTCATTATCATTATTATTATCTTTCTATTAACACAGGTTTTTTTTTTTTCTATGAATTGATACATTTTATTGTATGATACTTTATACTTTTCCTGGTATCCTCTCACCCAGGTGTTCCTCGTTGACTTTGGTCTGGCGAGCCGCTTCAGGCCCGAAGGAAAACACAAAGATTATAAGGAAGACCCTCGGAAGGGTCACAACGGTACACCAGAGTTTACTAGCATTGATGCCCACAAAGGAGTTGGTATGTCAGCGTCGCGCCGTTACCATAAAGTGTGTTATTCGTTGTGTAGAGACAAAAGCGTTAAAAGGAACAAGAGAAACTGACATGCATTCTTTGAGATTGGTCAATGCAAGGTTGAATTAAGATTTGCTGTTCAACGTCTCACTTGAGAACAAGCATTAAAAACATGTTTCATCTGAAAAGACTGTGATCTGAAATGATGATCATTTGACAGGATAAGGGTATATGGGGCAGAATACTGCAAGTGAAAATCTTCTCTTCATTAAGAGAACTATACGTGCATTTGTATGAAATAAGGTGCAATTTGATGTTGCAAAGGAGCTCATATTCATGATGAATTAATAGCTCAAGTTGACTGTGCAGGCGTGCATTTTTGTATATTTAGTCACAAGTGCAAGAAACTCTCAAATCTTCAACAGATATTTCCCAGATATAAACTAGGCAGTGAAGTGTAGGCCCATTCTGTGAGTACAAGTTAGACTTTATAACTTTAATGCAGGCTATTTGTTCTTTGTGTAGATGTTATTGGAAAATAAGCACACGTGTTTCATATCAGCTATTCTATCCTGTTGACGTTGCAGTGAGTGCAGGGTATAAACATACAGTAACATGTGACAAGTCACATCTTAGTGCCCAAATCTCTGGAAATAACTATGAAGCAATGATTTTTTCCTTTCTTTGAATTAGAAGAAGAAAAAAAAAAGATTATTGATATAGCAAATAACCAGACCTCACAACAGTGTCCATAAGAGTTCTTTTTATTACCCCTTTGGAAATAGGAAAAAATAGCTTCTCTTACTGTAATCAGTTTTAGATCATTATGTTTTGTACAGTAAAGACCTTCATATACAGACCTCTGTTGTGACAATATTTAGGGAAAAGTGGTTCATAACTGTAGTAGTCTCCATGAAAAACAAGATGTTCATGAGTTTGCTGTGACTTTGGAATGTGTAGCATTGTACAGTGGCAGTTTGCAAGTCACATCAAGTTAGACTTTATAACTTTAATGCAGGCTATTTGTTCAGCACATGATGAATGTTTTGCCACAAACATGATGCGTAGAATTTGATTTGTGCAGCGATGCATTGGAAAAAGTTGCTGTCCTGGATTGGTAAGGTATGCACTTGGAACAAGTCAACCCTTTTTTCTGACTCATAGAATGATAATGATTTATTCATGGTTACCTGTGCATAAAAGTTCACAGGTAACATACATGGTTTCCATGATGACTGAAAGAAATATGCTGTCAAATCTTACTAGTACTGACATTTTCAAATGCCTGAATGCTCTCATTGTGCGTGCTGATTTATTGTGTTATGTTTATGAACGTAATGTATGGAAGTCACAGCTAAAAGGACGACAATCCATTCTCCCAAAACCTTTTCCTCCTTTTCCATTAATTCCAGCCCCATCTCGCCGTGGCGATATTCAGATTCTGGCCTACGTGATGCTGCAGTGGTTGTGTGCCAAGCTGCCATGGGAGGACAAACTCACTGATCTGAACTACGTCATGACTCAAAAAGTGAAGTGAGTGCTTCACTTTCCATTTTCTAGTCACTTTGAAGTGAAAGCAAACGCTTAAGCTCTTCCTTACTGGGCAAACCTCCTCCCTCTTTCTCACTCTATTTATTTATTTGTTTATTTATTTATTTATTTATTTATTTATTTATTTATTTGTTTATTTATTCATTTATTTATTTATCTATCTATCTATCTATCTATCTATCTATCTATCTATCTATCTATCTATCTATCTATCTATATATCTATATCAATCTATATCTATGTATCTATCTACCTCTGTATAAATCCTGGCTGTAAATGCTGGAAGTATGACTGACTGCTGTCAGTGATTCCTTGTACAACCAAGTCATGTTCCAACATTGCATTGTTCTTCATTGGTGTTAAATTTCCAATAAATTTGTCACATGCCGGAAAGAAGAAAAATGATGCAAATGCTGGCAAGCCCCATTAATATAATATGCGCCTCCCGTTCATACACGCATCGTCCTTTCAGGCACACCTTCCTTGAATAGCATGCTTTTTAATCATTCTTCTGGGCACACAATGAATTATGTAGCCTTCTCGTACCTGCTCACTTTAATATTATTGGGGGCAGATATGACTCTGTCTATTGTGGAATGTGTCTGTCATTGCCAGCTTGACTCTTACACTGGTCACATTGACTCTTTGCAGATACTCTAAGGATATAAGAAGCCTCCTGGAGACCTGTTTTGCAGGTGCATCATACCCAGGTAAGTCATCTAGTCGTATTCTCTATTCCGGTCTATTGCTGTCACTCCATTTGTGGGTTCCATGACATATGCTCCTGCAACAATTGCTCCCATGAAATACAATGTATCTGCATGCTACGCCAGACATAAATTCTATCCACAAATACATTGTATAACCCTAATCCTAATTCTCACATCAAACGAGACCTAAAAACCTATCAAAACCCTAACCCTATAAAGTCCTTGGAGAAAATAAGACCGGAGCAGTTGTCGCTAGAGAAAATAATGTGTCACCCACAAAATTTTTAGCCACTCTTTGCTATTTCAAAAGCTACGTAACCTCTCTGGTTTATAGCTTGTCTATACGGACCTGAGATAACTTGAACTGCCACAAATCTTTTCCCTGACTCAAAGTTTAAGTACCATACTATCCTTCCATTAGTGATTCATGGAACCCGCATCATGAAGCTACAAATTGTAAGTAGCTGTACATACAGCTATTGAGAATGCTTGTTTCAAGGACGTTTTTGTATCTCTGTGTTGTGACTTGGAATAAAACAATGCAGCAGGTTGTTTGTTGCTGGCAATATATGCCCTAAGTGATTTACAGCTGCTTAGGAACTATGTATGCTTTCATGTTAGGTAAACAGGGCTTCCTCAAGAGTGTCACGCTTTTGTGATTTCTCTGTCACTATGACACAATCACTTTTATATTCACCGTGGGGAAACACCATACCAAAAACATTGGAAGTATGGCTGGATTTCCAGCCAGAGCTCTTGTGGCGCCCAGGAGCTCATCATGCACTTCTCTTCCATCTTGCTTTATGTACTTTGCATCGTCTTGTGGTCTCAGCTGAACTCAGGGACTTTTTCCAGCACGCCTTTGACCTGGGTTACGAGGCCGAACCCGACTACAACAAGCTGCGCAAGCTGTGCCGGCAGGTCCTGAAGAGGGAGGGTTTCAAGGAAGGGTCCTGTTTTGACTTTGGCGCGGCGCAGTCGGCCGCTGTGAATGGAGCTCCACAGTCTCCAGGCCGGGGGAGGGCCCAATCGCGAAAAGCGCCCGCCGCGGCAAAGAAAAAGAGGGAACCCTCCAAGGAGGATACATCTCAAACCAGGGCCAGGAAACAGTCAAGGGGTGATGCAGCAGGCCCGGCTGGTGCCGCGCCCTCTCCTGCCAGAAAGACAGTAGCTCCGAAGAAAACTTTGGGTAAGACTGCCATTATCTTTTTGAATCATATGTAATTATGCTTTCACAGATTAAACTTGTCAAAGAAATGACAAGATATCTTCTCACCCCCCCATGCATCCACAAAAATAAAAAATCAAAGACTAATGCACATGTTTTTTTTTTTATTTGTGTGTGTTTGTTTGTTTGTTTGTTTTTACGGATGAAGTATGTGTCCTAAGATCTCCGTTTTATTGTATTTAAATGACAAGTTCACCTTTAACATATGTGTGAATTGAGTGAATACAGCAATACAGTATTTGTAGAATACATCAGTGAAAGTTAGACAGAAATCTAACTATCCACCTAAAAGTAATAAATTTGTTAAGTTTCAGTGCTGCCATCGCTAAATGAGAAGACTATTTCACTTTGTGATGTCATCATGCGTAGAACAAGTGAAGGTAATATAAAGAGCATTTCACAAAATCCCATTTTGTTTTTGTTTTGGAAAAGGACTTGTATATGTTCCCTTGATTTATGACTTACGTTAAGGGTGATGTTATTCCCTCTTCCTTCTGAGAGAAGCAAGTCTTCTAATATTATGCCAGAAAAGCAGTGGCGGATCAGTTATTTTTGGTGAAAACAAAAGGAAAAAAAACTAGAGAGGGGCCGTCAAAGGCGGCAGACCCACGCCTAAGTACAAAGTTGGGGTAAACATAATGTGCATTCGGTCATCTACCAGAATTCGGCCACTTAATTGCCAGTGTGCTTTATCACCAGCCAGTGAGTTCTACCAAAGATCGTACACTGAAGTGTACGATCTTTGGTTCTACAGTCACATCACACGCAAATCACATCATTACACATACGGTATTAACACTCATTCACGTACAGGAAAGTCCTCAAGTCTCCTCCAAAAATCCATCGAAAATCCCAAATTCCACAGTCAAAAGTGCAGAATCGGAACTTTTCCAAGCGCGCGCGAATTAAGTCCAGTTTTAAGAGTATTGTCTACGCGACGGGTCGCGGAAAAAGCGCTAAAAATCGAGAAATACGCCGTTTTCTTGCGGGATATTTTGATTATAGCAAGCCGAGAGTGTGATGATATCAAAGGTCGTATGAGTGTACGATCTTTGATGGTACGATTGTATCCACAAAAGCGCAAAAGAAAAACAAAATGTATGTACCCCCTAGGCAATTACCCCTATGATTAGTGTCTACGGGAATTATTCAATGCAAGGGTTGAATGCAAATGTCTACTGCACCAGTATTCGGCCACCAACGAGCGCCGCAACGTCCCCGATGCAATTTTGCACCAACAGTGTAGAGCGCGATGCATTTTCAGCGGCCTTGCACACGCATTGACATTGAGCACGCATATCGTGCAGTGTGACTGCGACCGAGCAAATGCTCCTCCAATGAAAAAAACAATCAATGTTAATTTGAAAAATCATCAAAATACGGGCCAGTTTGTGATGACGGAGAACGAACTTTCATAAATCTAGAAGGACATAGTCCCTCAACTAGGCCTAAACGTAAATTTCGGAATTCTTACGAACATTTGAGCAGCGAAGTCGGATCGTTTGGGAGTTTTATGTTTTCGTATGGTAGCGGAAAATCGCAAAGTGAGAAACGGGAAATTTTCGGAGTGGTCACTATACCATGGGGTCAAAACTTCAAGGTCACACAGAATTTGCAAGGGTCAACCGATTATCACCAAAATCTAATCGATTCTTTCCTGCCATTATCCAAACATCCCCATAACATTTCGTGCAAATCCGTTTACCCGTTCTCTTGTTATCTTGTACACAAACAAACAAACAAACAAACAAAAAACAAAAAAACCAAACAAACAAACAAACAAACAAACAAACAAACAAACAAACATACGGAACCCTTTACATAACCCCCTGCCGATTTTCATCAGCGTGGGTAAAAAGAAAAACAAAATTTACGTACCCCCTGGGCAATTAGCCCCCTACGGCAATTATTCAATGCAAGGGTTGAATGCAAATATCTACTGCACCAGTATTCGGTCACCAACGAGCGCCGCAACGTCCGCGATGCAATTTTGCGTCAACAGGGTAGAGCGCGATGCATTTTCACCGGCCTTGAACACGCATTGACAATGAGTGCGCATATCGTGCAGTGTGACTGGGACCGAGCAAAATTATTTCATGATTGAGGAATGCTCCTCCAACAAACAAACAAAAAAAGAATCAATGTTAATTTGAAAAATCACCAAATACGGGACAGTTTGTGACGACGGAGAGCGAACCCCGAACTTTCATAAATCAAGAAGGACATAGTTCCTCAAATAAACGTAAATTTCGAAATTCTTACGAATGGTGTTGAGCAGCGAAGTTGGATCGTCTTACGAACAGAGTTGCATGCAGCGAAGTCGGATCGTTTGGGAGATACGCTTTTGTATATGGCGCGCCGATCGACCAACAACACTGTTAATCAGCGATAAACACTTTATCGAGCGATAAACTCTGTTTATCAAGATGAAGCTCTGTTTATCACACCTTTATCAACTGATAATCTGAATTTTTCTCGATAAACACCGTTTATCGGCGGTCGATAAACAGTGTTTATCACAAAAAACTCTGTTTATCGGTCGATCGATAAACATAGTTTTTCCTCGATAAACACTGTTTATCACTTGGTCGATAAACATAGTTTTTCTCGATAAACACTGTTTATCACTTGATAAACAGTGTTTTTCGTTCGATAAACACTGTTTATCGCCGATAAACAGTGTTTTTCGGCGATGAACAGTTAATCGGCATTATTGATCAAATGGCGCGCCATATTTGTATGGTAGCGGAAAATCGCAAAGAAACGGAAAATGTTCGGAGTGGTCACTATACCATGGGGTCAAAACTTCAAGGTCACACAGAATTTGCAAGGGTCAACCGATTATCACCAAAATCTAATCGATTCTTTCCTGTCATTATCCAAACATTCCCTGAACATTTCGTGCAAATCCGTTTACCCGTTCTCTTGTTATCTTGTACACAAACAAACAAACAAACAAACATACAAACAAACAAACAAACAAAAAAACAAACAAACAAACAAACAAACATACGGAACCCTTTACATAACCCCCTGCCGATTTTCATCGGTGTGGGTAAATAGGGTGGTGTTCTTGTGCCCCCCCTTTCATTTCGCAAAGGCGCCTCTCCTTTACAGAATTCCTGGATCCACCCCTGAGACAAGTGAGAATGTGTTGAATTTTCTGATGATATTTCACTTGTCATCTGTGATACCAGTAACACCAAGTCATTTACAAGACAGTACTGGGCATTTGGGGTTGTGGTCAGATAGGCTGTTGAACAATTTCTTGATCATGTGTGCTTTTGCAGCCAAGGCAGCGAGCGGTGGCACGAGGTCGTCACATATGGCATCGGGGAAGACTGGAAAAGGTGTAGCTCCAAAGAATGTGGCAGGAGGTAAAGAAATCCAGAGAGACACAAAACTTTCACTATACAGCAGCTAATGGTGTGTATGTGTGTGTGTGTATAAGTGTGTGCATACCCAGATACTAATTCTATGGCAGGGCTGAACACTTAGAATTAAAGGGGAAATATTGGTGGCTTGAAAAAGAAGTGTAGCGGTGCTAAAGGGGGTATCTCACCAGGCTTGAAACTAGTTCGCGACTCCAGAGTTTGCTAGTTGCAGAGACATCTCCGTGACGTCTCCAAGACATCTCCTGAAAATGGAGACGTCTCCTGAAAATTACGGAGTCTCCAATTAGTCGCAAGAAATTTAAACATGTTCAATTTTTTTTTTTTTTTTTGGGGGGGGGGGGCTGCGTGCTGACATCCTGCCTAGATCAAGTCAGGTGATCCTGCAATGGCTCCCTCATATTTGAATTTTTTTTACACCTGCCATAACTCGTCTCAGAGACGTCTCCTTGGTGAGACCGCAAGCCATTTTTATGTTGGAGACATCTCCGCAACTGCTGTGACTGATAAGTTGGAGATGTCGCGGAGACGTTTCCATTGGTGAGATACAGCCTTAAATAAAAGGGAAACATAACAGGCCAATTTCAAACTTAGTTGCCCAATCGGGCCACCAAAAGATATAATTTTTTTCATTTTTGGTGGCCTGACATCAACCTTTGATGGCCCTGGGCCACCAGGGCCACCAGCCACCACGGCCTTTCAAGAGTTGGAGAGATAACATTGGAACAAAATTGTGCTATTGGGAATCAGGAGGGGCCAATGCCCTCCCACCCATTCGATCTCTCTATCTTTCATGATGCAGCTGGTACGTCCACCCCTAGCCGGACAGAGCGAAGAAAAAGGACGAATCCAAGCAAGATGAAGTCTTCCAGTACTCAGACAACGCCGGGCTTGGAGAAGAGACAAAAGAAGAAATAGCAGTAAAAAATTTCAGGATTAGTTCAAAAAAAGTTTTCATGTTTACACATTCCTCATAGCTGTGGTAGCTTTGTACGGTCCGACCTCGATTATCTGGCCATCTCTTATGAGGATTTCGCTACCATCTGCTCGTATTCATGTGTGAAGACAAAAATAAAGTGATTTCAAACTCATTGAAAAACTCCTACAACACTCAAACAATTTACCTTGATATTCCCTACAGATACATGTTGTGAAATTATACATTTGAATGTTTCAATTTGCGAAATAGATGCATGATGATTTTAAGTTGGTTTGCACAGATTACACCGCTATTGCTGTGCACACTACCTACTTAACTGTATGTACCACTGGGTCGACAGGTACATGTATACATGTTCACAAGCATTGTTTCTCCCATATCTGGCCAAACCACTTATATGGACGGGCATTGGTCCTGATGTGGCCGGATAACAGAGGTTGGACTGTACTTCCATGTGCCTGAAATGCTGGCAAAAAGGAATAAATGTGGCCATGTTATAAAGGGGATTGAAACCCAGATGAACTTGTGGATGGAGTGAATGAAGCAATATTAGTTGAATGCATCAGCGAAGTTTGAGGAAGGGTTTTTAAAGTTTTGGTGACGCCATCACTGGATGAGAAGACTTTAAGAGGTTGTAATGTTATGCATGTACAACAATGAAGAAAATGTACAGAGAATTCCCCAACATTTCGTTTTTTGTTTTTGTTTTTTTATAAAAGAGCACATTCCGTGACTTGTTACTGACTTATGTTAAAGGATGATGATAAGATATTTAAATTCAATTCAATTCCACCTGCTTTCTGAAAGAGGTAAATCAAGTGTTCTTTCATTATGTCAGCCAAAATAACATGTGTTGAATTTTCTTTATATTTTCTTTATACTTGTCAACAGATTGTCAGATTTCCTTTAAACTGCACTGATGTTCTACCAATATTGCTTCATTCACTCAATTCACATGTATTTGGGTTTCATATTCCCTTAAACAGTATACGTAGGGTCTGTTATGAAATTCAAGTCCCCTGTTCAACAAGATAACTTGTTTGGCTCATGACTGTAACTCAAGAGACTACTTTAAAGAGGTTTTAAGATGCTGTCTGAGAACACAGTGATTTGCAGGACTAACTTTGATTGGTTGATTTTACTTTCCTTTTCATCCCCACCTCCTATTTTTTAGTGGAATGGTGCCTTTACATTTGCTTAGTTCTATTTTTCACAAATCCTTCAGCAAGAAATGTGAAAAAATTGCTGAAAAATAGAATCCTTTTCCAGATTTGGAAATCCAGCAATAACAGTGATTTATTGCTTTTGAAATTTTGTGTATTCAAAGGCTGTGCTCAAACTCTTTATTTGCAATGCACTTTGCTTTTCCCTCTCAAACAAGAGCCTTCCAGCACCCTGTTACCCAATAAAGTCACAGAAAACTAAATTGATATTTGATATTTGTTCACAAACTCCAAGGATTTATATTCTCTTCTGGTCCAAATAGCAGCCTAAAATGATAACAAATTCTACACTTTTTATAATTTTTCTCTTGTGAAGCAAGTTGCTGTGGGTTTTTGAATGGACCCAATGGGCCCAACTCTAGGCAGTTAGAGTCAAATCTTTGGTTTAGATTTAGTCTGTGGTCCAAAAACGGCACACACATGCACATGTTGGCATGCATTCAGGATTACAGTTGAACAGTAAAAATGTGCATATTCCATGAATTAGATCTAAACTACCTTTGTGAATTGAGATCATAGTGTTTGAATGCTTTATCTCCTGCATGGTAGGTTGCATACAAACTTCAAAACTGATTTTCTCAAAATTTAGCATGGTTGAAATAAATGTGATGATAGGTTCCTATTGTGCTTACAAGTACAAGAACAATATAAGTTAAAACTGCTGAACTTGATAAGAATTTGAGAGGAAGTGTTTAAGATGGTTTCAAGTATTTGCTCGAGTGCCCAATTCAATCTCAGGCCATTCTTAGGTAATGAGGGGTGCAAGTGAAAGTCTTTTGTGGTGTGGAGTGACACCCCACTCTTCTATGAGTGAAGATTTATGCATCAGAGTGTAGATACTTTTACTGTGCATAAGTTAGTGCCTTGTATGTGCATTAATTTGTATACTTGCAGTTTGATAGAATGAATGGTAACTTAATACTATAAAAACCTTTTGGATGCTTTATATAACAAATACATCTACCTTTCTTTGGCAGGGGGATGGGGAGGGCAGTCTCAACGAGTTCTCATACCTGGGTTCTTATTGTAGGAAATGTAATGATATGAAAATGTAATGTTATTTTCATGCATTTTGTACTACATATGTAATGTACAGCAATAATCAAGAGAGATAGTTTTTGTTTTTTTCCATGATGGTGAAAGAAAATTTGAGTAGCTGTTCATAACTGTATTCATTAACCTAGAAAAAATATATTTATTTGCATGGCTGTCAAGTTCAAATTTCATGTAAAAAACAGAATGAAATGATCTGAGCAGCTGCATGCCTGTTTAAGATTTAGCAAACTGTGCATTACTCTTAAGGTTGTGGGAGTCTCTCTTTCCAAGACAGAAGAATTTGATTATAGGGTACATTTTTACTCCTTTGTTCTCATTCTTTGCATTTTCAGTGACCAAATGCAGTGTACATTATGACATGTGCAGAGATGCCAGCTGTTACTTTTTTGTAGTATTTTGTACTGTTTGTTGCCAAGACTACTGCAGGTTCCGTGGAAAATGCTGTTTTTCCAGATTATATGACTACACGTATCCATTGCAGGAAAGGCAAAATGCTGTTTTTGTGCCAAAAGTACACCTTTTCAGCCCTCAGTGCTGTTTAGAATGTTGGCATCCATGCACTTGGCCATAATACACTCAACTGTACTACAGATGTAGTAACATATTGAGGCTCGGGAATCAACGTGCTACAGCCACTTCCTACTGATGCAGGTGTACCTGTCTTTGTCATGTGACTGCTGTGTCTGTCACATGACTCCTCATGTGACCACTTTAGAGGGGAACTACTACTTTCTCCTGTAAATGCAATATCACACATTCATTGAGGGATAATGTCTTCTTTCCTCTTTCCAAGGGATGTTTATTACTGCACATCTTTCTTGGCAAGTAAAAGAAAAAGAAATGGTGATGAATGCCATGAAATGTATGTAATACTTTTCTATTTGCACAGTCATAGTGAGAGTTAGATGTTGTAATGTCATGTGACCATGAGTAAACCATCATAGTGTGAAGTAATCAGAGAATGCCTTGTTAGATAATGTTCTGACAGACAATACAAATGTCCATAAGTTACTACATGCCTCTGAGTGTGCACATTTTCACATCCCACTGCTTTTTCATCGACAAATTATAAACACAGAAATACATAAACCATTGTCTTCTTTTCTGCCTGGATTCTACCATCAGGAAGTTACTTCAAATTTTCAGCTGTTTTTTCATCAGCTACATGAAAATTCAACCTTAGGCTGTGCTTGTGGGTTGAGTAATTGTCAGTTTTGATGCTGCTGTTATTGTTGTTTGTTTCTCTCTTTGGTTGGGCAGCTTTTTTCATGTGGAGGGGGCATATCTCCTGGTAGACAGGATGTATTTCTACACACACATTTTTTTAAGAGTACAATTTACTTTACCTGTGGATTGCCTGACTTTCTATTGAATTGTACGAATTACAATTACAAAACACGATACAGTATTTTCGCGGCATGAAATTTTCGTGAATTAGAGCCAACAGCCTTTTTCGCGGCATGAAATTTTCGTGAGTTGCCTGTAACAGTCAATGTATTTAGTGTAGACAAGAACTTTCATGTGCATTTTAAATTTGTGAATCTTGGCTCTTGCAAAATTCGCAAAATTAAAATGCATGCGAACATTCCTCATATTACAGTTCGTATTGGAACAACAAAGAACATTAAAAAAAAATTACAGTCAAACCTGCCTTAGTGGTTACCTATATTCAGTGGCTACCTGCTGCATACGGCCACCAAAAACAATTTCCCTTGGGTGAAAGACTATGTTAATGACCCTGTCTACAGTGGTCACCTATCTATAATGGCCATTGTTTTGTCTCCCTTGGGTAGCCTCTGTAGACAGTTTTGACCGTACTGTATTTGAAAAGAAAAAAAAATGGGTTGGACAACAGGCGATGTTTAACTCACATTCAGAGAAAGTGTTTGTATAGTTCACATTCGTTTTAATGTACATGTATGTTAATTTTACGCCGAAGAATTCATGTGGAATTATTTCATTTGATATTAAACTATTTTATTACGTAAAACAGATCAATAAAATTTTACTACTGTCATTCTTTTTGTATTTTTTTTTTTTTTTTGTGATGAATGAAGGCATTTTTAATTTATAGCTGGTGCCTATGTACCAGTTGGCTCTGCATGGCAAGCTGCTTATGCATACATTGTACTATATAGGTGTTACAAAAAAACTTTCCCACTTTTGACCCTTAATAGTTCAAAAACTATATCTCAGATAACACTGACATTGATAATTATGAGGAATAACTGAATAGTGTTAAAAATTTTTAGGAGGTAATTCAAAAGTGAAACCCTAATTCAATTTCATTAGGTTCAAGATTTATTTTTTGAGTTCCGATTTAGGGGGCAATTGGTGTGTATGGGAGTGTATGGTTAACACCCAGTCAATGGTCCCGAACAATAGCCATGGTTTGAATGCTCTATTACATATTCATGAGAAATTCCACTATCACAGCTAGTCTTCATTCATGCTGAAATGTAGTGTATGCAAGCACATGAAATCATGTGCTTACGTTTTTCATGAGAATGCATTTTACCCTTTACCCTGAATTCAGACTAGCAGTGCCCAGGGTGATCCATCATGAATTATTAATAAAGCATTCATGTGCCTTGGAGCAAGAGTCCAGAAGCCTAGTCAGCAGAGCTCTGAAAATGTGGTATTCGTGGTATTCATGTCTATTGTTAAGGGTCATTGTAAGCACACACTCACATACACATCATTGGTTCCTATGTAAAGTTCAATTTTGTACAGAGGGCTCAAATTTGGCCAAAATCTGGAAGTTAACTTCGAAATTAATCATAGATTTAATGAAACTGATTTATGCTTTTTTATTTAAATCACCTTCAACTAAATTGTACAGTATTCAGTTATTACATGTACTCGTATCAATGACAGCGTTATCTGATATATAGTTTTCGACCTATTAAGGATCAAAAGTGGGAAATGTTTTTTGTAACATCTAGTATTTTTGTGTGTGTGTGTGTGTATATATATATATATATATATATACAGTACATATATATATGTGTGTGTGTAGAAAAGATGATGAAGTAGAGTGGCAATGCATTTTGACAGTCCAACAGTGCTATTTATTCACAGCAAATTTTCAAATAATACATTCATCTTCCTCAGGGTCGACAATGACAATTCGACCCTGAGGAAGACGAATGTATTCGTCGAAAATTTGGTCTGAATAAATAGCACTGTTGGACTGTCAAAATGCATTACCACTCTACTTCGTCATCTTTTCTCTACTGGTACCAACACGCGGACTACAAGTATCATTATATATATGTTATATGAGTTGGCCTATCATATGGCAGCTGAAATGAGTATAACTTGCATGTTTCCGCATCACGTCTTTTCGAAATTATAGGTTTGTTTGTTTTTTAGCTCAAAATAATGTCCGATATATTAGAAGAAGTGTCCATTTTGCAATTGAAATGTCAGAAGGGAAACCACGTCAACCAACCAAGACCAATATATACATAGCCAAGTAAGACATCAACCCAGCAGAAATTGTTAAGTCACCTTATGTCAATGAGAGTATCACGTCGATCATAGGTAGTTTAAATGTCGTATATAGTTCATTTCAAACATCAGATGACTCTAGAACACAGCAAAGATGCTTCATTCAAGAATATCAGATGCTGACAGACGTTATCATGTGAAGACAACATGATTCTCATGAAAAGATAATCTTTAATGAATTCACAGAAATAACTAAGTTTATTTGTTGATTTTGTCCCTTTCTGAAGGACACTGATATTTTTCTCTAGCGAGTACTAAAAGATGGAGAAACTTTTTTTTTAATTCCTCCGCCAGTAAGTATCGTGGAAGGCATTATGTTTTTTTTTTTTTTTTTTTTCAGGTTGTCTGTTCGCCTGTCCGTACTTCTGTCCTTCCATCCGTTATCAATTTTGTAGACAGCGTAACTAAAAAAAAGGCAAAACAAGTATGAAGTATCCTGATGAAACTTGGCTGTTATTATGTATGAGTGGGTGAAGTTGTACCTATCAACTTTCGGGTGCACATGGCCAAGGTCACAGGTCAAGATCAAATGCTCACAATTTAACTACCCCCCCCCCCCCATCTATGCAATTCCTGAAGGTATTTTCTTGAGACAGAGTATATTACATGTACTCCCTGATTAGGATTCTCTAGAGAAAGTTTCGAGCCATGAGGTCAAGGGGAAATGTCAAAGGTCAAGTAAATATGTTAAAATTTCACCTTTTCCCTCCATATCTTGGAAATGGTTCAAGGTATCTTCATAAAACTTAGTACATATGCATGTACTGACCATAGAACTCTACATGTGTAGAATTCTGTGGTACTGACTGGCAATTATTATCTTGGGAATTTGGGGATCATGTGGGCAAAGGTCAAGGATCAAAGGTCAAGGTCAACTCCTGGAAATTTTACTATTTCCCTCATCTCATATCCGTGCAATGCTTGCATGATTTGTCTTGAAACTTAGTGTTTACATGTACATATATTACCCAATAGAGATTCACTTGGAGAGGCTTTTGCCAAAAGGTCGAAGGTCAAGTGAAAATGCTAAATTTCACTTCTTCCTTCATATCTTGGAAGTGGCTCAAGGTATCATGATTAAGCTTAGTACATATTTATGCATGTCCTGCCTGATAGAGATTTCCCTGGGAATTTTATAGGGTCAAGGGTCAAAAGCCATATTAAGATGCTAAAATTTTACTCTTTAATACCTAAATTACACTTTTTCTTCATACCTTGGAAATTACCCAATGCATAAAGACTCATAAAAGGGCCAAACGTCAAGCACAAATCCTCAAATCACCAAATACAGTACATGCTCTCTTAAATATTGCCATTCATCCAATTAAACCTAGTTCAAGGAAAGTAAACAATCAACACAAATGTGACAAACATGTCATTTTAATATTTTGCAGAGTATCGAAACTGTCGTCACACATTGTCAAGACGTACTATAGACCCACTGGGAGAACCATGCATTACGGTGGAGGCATATCAGTCGCCGTATTCTTTCTTCTTCTTTTTTTTTTCCAGAAATCTTACACTTGAGAAATATTTTAACATTGATATAAATTAAAAGTTAACATCTATTCTATATACGAACTGCACCAAAACTGTAACAAAAGTTGTACAAGAAGGGCCGCTTTTGTAAAAAAAAAAAAAAAAAAAAAATATATATATATATATATATACATATATATATATATATTGTGACGAACTCGCCTTCTCGTCGTGAAGTAAGAGAGTGTATTTGACTGTTTGTACAAATGTCTCCGCGAGCCGTGTCAGGATGGCCGAGTAGGCGGGGTTCGTTTTGTTGCAGTTTACAACGATCCCTTTAAATTATTACAACTACTAGTCTATATGCTACCATGTTGTGTCAGAAGTAGCTCACCAACACAAGCGGCACACATACCAAGTTCAGCATAACTTAAAGTATGTCACTCCCAAGCGTCACTTTGTAGAGGATGTTGAATTGGTACACTTATTTTGTTACCAACTTTTACTACCAACTCTTGCTACCAAGTTCTGCTACCAAGTTTTGTTACCAATTCTGCTACCGACTTTTGCTACCAACTCAGTCACGCTAACGTGGAACACCTTTCACAACCATATGGTGGCACAGGTGTCGTTGATGGCACGGGGTAAAGTGCTGGTATCGCACCGTTACCAACTTCCTCAGGCGACGACTGGAACTTGGATTGGGCACGGACTATGCGACAAGTCACATTACCATTATACCCGAAATCCAATGACGACGACTGGAACTTGGATTGGGCACGGACTATGCGACAAGTCACATTACCAATATACCCGAAATCCAATGACTTGCTAGTTGGTCTTCTCAGGATCGAACATGTACGTCTACTCTCCAAGCTGTTGTATCGTGGTAGAACACTCAAGAAGACACAGTGAAGTCAGCATTACAGGAACACATGTACAGTTTATTACATGTAGAAGCAAACAATAACAACACATTGGAAATGTATCATACACGGGCTACTTGTTGCGGACTATGTCACACAACGGCCACTTTATATGCCTCTCCTCCTATCGCGGAGTAAGGAGGCAATCCCGCACGGCCGTGAGAAATGTGGAAAATACCCGCAGTAGTCGTTCAAATTATTTACAATGTTGACGTGGTTACAAAATTCGTACAAGAATTATATATTTTAACAGTATTTCTTGTACATGGTTACTATAATTCGGCATGTATCATCGGTCTAAACCGGAGTTGGTATTAAAATAATCCAAACTTGCCCATGACAAACAAGTAACCATATATCTAATAATAAATGTTTAAACTCATAATGATGCACTACCACCTTGAAACGTTTGTCCAACGTTTCGATATTGTGCCCCTTTCTATGTTATAGACACTATCGATCATAAAAATACTAATCGAACAGTAAAATCGAATCGGTTCCACCGAATTTCGTTACATGGCTTCCCTCCCCATGCAGGCTTCGTCCCTGGAGCCGAAACACATAGAGAGCAAAAAATGACAACAAAAATGTACTACAGTACTGCAAACATTTCTGTACGCTTGTTCTGTACAAAACTACGTACAGATTATAACAACGTTATTAGACAACTACAGTCTTTAGTTCAAAGCTGTCCAACTGTCACAGACTAATAATTGTTCGTCGCAAACTCATCTTTTAAGAGTTCAACAGTCTCTTCGTTTGATTTTCTGACTTGGCTGCTCCCTTGCAGCAGACAGGTCGACACGAGGAATGTCACATTTCACCCTGGCATGGTGTGCCAGAATGAAGCCGATGTATGACGAGAGGAACGGGCGTGCCTCAAAGGTGAGCAGCTCCTCGATCGGGGTAGATAATCAGGTGGCCTTCCCGGTGACCGAGAATAGCGTGCAGGTGAGGAAGAGTCGTCACACCGGCGATGTCCACTAGGTAGCTTTCCCGCAACCACTGGTGCTGTCGCGCTGACGCTGACACGTGTCCCTGCTCGGCCTGTAGAGAACACCTCTAAGTCATCTCTCAGAAGCTGGTATGCCGATGAATTGCTTTCTGGGGGAGTTTCTGTCAAACTGCATTGACAGAAGTCCACCAGATGTGGCGGCACACAATTCTGAGTTATACCTTCGTCGAGAGGCGTGGTCTCTGTGTCGTCCTCAGCAAGGCTGGTAAGGTTGGCTGGCGCTGTCCCTTTTACCAACGTCGGTGCTGTCGTTGCTGCACATTTCTGTCTCTCATTGTTTATACATGGGAGAGATACCCATGGAGTATGCAACTGCATGTTCTCGAAATCTAGCGTGGTTTCCAGACCAATCAGGAGATCCAGACCAAGGATGCCCTCAGCTCTTATGTCAGCTACTACCAAGTCGACATAGCACAAGCAGGAGCCAAGCTGAAGTTCCATGGTTGCATGTCCCTTTGTTTTCAACCGAGATCCATCTGCTTGACGAACGATGCTTGTCACTGGTTCAAGTGGTGGCTTTCGCTCGGGTCTCATTCTCAGGTACATTCCTTCTGAGACATATGACTGCGATGCACCACTGTCTACCAGAAACTTCACCTCCTGCCCATTCACGTTCAACTTCACGTACAGTCCTTTCTGGAACGTGGATGACAGAAGTGGAGCTGGGGAACTAGGTAGTGGCGGGTGAGATATCTCTGGTTCGGATGCCTCTCTGGCTGGTGTGCACCCGTCGTCTGGAGGATTCGTACCCTCCTTGGATGTGTCCTCCTTGTCAGAAGGCTGACTGTCCTCCTCCTGTTCGCTTGTAGGGAGTGTCTTAGTCTTTAATGCCAAGTCGTTTCTCGGCACTGGCGCTGGTTGCTCCTTCTCCCTCTTCTTTATTAGATCGCTGACTGCTTCGATCATGAGAGTGGTGTTGTTTTCACACACCCCCATGGATTTGTCAGCAGTGTCTTCATCCTTCACAGCCACATCCTGTTCTTCCTTCTGTGACAACAAGACTCGGTTATACTGTCGACGGTCGCTCTCCATCCGCAGGAAGGCTTCTGTGTTGAGAGCAGCTTGGATTGCCTCGTCGAGCGTACGAGGCTGAGCCCGGAAGAGGCCGATTCTGATATCCCGGTCAACTATTGCATCGAGAAAATGACCTCGAGCCAATTTATCTTGGCCCGCTTCCTCGAATTCAGGATATGCCATGGATGTAAGCTCGAGAATGCTCTGTCCTAGCTCCTGCAAACTTTCCTTCGGTCTGCGTCGCCTGGTACGCAGTTCAGCCAGGAATACTTCTGAATGCGAAACAGGTCCAAAGCGGTGCTTCAGGCGGTTCGCGAGTTCTTGGTACGTCAACTGACGTCCCGTCTGCTGTGCTAGTACTTTGACAGCAGCTCCTTTCAAGCTGGCAGCCAAATATTGAAGAGCTTCCACTTCCGTCCAGCGGTTAACTCCAGCGCAAGCTTCGAAATGACAAAGATAGTCCAGCACAGGTCCTTTGCCATCATATCTATCTGGTATGACGGCCGGTTTGCTGGTTCCGTTGCCCTGAACATCATAATGACGTCTCTGGTCCCGGAGCTCTGTTCGACGTCGCTGGTTCAGGCCAAACTGGTGTGGCATTACATCTGGTTGTCCTCCAAATGTAACAGGCTGGTCACTTGTACGAGATGAATGCGACTGCTGCATTGGAGTTTGATGCTGCTGAGAGAGTAGCTTTGCCGATGGCGGAGCTGACAACTCCACCTCTCCATTCGCATCTCCAAACAGCTGAGGTGACACCACTGGTGAGGGTGGCAGTGACGACTGGTTAAGGCGCCCTCCAAATGTCATCGGTGAGCAGCGTGAGTTAGAAACCGAAGTTGGTGCTACTCCAGTTTGTTTGCGAACCGACTCTGACACCTGAGCAATCAAGTCGTCGATTTCGCTGATCTTGCTCTCCAGCAAAAGTGACAACTCCAACAATGGCGTTTCGCGTGCCATAATGAAAACACAGTTAACTACATTAATTCATACAAAAGTTACAAATAGGGATCCCACTCCTGACACCATGTGTGACGAACTCGCCTTCTCGTCGTGAAGTAAGAGAGTGTATTTGACTGTTTGTACAAATGTCTCCGCGAGCCGTGTCAGGATGGCCGAGTAGGCGGGGTTCGTTTTGTTGCAGTTTACAACGATCCCTTTAAATTATTACAACTACTAGTCTATATGCTACCATGTTGTGTCAGAAGTAGCTCACCAACACAAGCGGCACACATACCAAGTTCAGCATAACTTAAAGTATGTCACTCCCAAGCGTCACTTTGTAGAGGATGTTGAATTGGTACACTTATTTTGTTACCAACTTTTACTACCAACTCTTGCTACCAAGTTCTGCTACCAAGTTTTGTTACCAATTCTGCTACCGACTTTTGCTACCAACTCAGTCACGCTAACGTGGAACACCTTTCACAACCATATGGTGGCACAGGTGTCGTTGATGGCACGGGGTAAAGTGCTGGTATCGCACCGTTACCAACTTCCTCAGGCGACGACTGGAACTTGGATTGGGCACGGACTATGCGACAAGTCACATTACCATTATACCCGAAATCCAATGACGACGACTGGAACTTGGATTGGGCACGGACTATGCGACAAGTCACATTACCAATATACCCGAAATCCAATGACTTGCTAGTTGGTCTTCTCAGGATCGAACATGTACGTCTACTCTCCAAGCTGTTGTATCGTGGTAGAACACTCAAGAAGACACAGTGAAGTCAGCATTACAGGAACACATGTACAGTTTATTACATGTAGAAGCAAACAATAACAACACATTGGAAATGTATCATACACGGGCTACTTGTTGCGGACTATGTCACACAACGGCCACTTTATATGCCTCTCCTCCTATCGCGGAGTAAGGAGGCAATCCCGCACGGCCGTGAGAAATGTGGAAAATACCCGCAGTAGTCGTTCAAATTATTTACAATGTTGACGTGGTTACAAAATTCGTACAAGAATTATATATTTTAACAGTATTTCTTGTACATGGTTACTATAATTCGGCATGTATCATCGGTCTAAACCGGAGTTGGTATTAAAATAATCCAAACTTGCCCATGACAAACAAGTAACCATATATCTAATAATAAATGTTTAAACTCATAATGATGCACTACCACCTTGAAACGTTTGTCCAACGTTTCGATATTGTGCCCCTTTCTATGTTATAGACACTATCGATCATAAAAATACTAATCGAACAGTAAAATCGAATCGGTTCCACCGAATTTCGTTACAATATATATATAATGATATATATATATATATAATTATATATATATATATATATACATATATATATATATATATATATATATGATAATAACAATGATGATAATAACTGTTTTATTAGGCTATGCGACATTTGAACCGCCAGTCATTTTACATGTGATATGTGGACATTTCCTACCCACATGAATATTAGAACCTCGTTAACTGATATCCGTATTCCATTTTGGACACTCGTTCAGCTGAACTGACTTTGAATGCCTATATGCTCTGAAATTCGGTTTCAACCAGTGGACAATTGACTCGTCAACCCTTATAGCATGGAAACATACAAGTTATGCATGCTGAGTTCAAGGGAATTAAGTGCATTCTAACACATTTTGTTTAATAATGAATTTAGTAGCGGTGATTAACAGATTATGTTAACGACAGATATCGATTTGGGAGATGTGTATGTGTGTGTGTGAGTGTGTGTGTGAGTGCGTGTGCGTGCGTAAGCGCGTGTATCACGTCATCTAAAGTAACAGCAGAAGAATTATTGTAGAATAATTATATTGGACATATTTACATATTCTTTTTACCAAGCACTATTAAAGTGAAAACTAAGTTTCGGTAAGTGCTTGAGAACCCGTCTAGCGCCATTTCATTTTTTCTTGCAATATATCGAAAGAGTCCACTAAGAAACTTACCTGGCTGACGCGGTTGGCCGGAATGATGAGTCGGTTTGGAGTATTTTGAGAAAAATAATAATAGTAGGAAAACCGACTTTTATTCCAGAAGGCTCCAGACTAACTCGGTCTCGGGGAAAAATCGACCCTGCTTTAGACAATTCACACGCAGTTCGTGATCGCCACATTCTAACTGGCCACTGCATAATACCAAATGAGGCCTAACTGAATGGACAGGAAAGTGCGTGCTAACGTAATCCTGTACAAAACAAAACAAAAATGACAGCGCGCGGTCCTCGATGCTGAGACGCGCGGTCTTTGGAGTTTTTGTTGTTGTTTATCAAGCGCCTTTGATTGTTTTAGAGGTGCTTGATAGGCGCACACTAATTTTGCATGCGCGCAAGCCGTTTTTGATGCGCGCGTTGTAACAACTCGGACCATTACTGCGAGTAGCCAGAACACGAAGCGCTAGTTTATACAGGCCGCTCCCATAGGACAACACTGTACAATCAGAGGGACAACCATTACAACTCATCCCGCTGTCAAAGCGAAGCCGAGTTATCCCCGAGTCCGAGTCTAGCCTGACCCCGTTCGGGTAAGTACTGAGACTGAACCTTTTTGGTTAATATTTCGCATTTTCGTCGTTACCCATCCAATATCTTGTTATGATATCGTTATCCTGCACATTTCCTAAGCATACGTTCACATTTGGGAGCGAAATTTGACAACTTTTGCAGGCGTACCAGAACTTTGTTTGGGCTTTAAGTCATGATCCGGATATCATGTAGGCCTAGATCAACGCAAGTCGGCGTACACAATTTCATATTTGATTCCATCATATTCTTGTAATGTCTTGGATTTTGATTATTGCGCAATATTTACTTTTTCACGTCAATTTGTTAGATAAGAAGTTGATTTATTTATGGAAGAGTGACGCCATGCATGGAACACGATTTAAAGAAAATATATAGGAAAATTATGAAATCACTTTTCTTGTATGATTAAAGAGCACTTGACTTACTGCTTTTAAATAGCAAGAAGAATAGATAATAAAGAAAGAAAAAAGAAAGAAAGAAATGTCAGTAACAATTCTAGGAAATGTGTAACATTCATTGAATTTAGATTTTGCGGAATTATCTTCCTATTTTATTTATATCGTTGTCCTGTAATGACATAAAGAACTTCCTGTAGTGAAATAAAGAACTGGAGTAGACTTACTCATCCTGTGCAGACACCTTCACACTAAATCATATTAAAGTGTTTTTGAGAGATTGTCTGATTTTCCTCAAAATTCGCTGATGATTTCTTCTAACAATTCTGCATGCATTCACTCATCCACATGTATATTCAGGTTTCAATCCCTTTGTTGCATTTTTTCCATTTGCAGTGTCAGCGGAACTTGTTACTTCTTGATCGTTATTATCAATAGAATAATTTAATGTTGTCAATCGTTTCATCATTATTAATCATCGCATTTATCACTTCTTATTTCGAATTCGAAGTACTCTCCGCATTATTGAATTATTGAACATAATATATTATGCTATTCATGTATGAATGATATCTTTAGTCTTTTTCGATATTGTAACGATATTGATTGGTTTGACTTGGTTTACAAATACATAATCAATGTGACTTATTTGTGATATTGATTGGGTTGAGGATTCTTTAAGTAATTCAATTGTGTTTTTATAATTTCGACTTTGAATAGTTCTAATCAACAAAACATTAATATCACTAATTCAGTTTATTAATGAATTTTATAGGCTTTGTCAGTTGTGTTCTCTTCAAAAATGTAGAGCTATACCATGGTCATAAATTGTGAGCGAAACAGTACATTTCCATTGTGTATATATATGTGAAGTCAATGTTCCTACAGAATATAATTAATCAATCCTATAACTTTAACACGCTCCTGTTTGCAATTATCTTGGCATAGTATCCGGCTGAGCGACGAAATTGGATGGAATCAAGTGTGGGCCTCTCGGGGGCAGAAAATGAAGCTGACACATATAAAACAAGCATTCATGACAAGTATCGGGTTCTCACGCCAATGCCTACTGGATTGTAAAACACGCATATGTTTGTATTTCAAGCTTGTGAAACAGCCTGCAGATTATAAGCAGAGTGCATAATTTGGACAAACGAAATAAGATTCATAATCAAGCGGAGGTTCGTCAGTGTATATACGTACCTTCTTTGCATTTTCAGTTTAACGAACCTTATTTCTTCTTTCTTTTTGAATTACGAATCTTAGGAATAACGCCATGAATGTTGGAATTAACGAACCCTAATTCAATTTTGGATCAAAAAATCTGTATAGGTATAGGGAATTTGTGTGTTTCGGAATATTGAACGAGCCTTCAGAATAATGAACATCACCCATTGTCATCACCTGGTAAATGGGATTATTTTTTAATGTGCACTTTCTCTGCTTAAACATTTTGAGTTGAGCATCACTTTTTGTTGTGAAATATATTAGAATATAGGAAAAAAAATCTAACGAGTTACTTTATAAATAATGGCTCTATGTGAAGTGACCATCATTCCAAATGCATAGCTTATTTCAAATAATTAATGTAGGCACTTTCAAATTGCGTAAAGATATTTGACTGATATTTTCAGATGAACAGACGAACACTACTAATATACCAGTTTGCCGTGATCATAATCACTGATCTTAGAACCGACTGCTGTAAGAAGTTCAGTAATAACGCTACAAAAAACAGTATGTCAATCACATGGGCGGGTGTATACAAACGAAAGGAATACTTAGTAGAGAAGGCATAAGAATGCATTGCAATTTTTATCATCCTCCCTCCCTCCCCCCCCCCCCTGCACTTTCACCTTTCCCCCTTTATTGAAATAAATGTGAGTTAATCCTAGAGAATCCTTCAGTTCATATATGTCGTGGTTTTATCACACGGAAAGGGATGTCATCTCATCAAACCTCATGACTTATGATTTATGTATACAGATGAAATTTCCTTGAATATCATGCATTATGTATACTCTGATATTGAGTTCGATGTTATATTGCTGTTTATTTCTAAAAGTATGTCTACCATATTTATGTGCTGTTCGTCATGTATTCATTACTCTGTATGTATGCATTCTATATCGTTATGTACCGATGTAATGTGTATGGATGCGAACAAAACAAATTTTCATTAATGGACTATAAGATAGAATAGAACAGAATAGAATAGAATAGAATAGAATAGAATAGAATAGAATACAATACAATACAATAGAATTGAATTGAGTTATCATGGCCCCAAACTGAAACGTGGAGCATGTCGAGGAAGAAAAAATGCAAGAATCTACTGTACTTTGCATTTGAATGATTTAGTGAATTTGTTCGTAAAATTCATTTTCCTCAGAAAATCTTATTTTGCTAAAATTCCAAAGGAATTGTTATATTTTCATTCGTACTTTGTATTCTTCAAACCCAAAAATTGTAGAAATAAATTGAAAGTGGAAGTGGAAATGAGTGCTGAATCCGTAACTGGAAGATGCAGCTCTTGGAAACTTGAAGGTTTGACGTATTCAAGATAGCCTCCAAAATGGCCGCCAAAAGGTTTGCCAATATCTGAGACTGTTTTTCTCTTTCTCCTCTCTCTCTCTCTCTCTCTCCATATATATATATATATATATATATATATATATATATATATATATATATACATAATACAGTTAAACTCGCCTAAGTCGACGTCGCATATGTCACTGTATGTCGAATAATCAGGCGCGCAAGTCGATGATTTTAAAAAGTCTCGATTTTTCCCCATTGACTTACGTGTATTAATTCACTCACAAGTCGAATTCTTTAAGTCGAATACTCGCCTAAGTCGATGAAATTCTAAGAACACTTTCACGGAAAAACCATTGAATTCACTGTGCCTAAGTCGAATGAGATTTTATTGTGTAATAAATCACTGTCAAAATCACGAGACGCCAGTTTTTGTTTACATACAGTATATACCAAAAGAAACTTTGCGTTAATAAACATTAACGTTTCATTAACGCAAGCGATTTCACCCGAATCGTTAGTAACGCAAACTAACGACCGGGAAAATTAACGTTTGTATGGTAACGATGAGTAACGATCCCTAGCGCAAATTAACGATGTTTCGTAAACATTAACTATAGGTAACGCAAGAACTCACGCGAGTTAATGTTTGATATTTGCTTTGACGTTCGGAAATGAATAACAATAGTATTCAACTCCGTCCGATGATAAAATGAATGTCTGATGTTTGCTTTTATGTTCGAAAGTAAATAGCAATAACATTCAGCTCCGGAAGATGCTAAAACAAATGTTGAATGTTTGCTTTGGCATTCGGAAATGAATAACAATAGTATTCAACTCAGTACGATGATGAAATGAATGCCGGATGTTCGCTTTTACGTTCGAAAGTAAATGACAATAACATTCAGCTCCGGAAGATGCTAAAATATATGTCGAATGATCCCTTTGACGTTCTGAAATGAATAACAATAATATTCTACTCCGTACGATGATGAAATAAATGCCGAATGTTCGCTTTTTTTTAACGTTCGAAAGTAAATAGCATGGAACATTCGGCTCCGGAAGATGCCAAAATAAATGTCAGATGATTGCTTTTACGTTCGGAAGTGAATAGCAGTACCATTCTGCTCCATAATCAAGAAGCTGAAATAAATATCAGACATTTGCTATTTAACATTCGAAATGAATAACAATATCATTCAGCTGCGTTTGATGGTAAAGTAAATATCGGATGTCTGCCTTGACGTTCGAATATGAAAAACAGTATAACATTCGGCTCCTTACGATGCTGAAATAATTGTCAGATGATTCATTTCACTTTCGGAAGTGGACAGCAGTAACATTCGGCTCCTTACGATCATAAAATAAATGTCGGGTGTTTGCTTTTGAATTTGAAGATCGAACAACGGTAATATTCTGCTCCGTACGATGCTAAAATAAGTAACAGATTGTGTCTTTTACATTTGGAAATGATAAACGGTATCAATCGGCTCAGTTAGATGATGAAATAAAAAGCGGATGTTTGCTTTCACGTTCGGAAATGAATAAGGATAATATTCAGCTCAGTAAGGTCGTAAAATGGATGTAGGTTACTTGTTTTTACATTTGAAAATGATTAACGGTAACATTCGGCTCCGGAAGGTGTTAAAATGGTGGATGATTGCTTTTACAATCAAAATTGAATAACGGTAACTTTTGGGTCTTTACGATGCTAAAACAAAATTAATGTCGGATGTTTACAAATGTCTGCAAATGCTCCCATTTTCTCATTTCAAACGTAAATTTTGACCACCTAAATAGGCATCAACTTTAATAATAATCTATAAGCCTATTTGCTAAATCTTAGAACTCAGAATAACGGTATAAGATGATTAAATTTTCTATTCATTTATTCTAGACGTGAGTACCGTCCTGTATCACTTCAGTAATACTTAATATTTATTTTTCTATGTTTAGTAGGACCGATTTAGATTTGCTTGGGGGTTTTTTTCTTCGGGCCACCAGAAAATAAAAATCAATCATTTTGGTGGCCCGATCGGGCCACCAAACTAAAAGTTAGTGTGGAGCCGTGGCCTGCATCAATGTGGATAAAGTGTCTTGCTGAAGGGCAAATATCGGGCACACCGCTCCAGCTCTCGGCTCCAGAGTAGACAACATACATGTACATTATGTACGCGTGGTGTAACTGTAAGTCGATTTTTTTCGACTTACGCACAAGTCGAAAATCGCCTAAGTCGATGTGTTTTGCTCAGTCCCGAGAAGATCGATTTATGCGAGTTTCACTCTAGATAGCAAGGAAGAGGGTAAAACCATGGTGGGGGGGGGGGGGGGGGGCATTTGGCGGACTGCAAAACAAGGTAAAGTCCAAACTCTGGATTTTGGCACCAAGAGTGTATTAATTCTAGCATTATTACATACAATACGTTGAGCTCAAATTCCATGTTGCAACTGCAAAGCGCGAGACATGTCTAAACTGCGTTTACACTCGATAGAGGTTAAGCGGATGGTACACTGCAAAAAGTCCGGTGTTAAATAGTGAACACCGAGCTGGTGTTAAATTTTCGGTGCTCATTTATGGTGTTAAATTCACACGTCCGGGTGTCATTTCCAAATATAAAACTGTTTTTTGAAGAGTTTGTTAGTAACTGCACTTCTTGTTGATTTTTAATTTAAACAAGACGATAAAGAATTTTACATTAAAATACCAGATTTTTGAAAAAAATTTGAAAATAAATTTACACTACAGTAACACCAGTTGGTGTGGTCTCTTATTGATATTAACACCAACAAATATCAAATCAATACCATGTGGTGTCATTTTTGAATTAACACCAGTACCTTGTCAAAATAACACCAGGTACAGTGTCAAATTAACACCACGAAGTGTCAGGTGAACACTTTTCAACACCATCACAGTGCATTTTCTACATCTGTGGGTGTGGTCCTCTATTGAAGTTTGATCGGTGTTAGATTTAACACCCATGGTGTTAAATCTAACACCGATGTTTTTACAGTGTACAGTATTGGTGGAGATGAGAATTGGGCCCTTTGACTTTTTGCGAGATACCAAGAAAACACTTATGAAATAGTACAGAGCATACCATTTTAAGAAGAATTCAAAGTTTATTTGATGAAAATCGGGTTTGGAATGGCTGAAACATCAAAAAAACAAAGTAAAACAAAGCGATCGTGATAAAAGGTGGGTCCCACACTTTATTAGAATCGCTCTGTTTTGGATATCTCAACCATTTCAAACCTAATTTTCATCAAATAAACGTTGAATTCCTCATGGAATTACATGCTCTACGAGGTTTCTCATTATCTCACCAAGAAATGTTAGAAACCTGAAATTAGGTCTCAACCAAAACTATGCGGTCCCTTTAAATTCTCATTACTTTCATCACTCAATACTAATTTTCTTGTTTGTCTTACCATGCCTCATGACTTCAGGGATACCATCTAGAACTGAACATTCGTCAGTAAAATGCCCTGCCTCCTCCAGGTCTTTTGTTTGGTTGTTTTTCGTGTGTTTTTGTTTGTAAACAAATAGAACACTTCTGCATGTGGTAGGGTTAATAACGCCATCTTTTAAAAAAAGCTGAAAAATGAAAAAAAATAAGTATGCTTGAATTCAATCTAATCATACTAACGACTGAACTGCATGCTCTACAATCCTGTGGCCTCAATGCAGTATGGAGAATATTCGATCAAGTCTCGCCATGTTGTACATTAAGTTTGATTAATTGCACTGAAGGACAAATATTGAGTATGCCATTTCATTGACATAATCAAGTTGAAACCGATCATCACTCAATTAATGGCACCATCGGGCAGTCCCATCATATACGCACCGCTCCCCATGAAGCCTTTACCTTCACGTGAGTTAGTAACAAGATTGCAACCAAATGCCGCTGGGTATATAAATACACATGCGGTGATGACTAAAAGTGCATCTCTAGTTATAATACTCAACATCATATCACAGTTTTCTTCTTTTCATATTGATTATAAAGCTGCGATATTTACAGCTACATACTATGGAAACAACCGAAATGAACACATTTTATAACTGATGTTGCCCTAGCTGTTCCTGTTATATTGCATAACTGAAAAAAAAGAATTGCTGATCATAACAATTGTTGTATGCAGTCAATTTTTTCTTCCGTCAAAGAGGAAAATTAGCTTCACTCATAGTTAATTTTTGTACACGATATTGGGTAATCTTATCAAATCCTTTGTCCGGTCGGTTGCCATGGTTGCTTTAGCTCATTGAAAACAAGCCATTTTATCTGTTTATTTTCAAATATTTTGTTGTACCTGTTATGAGAATATTCTCTCATGAAACACTTTTTTTTTGTCAGGGCAGGTACCGGTGTCATCATCCCACCGTTTCCAATTATTCATGTAGCATCGTAATTAGATTGCCAACGGCCAGTGAAACAGTTTAAATGTGCCTATGGTATCTCCTATGTAATGAGAGAAGAGTACGGATGCATTAAAAAGCAATATTGGTCGATATGATTCGTCAATGACGACCACTCAACATTATTACATTTTACCTTGTTCAGACAATCATACGCAGAGTCAGCAATATGAGTCCGTGGTTGAGTGAAAACAAGTGATAAATGATGATGGGATTACGGTGTACATTCAATAATGTTTTTTTTTTTTTTTTGTGAAGATCATTTACGTGGCACTGCATTCGGCGCAATTCCATTTCCAGGAAACTGTAGAATTCCTCATCCATACGAGAGGAACTACTGAGATGTCTTCCTGTAACGTGGTATAGCTTGTATAGCAGGTAAGACTTATGAAATCATTTTGAACGCAAGAAAAAAAAAGATAATAATAATAACTAATTATATAGCGCTTTTTCTAAACAGACACAAAGCGCTTCAACAATTTTAACAAAATACAAGAGATCACAATATTTACCAAACAAAACAGAGAAAGTATAAACAAAGCAAAACAAAACAAATAAACGATGACTTTACACTTGTCAGATCACTAGCAGTGGAATTAAGTAAGAGCTATAAAGAGGTCTTATTTTTGGAACAAATAAGTTTTCAACAGTTTTTTTTTTTAATTAATCTGTGTTAACTGCTGATTGGATATTTGTGGGGAGACTGTTCCAGGATTGAGGTGCTGCAATATTGAAGGCGCGACATACGGCTGTTGTTCGGGTTCTTGATGAGATAGCACAGTAAGTGTGGTGGACCTGAGATGATGATATTTATTTACAACGGATCGACATCATCAAACAGAATGATGACCAAATGTGTCTCTGCCTGCATTATATGGGTCACATAATTTACATGCATTAGCTTCTTATCAACGAATGCTGCACGTGTCAGTGCATTAATCATGATTGTATAGTTATGTTTATTTATGCAGCGGCGAATCCAGGCGAGGCGTACCGGTCGCCCCCCCCCCCTTTATTCATGTTTTGTTTTGGTTAAAACAAAAGAAACAATGGGGGGGGGGGGAGAGTAATTTTGTTAGGACCTCCACCTCCCCCGTTACGGAATTCCTGGATCCACCCTGTTATGTGTAAACCTTTGCAAACGCACATGGTTATACATACACCCCAATATGATATTCAAGTCCACGGACTTTAAAAATAAGAGGAAGCCAGCCATCTCTACATGCAGAATCGAGGAAGTATCACGCAAGTAAATCCTTTAGTTGTACCCATAACAGAATCTATATCACATTGGAGTACACGTATAGCGATGTTGCGTTGCGTTTATAGAGAATTGAATTATGTTAAAAGTAATGATTCAATAACGTTCAACTCTTCTTTTATGTTTACTATGTATTTTTTACTGCATACTGGTAGCTCATGGGACAGAAACAATTAAGAGCATGACGAAACATACTAGGTGTTACAAAAAAACATTTCCCATGCACTTTTGATCGTTGATCGTTCAAAAACTATAAATCAGAAAACACTGACACTGATATGAGAAATAGCTGGATAATGTACAATTTTATTGGAGGTCGTTTATAAATGAAAGCATAAATCAGTTCGACTAAATTCAAGATTTATTTTTAAGTTATAGGTTTCAGATTTTGCTCTATTTTCAACCCTCTGTACAAATTTTTATTTTGCACATGGGTCAATTGGTGTGTATGGCAGTGTGTGGATAACACCCAGACAATGATCCTGAACGACGGCAAGGGTTGAAATGCTCTATTACATATTCATGATGAATTCCACTTTCACAGCTAGTCTTCATTCATCCTGAAATATAGTGTATGCAAGCACATGAAAACATGTGCTTACTGTTTTAGTGCACGCATTTTACCCTTTACCATGAATTCAGACTAGCAGTGCCCACCAGGGCAATCCAGCATGAATTATCAATAAAGAATTCATGTTCCTTGGAGACCAGAAGCCTAGTCAGCTCTGAAAAAGAGCTCTGAAAAGGTGGTAATCGTCATGTTCGTGGTATTCATGTCTCTATTGATCAGGGTCATTGTAAGCACACACTCACATATACATCATTTGTTCCTGTGTAAAGTTAGATTTTGTACAGAGAGTTCCAATTTGACCAAAATCTTGAAATTGAGAAATTGATTCATGCTCACACATTTAAATCACCTCCAACTAAATTGTACATTGTTAAGTTATTACTCATAACAATGACAGTGTTATCTGATACATATTTTTCGAACTATTTAGGATCAAAAGGGGATTTTTTGTTGTTGTAATTACACCTAGTACAACTGAATTTGTATTTGGGAGCGAACCATGGTTCAAGAGGTATCAACACTTTCCGTTTCGTTTTATAGCATACGTTACGCAGAACACACACAAGTATACAAATTATGTACATAATATTATATAATAATACCAGTTGGAGTGTGCTTGGGCTGAAGTGGTCTCAGCATCTTTTCATTGTCTCATTTTCCTAATGTGTACTATAGCGCAGAACATACTAAAACGTGATGAAACAAAGATAGTACCTATGGGAAGCAAACCGGTTTCAACACCTGCATGGTCTCAACTCCTCTATCATGTTTTTCATTGTTATCGTCAGAGTATCTAGAACCAAATATGTCTTCTGTAAAGTATGCTGTAAAAATGAATACAGTCACAGAATTAGGCATAATAATGTAAAATAGTCTGACGTACTCTCTAAAAAAAAATCGAGTGAAAATTTTCACTCTAAAAAGAGTGAATACAAAAAAGAGTGAATTTCGAGTGAAATTGGAGTGAATTTTGAGTGAAAATGCTCATTTTCACTCATTTTGGAGTGACGTCAGGGATCACTCGAAGATTTTGGAGTGATCCCTGACGTCACTCCAAAATGAGTGAAAATGAACATTTTCACTCAAAATTCACTCCAATTTCACTCGAAATTCACTCTTTTTTGTATTCACTCTTTTTAGAGTGAATATTTTCACTCGATTTTTTTTAGAGAGTAACTGCATAGCTCACTTGCAATACGCATCACGAAGGTCGAAACTGCTAATTAGATCACTCGGGTTCGTTATCGACGCTGCCATCTTGGGCCGAGCATATTAACTTGCTGTCATTTCTTTTTTTTAACATTTAAGGTCAGAATTAATTATGTTATACCTTTTTTCCCTTGCGGATTGGGTTAGGACGCTGTAGTTATGTCAACTTGTCTATGATCGATAATACAAATGTTTGGTTTGGACTCCAAGGCGGCGGTGGTATTCTGTCTAGGTTTTTTCTTTCACTCCTTTTCAAAAGGCTATGGAAAATCAAACATTTTTCATCATGAGTATCGCTCCAATTGGTCGTCTCGTAGATATCACTAATTTTTCTCCATAGACTCTAACTGTGGGCGGTTTTACTGTTCTAGAAACGACTAGATTGGCGGACAAATCTACAGTTCACATTTTGTACATTTAACAATGCTCGAATTCATTATACGGATGAACATTATTTTACATTGTTTTGTTTTTTTTTATCCCTAACGCACATTAGAACTATTTTGAAACACTAAAGCTGTTTTTTTAACCTGGAAATGGTAGTTACGTTATATAGTTGTCTCGGTGGCAGAGCTAGACCAGGAGCAGCAAACTGAGCCGAGAGAAAAAGGGTACTGGAGATGGAAATGTCACGGTGGTGCGAATAATGAATTTTGTTGTTGTGTATGTATCTCAGTTACAATCAGACTCAACTCAGCTTCTCCGAAGCAGCAACGATCAGATGAACGGCATGTAGGCAGATGTATACTGTAATCTATGAGTTTCACATGGCAGGAATTTCATAATAGCACTACTGCTAATAATGATACTCATGGTGGATGATATCATAAATCGCTATATAGAGGAGTACTGTCACTCGGCTGTAGTCAAGAAAACCCCTCAAAGTCATTCTTATAAAGGTTCCTTTGTGTCGTGCTCTGCTGGTCACGTCAAGAAAAAGGCAACCTTCTTCATTATTCTTACATGTGATACCCAATGAAAGCTATATTCATTTATTAAAAGAAACAAAATGAAAATCGCCTGCAAGAGGTCGACAATCAAGGTGTAAAAGAAAACAGCGAAAGAACCTTTATCGACTCAATGCAGCATTTGATTCCCTTGATGATGATGAACTCTTTGATTTGTTTAGACGCTTCCCTTCGGAATTAAGTCGCAATGAGTTACATTCGTCTGCTTCTTTTTTTTTTTTTGATAATCTTATTGCCAATAATGTTAACTCATCTTCAAAAGATTTATATAATGATTTTGATTTTGAATATGACTTAACTCAAACTCCTTCTAAGTATGTCACTGTTGATCAATTCAAAGATTTTACAAAGAGTTTTTCACAATGCACATTTTCTATGTTACATCTAAATATAAGAAGTATTAATAAACATTTTGATGAACTACAGATATTATTAGATAACCAAAATAAACGTCAAATTTCAGTAATAGGCTTAACTGAAACATGGTTATTATCTGATGATAATTTGCCGTATGCATTAAATGGTTATGATTTTATTCTTAATAACAGAGTGAAGAGGACGGGTGGTGGGGTTGCGTTTTATTTATCTAAAAAATTTGAAATTAGTGTTTGTGATGAATTTCATATTATGAATGATATTTTAGAGTCCCTGTTTGTGGAAATTTTCATTCCGCAAAGTAAAAATATCATAATTGGTATTTTTTATAGACCCCCAAGTTCAAGTCCTAAAGATTTTTTGAATTGTATAACAAACTTATCAAAAAGCCCCTTTTTTGTTAATAAAAGTATTTTCATAATGGGTGATTTTAACATTAATTTGATTAAGAATACTGATAATACATCCTCAAGAATTTCTTGAAATGTTTTTGTCAGCTTCTTTTTTGCCATTGATTTCGAAGCCAACTCGTGTTACAAATCATTCCGCCACCCTCCTTGATAATACTTTTGCTAATTCTGTGCAGATTTTAAATTCTTCAATAATGTTATCTGATATTACTGATCATTCCCCCATTATAGCATGTTTTGACCTTAAACACTGTGTTAATAAGTTTCATTCTTCTTCATCCAGACGTAGAGCTACACCAGAAAATTTGGCTAGCCTTGATGCTAACTTAGGGCCGATTGGTCTAGTGTTTATGATAATGATGATATAAATGTATCGTTAGAGAATTTTTCAGGGATAATCAATAGATATTTAGATGAATATATTTCCAGATTAAAAGAAAAGTCAGTTAACTATAAAACTTCCCCAAAATTACCATGGATTACAAAATGTTTTCTTCGTTCAATAAATAGGAAAAATAGGTTATATTATAAATTCAAAATGGAAAAAAAACCTGAGACGTAAAAAAATAAATAAACTTCGTATAAAAATATTTTAACGAAGATTATACGGATGGAAAAGAGAAACTATTATATGATTCAGTTAGAAAAATATAAACATGATATAAAAACTACATGGAAGGTGTTGAAGCATGTTATGAATATATCAAAAAAGAAATCAAAAATTACAGAAATAAGACATAATAATAAAGTTTTTGAAGATCCCAATGATACAGTTAATATTTTGAACTCTTACTTTTCAATGATTGGAGAGAATTTGGCAGAAAAAATACCGCAGTCAAATATACATTTGTCTAAATTCTTAGGTCAATCCAATTCCAGTTCTATTTTTTTTTTCCAACAACAAAATATGAAATAATAGATATTGTTACCGCAATGAATAACAAGCGAAGTGCCGGCAATGACGATATCAGTAATTTTATTTCAAAGGGAATTATATCTTCAATTGCTGACCCACTCTCATATATTTTCAATAAATCAATATCAAGTGGTGTTTTTCCTGATTTTATGAAAAAGGCTAGGGTTTTCCCTTTATTGAAAAAAGGAGATGATTCTGATATATGTAATTATCGACCTATTTTTTTGCTTTCATCTTTATCTAAGATATTGGAAAAATTGATATCTACAAGAACAATTAATTTTCTGAATTTGCATAATGCTTTTACAAATTCTCAATTTGGGTTTCGTCAGAAACATAGCGCCATTCATGATCTTTTAAAGTTTATTGACCACGCTGCGCATACCAGTGATAATCATTCTCATCTTATTGGTATCTTCCTGGACTTCTCCAAGGCCTTCGATACAATTATTCATGAAATATTACTTTATGAATTGTCTCATTATATGGAGTACGGGGGAATGCCTTGGAGTGGTTCAGGAGTTACCTACAAAACCGAAAACAATATGTATCTCTGAACGAGAACAGCTCGAGTTTAAAATTCATTAAATGTGGCGTCCCACAGGGTAGTTTATTAGGACCTTTACTTTTTATCATTTATATTAATGACTTTTGCAGATCATCTGACATACTCTCAATTATGCTTTTTGCTGACGATTCAAATATTTTCTTTTCTCACCAAAATCCAGATACTCTTGTACGCATCGTTAATTCCGAATTGAAAAAAAGTGACTCAGTGGATAAGAACTAATAAATTATCACTAAATCTCCAGAAAAACTAAGTTATATACTTTTTAGTAATTCTATAGAAGATTTTGGCACAGGTATTGCTTTTGATGACACTTTGTTAGAACGAGTTTCTCATATAAAATTCCTTGGTATCACAGTGGACGATAAACTTTCATGGAGGCCGCATAACTATTACAAACATTAGTACAATAATTTCACGCAATATTGGTATTATTAATAGACTTATGTTTCATATTCCATTGTCCTCTTTGTTGACGTTGTGTTTTCCTCTAATTTTACCTTATCTTATTATTATTACGGACTCGTAGCGTGGGGTAGTGCCCATCAAAATTTACTAGAAAAACCACTGTTATTACAAAAAAAAAGGTTGTTCGTATTATTTGTGATGTCCCGCCACGTTCCCATACAGAGCCATTATTTACTAAATAATAAGATTTTGAAAATTAAAGATTTGTATTTTTTCAACGTGGTCAGTTTATGTTTAATTGCAATGTAAATGCACTTCCCAGTATTTTCAATTCAATGTTCCCACGGAACCAGTCTTTTCATGATTATCCCACTAGACAATCTAATGAGTTTCATTTACCCCTCCTGAGAACTTTATTGGCTCAGAATACATTTATATACACCGGTCCTAAATTTTGGAACTCACTGAGCTGTGAAATAAAAAATTCCCCATCTTGGTATTCTTTTAAGCGCAAGTTGAATTTTTTTCTATCAAATCCTCTCTGATATGTTTTTTTTTTTTCATTAGCTATAGGTTTCGTCAACCTCAGGGTTCATCATCCACCCACCAATCATTCAATCACTGAATTAATTATTACGTAATGAAGTAGCCATCGCAATCCTTGCACAGCTGCATGCAGCGCCAACTCTATGAAGCACATTCTCTACCATCCCCTGTTCCATTTCCCTTGTTCAGCGTGCTCTCTTAATTTCTAGGACTTAAATTTTAAACCTTTCTTACGACTTAAAATATTTTAAGTCTTTAAGACTTATTTTAGGTGGCTTCGATTAAAAGTTGAGTGTCGAAGCTGTTCGCAATCTAAATCTAACAAGGACTTAAACTTTCAGCCAATCAGATGACTTGTAAATGACGTCATGCGCTATCTTGAACCGCCTAAAACCGGAATTGGCGCTGGCCGTCACTTTGCTTCATGCGATGCTAGATAGCGTAGTCATACACACACATTCAGTGCACAATATGTATTGTACATGTACTAGTACTATAGTACTTGTACTTGTACCTACCTACCATCGACCATTTGCAAACAAACGCTATTGACTCGAACAGTTGAGTTGGTCTTGAAGGCAGAAGTCATGCAGGCCGGAGTTTTTTGAGGGCATGATCTGACGGAAGCTTGACCAACTTGCTTAAAGGTGAGCATATTACTGTATGAGTGCTTAAGAATGTGTTTGATAACTCTGGGACTCAGTAACCAAAGACAAAAGATGTTAAGATGTGCACTAACCGCCCTACATTTTTGGCGAGTTTAAGCCTTGCCGCTGTATACAGCGCTGTCCATCCCTGAAGCGCCAGTGCTAACGTTAGCTGTTCATGGCTAATGTGTCTATCCAAACATTGTAACAAGTTACATGTAGGCTAACGTTATACTAGTATTGTGGGGGCTCTATTTCGGTGAAACTGCAAGTACAAGTGTAATAATACAGGGACTCTTATAAAGCACCCATTCTACCCAATGATTTACGATGTTGGTGTCTTGACTGAAAGGTAAAGCTATGGGCATAACAGGCTACTGTAGCGTAGGCCTAACTGTCGTCTAACACTGAGTAACAGTAACAAGTTAGTGTCAGTTCACCCCTTCTTACACTCTTGTAAGGTTTAATTTATCAATTTCTACGTAGAAAGGCACAGTTCTAGGCCTTATCATGCCCCACTATGCTGTGATAAAATGTAGGGCATATGCTGTTAGATGGGTTTTATTTTTAACGTTGTGTTTAGGCCACCAATAGTACGTAGACCCCTGGGCGCTACAATAGAACTGCGACCAGCCCAAACACGAAGCCCCCTGTGTGATGAGCGCCCCAGGGTTTAGGGCGCCAATGTTGCAATGCCAGTGCAATGGCGTCAAGCTCTGAACTGTAAAAACTTCTATCGCATGGGCCATATTGGCTGACATCACCAATTTCCATTGACTCCCATATTAAAATAGGGGGTCTACAATTAATAAACAGTTTCTGTTCCATTGCATGACTAGGTCTACTGAGTCTGATGTCACAATAAACAATTAATTACCTTTGGCGTGTGCACTCAACACTCTTACTATCAAGCGTGCATCATGTCACTCATTTTACTGGAATAATCAACTTCAATGCTACTTGCACTCGGCTGCGTACATGTGTATGTAATGTGAATGTGCTACTGATTTGCATTCCATGAAAATACTTCTATTATTACTACCACTCAGTAGTAGGCCTGGACACCTAGGCCTTATGGTTGCCATTTCTGCACTGAATTCAAGACTCTTTCTTGAACTAGTAAGTCTGTTAGTGTTATTGTTGAAGGCGTTGTGTGAAACAAATAATGTATGGGATTAACTCGTGCAATGGAACAAGATTTCGCACCTGGATAAAGGTATTCTACTCCAGTCTTTCTCTTTGTAGCATAATCAATGTGGTGATCTGTGTTTGAGTAGAAGGATCTAGACTTAAAAATTCTACAGATCTACACTTCTGGCTGAGATGTATGCATTAAGCATCACATACATCAGTGAGAGAATGTAGTGAAGTTTTACAATATATGAGGCCTTTTTTTATTTTTTACTTTTAATATTTTTTAAGATAAAGGGAATGCAAATTACCTGTTATTTGTATAATTTGTACTCCAAGGAGTACTCTGTCAGGACTATCCCTTCTTGGTGTTTAGATATGCAAGACATCCCTGGTATTTCTAAAAATTGATTTTAACGATAACATCTGAAACAAAAATCAGAGATATCGGTCTCATTTTTTCCTCCAGCATGAAATACAACCCTCGAGACCAATAAGAAATAATTAATTACATAAAAATCTAGAAATGTGGCTATGGCGACCGTTTATACCCCCGAAGCATATTTGTTTTCTTCCTTTTTTTTTGTCAAGCGTTTCTGTTTTTCATTTTCCACTTCCTGATCACTGATATTTCACAGTTTTTGTGTTTATTTTCACATCAATGCGGACTTTGCCCAGTTGTACCGAGAAAAGTGCAGGAGATGGTGAACAGATGGGGGCCATTTTACGTCAATAGAATCTTGCACTTGCCAAGCGAAACCACCCTTAGTTGCAAGACATCGTAAGAAGATGTGAAGACATGGATGGAGACAGTAAGTCCTTCCGCCAATCCTCATAGATCTTGTGGCATTGATTATAATTACTGGAACAATTTCTGTCCAAAGTGTGAGAGTAAAACTTACTCATTTGTTTATGCTTCATTGCTATTACACCTTTCAGGAAAGTGAATGTGTACGAGTTTGCTCTTCATAGACTGATATTGATAATAAGTCGAAAACTGAATGTTAGGGATTGTCAGAGCTGATACAATACGTCATATCTAATATGTTAAAGAGAATGGGTGAAATACTTAAAGTTGAAAAAAAAAATTGTATTGTGTTCCATTCTATAGGAATTTTGTGGAATGTCACTACTTGCAGTGATGCTTCACAGACCCAACATCCCCATGTAGAAGAAAGGGAGAGGACCTCTCATGCTCCCGAGGGATGCCCAGCAGTACCTGGTGCAAAATGACTATGTGCCTGTAAGTACAGTATATGCTTAATGTTTATAGACTTGAAATCAGTTTATGATCAAATCATTGAGCTTCCAATTTTGAGAATTATCAATATGCATGTTTCATTGGGCTTTTAAGTACCAGCTCATGTTTAGAGAAGAATATTTGAGCTTCGTATCTTACAAAGCAAGACTCGTGTAGAATCTGCATGTACTCAGTAACAGGTGGAATTTAAAAATCTGAATTTCTCATGCTGTCGTGAGAAATACAAAGTTTTCTTCTCTGATATATCAGTGTTTTTGAAGCGATTCTTCTCAAACAAACTTTAGAACATTCAGCAATGAGTATTGTGTAGGGGTATCTACCGTGTTTTGACAGTTTTCTTTTAAATTCATTAAATTACGGATTAAAAATGCATGCTGACTTCTATTGATTTGTAATAATATGTACATCAAATATCTTATGAGTCTGGAACATGTAAATATCAAGTAGGCCCCACCCCGATGATGGCAAAAAGTAATCTGATTTCTGGGAACTTTTTTCAAGGCTTTGAGGTTTACCAGATGAGACAAAATGTTTTAAAATAATATGTTCCGAAATATATCAGAAATATTTACTTGTACATCACAAACTAAAAGTTATGTGATGAATATGTTATTAGTACATTGTATTTAAGATCAATATGTAAAATTATATCTTAATATTTTTTCCCTCCAGAGTGCCCTCTCACTGAGAACTTAACTTCCCTCTATGTGATGCAAAGTTTATTTGATAATAATTGTAGCCTTTGTCATTTGCTCAAACGATTCAAGTGAAATTTAGTTCGAAATATCAGTAGTGCTATACATGTTTAATCTCTTTTCAGGTAGGAACCAATGTTCATGGCATTGCTGATGCAGAGACTCCAACCCCAGCCCAAAGCATCTTCTGATCTGGAGATTCTCCCACCTGAAAGCCCTAGCAAACGGGAAACGCCAAGTTGATCCGCGCGAAACGTATATATCACGAGCGAGAAGCGCGAAGTTCAGTGATGCTAAAGATGCCACCTTCAGCCAGCCCTGCTTAGTCAGATAAGGGAGTGACTAGACGTACATCCAGTATTTTCTCATCCTGGACAAGACCATACTAAGTCCAGGCTGGAGATGACCGGAAGCAAGAATTTGACAGACTCTTTAAAGCCCACTGTGTCTTCATCGTCAAATATGCTTGGGTGCTTGAAGCATTCTTTGATTTTGTGGCGGCATATTCATGTACTGCTACAATCCCAAGTGAGGGCTTCGTTCTGGGCATTAGCCACGAACTTCAAGAACACGTCAGTGTATGATGCTAGTAAGAGTTTTCGACATTGTGCCACAAACCCATGCACACAAGAAGCATATCTGACTTGCCCTGATGTGCAGCAAAGTTTTCTTAATTTTCGGTGAATTCTTAAATCAAAGTAACACAGGTAAAATGCTGCAATGTTTCCTTTGAAGATACTATCATGCATAATGTTTGACTCATGGATATTGAGTTATGTTATGTGTGCCTCACTTTTCCATTTATATTGAGCTACAAATCCATGCACACAAGAAGCATGTCTGTCATGCCCTGGTTGTAGTAAAGTTTCCTTGTAATTTTTTTTGTGTGCATTTTTAAATGAAAATAACACAATAAGGAAAGTTAATGCCGCAATGTTTCCTTTAGAGGTGCTATCATGTATGTGTGTGCCTCACTTTTGCAATATTTCAAGTTTTTATACATGTCCAGTTTCAATTTATTTACTGTTCATCTTTGGCTTGTTTTCTGTATATTATGTCTGGTTGATGATGAAAAAAAAAAGCAATGCCAGATCCGCATTGATTTAAATTGAAAGAAGAAAGTTTAAGTTCCCTGAACACTTTTGTAATTGTTCAACGATTACCTAATTTTCATCACTCCCACAGTGTTGTTGAGCCATTGTCCATCACATTTATTGAGTGCTGATTTGTTGCTATTTTCATTATGACGTTGTGGCTAAACACTTTAATATGAAACTCTCTATTTATAAAGAAATAAACTTTGGTTTTCCAGCCAAAATATGTGCTTGAACCCACGAGGAAGGATAGATTCAGCGCAGATGGGCACCTTAAACAAATTTAGAGCATTTGACTTGAAATTTGGCACACATGACCACTATGGTATATAGATATGGAAACAATGTGGTGAGCAATGCGTTGCCATGGTAACAGCTTTTTTTAAACCAAAAAACATACAAAAATATTGTGGATTCAGCTAACTTCCTTTAGTCTTCGAGCATTTAGCTAGAAATTTGGCACAAAAGACCACTGTGGTATGTAGATGTGTAAACGTATTCTTTCGTAAGTGTCGATCAATGTGTTGCCATGGTAACGGCATATTTTGAATGAAAATCATACAAAAATATTGTGGATTCAGTTAACTCCCTCACTCTTTGAGTAATTGGCTTGACATTTGGCACATGCAACAACTTTAGCATATAGATGTGCAAACTTAATCTTTCATCAATGGTGAACAATGCATTGCCATGGTAACAGCATCTTTTCACTAAAATGCATACAAAGATATTGTGGATTCATGTAACAACCTCAGTCTTTGAGCATTTAGCTTGAAATTTGGCACACCTGACCACTATGGTACGTACATGTGCAAACTTAACCTTTCGTCATTGTTGATCATTGTGTTGCCATGGTAACAACATAGTTTGAATGAAAATCATACAAAAATATTTTGGATTCAGGTAACTCCCTCAGTCTTTGAGCATTTGGCTTGAAATTTGGCACATGCAACCATTGTAGTTCAGAAATATGCAAACTTCATATTTCATCATTGTTAAACAATGTGTTGCCATGGTAACGGTGCATTTTCAATGAAAATCATACAAACATTTCGATTCTCCTGTCTCTGTTTAGAGCATTTTGGCTTCAAATTTGGCACATGTTACCTCTACATTACCTAGATCTGCAAAAAATCTTTTGTCAGTGTGGAAAATGTGTTGCCATGGTAACAGTATATTTTGCATGAAAATGATACACTAATGTGAATTCAACTAAACCCCTCACCCTTTTAGCATTTAGCTTGAAATTTGGCACATATGACGGCTATGATATAGGGCCTATAGTTGTGCAAACTTCATTTTTTTCTTAATGTCCAACATTGTGTTGCCATGGTTACACAATTTTTAGTAAAAACCATAGAAATCGTCAGTTTATTTATCTTGCTCACTCATTTTTTGAGCACTTGATTTGAGAGGTGGAACAGTGCATTGCCATGGTAATTTTTTTTCTTTATTAAAAAGTAAGAAAAAATAATCCTGGTTGAGCTAATTCCCTCAGTTGTGGGTGGGGGTATATTAATCACAATGAGTGATAATTCTAGTTAAAAATTCAGATTGCATCACTTCAACATAGTGCTTTGTTACGAGATATGACATCAAAGTAATTAAGAAACTAGTGGTCCATCTCACTTAGATGGTTCCCTGTCATCAGTTGAGATGGATTCTTAAATATCAATAGATTAAGCAGGAATTTGTATATTCTTTTGTCAAACATTTTGTCTACCAAAATGCAGTATGGAAATGTACTTATGTAAATCCATTTCAGACAATCGATATTCAAGGAATTTTAGAAGTAAGTTTAGAATGTTAATTGTTATTTGAGCTTCTTAATGTTTTAAGGTGAATTTACTTCAGAGTTTACATAGATCTTGCTCCCTACTGTTGTATGTAATACAGTTTGGATTCAATTGTAAATTTTCCCTATGGAATAGTGGAAAAATTAGGGAAGTCTGGTAAGAAATAAGGAAATGTAACACGTTTTCAGAAAACATTTCTTGACTAGTCCGTATGAATATGCAAATACATGCAGGTGAAAAGTGTAAAAATATTTTGAAGGAATGACATCAATTCCCTCATTTGGACGTTCATAAAGACTGGACAAGATCTGTTTTCTGGAAATGTGTGAAATTGAAAAGAGGCATATCTTCCTTATTTCGTAGCTGATTTTCATAGTCTTTACACCATTCTGTGTAGGGAAATTTCTTCTCTTTTCTAATGTGATTACACTAATTTTGGCCTTTACTTCCCTCTTGATTAAATTTATACTATGCATCATTCCAAAAAATCAAATAATTCTTTAAATTGCATGCATGGGACGTACAAAGCGTGTAAATCTAATGGAGGTTGTATTATTTATTACACGGCATCATTTCTAAAATTTAAGTTATTAGAATTCATATATAATCTTATATTTGTTCATAGTTTCCATCTTACGACTTAACGATGCTCACCAGGGAAAGAAATACATAAAATGAAAGTGAATCGAGTCGTATGGAGTCATCTTGCAAGATTTAAAAAAAAAAGTGAAAAAAGTAATCTATTTGGCAATGAAGGTTCCAGTCGTCTAGTAACTTGTTTACAGAACACAGTGAAAGAAGCATCAGTAACATGAATGTGAAGATGTGACCATCTGAGACTATTGCAAAATATGCTCTGTTTTCATCATGTGGTATTTCATTTTTTTCTGGAGCCTACATGTGTATGACAATCATCTGTATATTTTGTAACTTATCGTTGTTTGTGAAAAATGCATCAGTTTGATTTTGTTAAAATAAATAGACCTTTACATGTGAAGAAAGTGCATCAATTGGCTGTCATTTTCAGTAGTCTGAGTTTAAATCCATGATGGATTTATTTGAAATAAATCCAAGGAAGGCTGAAAATAAGTCTTTCGTCGTTTAAATCCAAGCTGGATTTATTCTAAAAACAAGTCTAAGAAAGATTTAAATGTAATCTAATAAGACTTAAAAAATAAATCCTATAGACTTGAAATTTAAGTCGAACATAGACTTAAATTTTTAAATCCTAGCTAAGACTTACTTTTAAGTCCTAAGGTTTTGTCTGTATTTACAGTCCGCTAGGACTTAAAGCAATAAATCCCGAGGACTTAAAAATAAATCCTAGAAATTAAGAGAGTGTAGGCATTCTCACATTTTCTCATTCTCTCTTTTTCTTTCTTCCCTTCCATACTTTTCATCTATTCTGGCAAGTTGTGTTATGTTGTTGTGTTTCTTCTGTTTTGTCCCGTCCTGTCGTATATCATATTCGTCACAAGTGTTTGTAAATAAGTAATTCATAAGTTTTATGAGTGGTTCACAATATACAAGCTTTGCTTTTTAGTGGACCTCTCTATTCTTTCTTTTTTTTTCAACTGAAGCATGACTTTGTATTATTTTTTTTTTGCCAGTATGCGCTCTTATGTTTATCGTTATCATTTATTTATTGCAAAGGCAAATGTCTTTGTTTATGATGTAATACCGGATTTATCTTGTGTTATGTTTTGTTGGAAACAAGAAGAATGAAAATAAATGAATTGAATTGAAATAAATGAATTTAATTGAAATAAATGAATTGAATAATGCCACAAGATAAATGTTCGTATAAACGAACCTCTATTCATATTCTGATATACAAACCGTCGGAATAACAAACATCACCTTATGGATGTGTGGGGTATAATGACGTCAACTTTAAAAAAAAAATCTATATACAATCAAAACTTTCAAGAACATATCATGCAAAATCCTTTCCACGATATTATTTTTCAATTCTTAGAGCATGGCCATAATCTTGGTAATCATGTATACAAGAAGTTGATAGAAATAAAGAGAAAGAGATCAAATATTCCAACCTATTTAACCGTGAAATTATCGTTCCTTACATAATATATATATGTATGTATATATATATATATATATATATATACATGCTTATTGTCATCAAGATAGAGTCACTGCTGTGTGGCCTTCATGAAACATCTATCCTATAATAAACGGCATTCTCTCTCAAGCATAATACGCTAACGATAAAATTGTGTCTAAATTTCAACACGGTGGAAAACTATTCATCACAAAATCGATGTATACGTCATAGGCTTACGAAACTTGTAGTATTGACAGACCAAACCGCTTCAAGAATTCGATTTCCCCTGAAATCATTCATCTGTTATATTAATATTGGAAACGTAGCTGAATGCACGTCTTTTGTCAACTGAATTCTAATAAAATCGAAATCCGCACACGCCCGAATTGGCGGCCGCGCGACAGCACGCGCCGTCGTGTAGAAAAGAGAAAGACTGACTGGCTATGTCAAAAACAATGCAGTCGAGTTGCTGTGTTCATAAGGAAAGTCTTGTGTATAAAGCATAAAACGTATTAATGGAATAACTGCATGACTGAGGAACAGCGTTTTCAAATGCTCCTTCTGATAACAACAAGATGAACGGACTGAGGAATTCCTATGACCAGAGGGTAAGTTTGCACCATAAACGGATAACGAAATTGTTTTGAAATCAAACTGTGATAAGTTACAGCTGTGCACGATCTGATACATTGAAATGAGCACCCCGTATTACATTCATTTTGGATTTAATCAATTGAATTCAATCTGTTGATGTGTTGACTTTCTTCGATTCCTTATATATACTGGGATAGCAGTCGTTCATTTCTCTGTTCAGAGTAACATAATCTAATGGGGGAAACTAAGAAATAATTAATATCCGTATATAGGCTTATCACGTAATAGACAATCGATGATGAGCCAAAGATTCTAAGAGCAACACATGAGTGAAAATTTCTACGAAACGTTGTATTTTGTCGTTATATTGAATTCAGTGAAACAGTATAGACTCTGTAAAATTCGTCAGATGATATTGTGAGCCGATGAGGGTAGTTTCACAAATGACTCAAGATTGTCAATGGGTTTTTACATTCACAAATAATATCAGGATTGTCCATGCTCAGAACCTGTCTCAGAACGCGCGGGTAAAGAATGGGTCTATCATCAAAACACAGTTCATGCTGTCAGGCGAAGGTGTTAAAAAAACCCTTCGTCTGTTTTTTTTTTCTCTCTTTATGTCATTTCGAGATAACAGATTACATCTTCTTTTTTTTTGGTGGTGGTGGTATTTGTGTGAGTATGGTGTACATGACAAACGACTCGTAAGTGATTACCAAGGAAACAAATCTTAGACCAAATACAATCACCTATATCATTGCTTAGTGCAGAACTTAGACACTTATTGTTAAAAATCCAGAAATTATTTCTGTAAGCGAATATAAACCACTGTATACGAGATATCTCCTATACCTACAGGCGTAAGCAAGCAAGCATATAAACTGTATGCATATGCATTTCATCTGTTAAAAAAAAAGCTTTCCCTTCGTTTATTTCTTGGAATCATTTTTGTTCTGGTCTATCACCCCTATTTGACTCTTCGATTTGTGTTGCATGCTTTCATGTACTGTTATGCCATCTACAGCTGTACAGGGTTCCATGTCATCTACATGTTTTGACGTCTCTTCTCTGTACTATTACTATTCGGATACCCCCTTATTCTTGTCCTTTATTGGTTTTTTTTTATTATTCCACTTTGTGATGTCCTTTGCGGTGAAATGATATTTGAAATACTTGAAAGTTTTATTCATGTTATCTATTCTATAATATGTGTATATGTTCTGTTCCTTCAGTTGAAAAAAAAAAGCATGCTCGGGATACATTAGGCACCGACTTAATGACATGATGATATATCAAGCAGCATATTATGTATTATTCTTAGACAAGCCACACCTTGTCTTTCACATTTACATGTGAGGAATAAATAAATCGAACAGATCTTAGAGTCATGGTTTCTGTTTCATTTGTTTTCAACATTCATTCCAGGGAATTTCAGTCACCATATGGTTCTTGTTTCTTCTCTGGCAGCCTTCAGGTACGTATAACATGTGCCCTTTATTTTGTTTTGTTCCTTTCTTTCACTAAGTTATGTTTTCTTTTCTAGATAACGAACAAAGTAAATTCATATGAAATAGATGAGAACAAATCAATTTTGATCCTATTACAGCATGACGTGATTCATGACTATAAAAAAAACACACACAAAAAAACTAACCGAATTGGTTAAATTACTATGGAAGTTTTGACATAGAGGCCAGCGCGTCCACAGTCTTTAAATGGTGACCAGAAAACCGTTTAAAAGATTCAGTATATACGTGAATGTATTCCTACAAAAGAAGTGACGCATATAACAGTATTACACGAGCGAGATACGAAAATTCGATCCTTTTGTTTGGGTGTCATTGTGCTGGATATCGGGCCGCAGAGTGGGTGCAGCTTATTCAGCACCAGACATCTATCATTCCTTTGTGTGCCAGAATGGAAACTGCTCATCATGGTGTTCAAAGTGCGCACACCGACATGCCGACATAATTATATAAATATGATACCAACTTATCATAATATCATTGGAACATGGTCATAACTCTCGTTAGACACGATCTCGATGAGTAAAGTGATCTTGATATTGCCCTGCATGGTCGCTTTTATTATTTGGCGAGAAACCATAAAACTTGCACCAGTATCTGCGTCACTTTTTTTTTTCTTTCCATCATCATCATCTCATTGCAATTTTAACAGCAATGCTAGAACAGATTACTTGTCGTTTCCATAACGCCCTGATATGACGTATCACAACATCAATCAGATAATTAAAAATCGCTTCAGACTGCCAAAAAAAAAAAAAAAAACAAGGAGGAATAAGAGATAAGCAGCGCCGCCTGAAAAGGACCAATAGTAGATTTGTTAATGGCAAATTGAAGGGAGGGGGTACCAACGTGTAGCTTACCTTAAAATAAATCTATTTGTATGGACAAGTGGGCATATTTCATCCAAAGCGACACTCTGTAGACCTAGATATAGAAAAGAATTGCAGGATTTATGAAAATTAGCCTTTCAGACTAGACGTTTTGCCTGAATTTTAAGTTAAACCTCCCATTGAACTGGAGCAAATCTTCCTTAGTCCACGTAGAAATGAAAACAAGAAAAAAAAAAATCGAATGAATCTACTGTATCAACCTCACCCTTTAATTAGCATAAATCACGCAAATTTGTGCAGAAAATAAACGGATTATGTGAAGTATCCAGTCTAGATAATATCCAGATATAGGTAGTTCGACATCGGTTGTGCAAAGTTTCGGCAGTTTGGGGTTATTTTAGTCATTCTTTCCAGGGACCAAATTTCTCAAAATATAGACCTTCATTGTCATGAACTATGAAGATTAGCACCATAAATGCAGAAGAAACTATAATGCGAATATTCATCTGAATTGCACTGTTCCTTAAAGGACAAGTTCACCTTCATAAACATAAGGATTGAGAGAATGCAACAATATTAGTAGAACCCATCAGTGAAAGTTTGAGGAAAATTGGGCAATCGATGCAAAAGTTATGAATTTTTAAAATTTTTGTGTTGGAACCGCTGGATGAGGAGACTACTACACTACAGCTTGTGAGTCATATGCGTACAACAGTATAAAGAAAATGTAAAGAAAATTCAACATATTTTCACTTTTTTCGCATAATAATAGAGCACTTGAATTGCCTCTTTCTAAAGGCAGGGGGAATAATATTACCCATAACATTTGTCGGTAACGAGTCGAGGGAATGTGTACTTTTTTCAAAAGATGAAATTTTGTGAAATTCTCTTTATATTTTCCTTATATTGTTGTACGCATGTGACATCTAAGTTATTCACACACTGCAGTAGTCTTCTCATCCAGCGGTTACTGCACAAAAACTTCAAAAATTTATAACTTTTGAACGGATTGTCCGATTTTCCTCAAACTTTCAATGATGTGTTCTACTAATATTGCTACATTCTCTCAATCCTTATGTTTATGAAGGTGAACTTGTCCTTTAATTCTAGAAACATATGAATCTTTTGAATTTTGTGAAGCATACTGAAAGCAAATCGTAATGTTCAGTAGTGATTTGAAAGTCATATACAGACTCAGAAATATGCTTAATTCTGTTAACATTTGTAGAAATTTCCCACAATTCTAACAAAAACCACTATGCCCCTTCGATAATATCATAACTGCTCAAGGTATTCATTACATTTGTCTTGTAAATATTTTCCCTTAGAATGTACGACCACATTTTGCATCAAATTTGGCAGGAGGATTCGGAGGAACGCAATGTTCAAATGGTTCAGATGGCCCCAAATAGACTGCCAAAGGGTGAAACAAGGAGGGGTCGAAGAGGTTCTAAAGCGATTGAACGCCAAAGTTATCTTTCTCCATATCAACATTCCATATAAAAGGATATTTTCTCCTTAAGATCCAGCAGTATTATAGGCCTACTCCCGTCGAGGCCCAGGTGACACACAAGAGGCCTGTCCCAAGGCCATATTGGCAGTTCAATGTAACTCGCTGACTTCAGGGTTGGACCAAGGAGGTACTAGGCTTGCCTTGTACCTCCTTGGTTGGACATGCCGTAGGCCAGAGTGATGTTCGTTGTTTTGAAGGTTCGTTAACCCGAAGATGAAATAAAGTTCGTTATTCCGGAGGTTACTCATGGACACACAAATTCCCTATACCTAGCTGTCCGTTTTTCCGAAAAGGATATGCGATTCGCTAATTCGGCCATTGATGCCTTTTTCCGAAAATGAAATAGACCTACGTTTTGTTATTCCGAAGGTTGGTTAGTCCGAAAATGAAGTGAGGTTATCAATCCGAAACTGAAAGCAACCTTATTCCGTTTTCGGATTATCGAATTAGCCTCTGTAATGACGAATCTTCTTTTTTTTCGATTTTCGAACCTTCAGAATAACGAACCTTATTTCATTTTCTTATTAACGAACTTTGGACTGAGGAACCGTCGGAATAACGAACTGTAACCGCGGGCTACAGCTATTAAAAGCTAGGCTGCTGAGGGCCACGCAGAACACTATACACTTCAATCCTCATCTACTATAGTCATGCTCGTATCACTAGGGGTAAATTTGTGTGTGTGTGTGTGTGTGTGTGTGTGTGAGTGTGTGTGTGTGTGTGTGTGCGTGTGTGTGAGCTGGAAACCTTCCAGGTAAAGAGTAATCCATTGTGACTAAGAACATCAAAGAGACAGCTACAATTTAGTTGATAACATACCATTGATGAGGAGCACCGAAAAGTAATGGCATCATGATAAATAGTTGAGTATATCGCGAAGGTCAGGGGAGCGCTGAACATGTAGTCTGCAACTCAAAGGATCAGTATAAGCATGGAGCTCCATGGTATGCATCGAAATATTTTGGTTTTCAGTCGATGTCTCTTGTCCCTGATCCCTGTTGGGATGAGGCCACATCTTGTTTATGTTGTGCTGTGTGCACTCTCCTTTGTCTTCTTTTGCCAGGAATACGCTCTCTCATGCATTTTTGTTGTCGTTATCGTTGTTTTTGTAATTTTGAGTTTTGAGTTTTCGGCTTATTGTACACAGTCCATAACATCATCTCCACTCTCACAAACACATCATCTACAGTCAAACCGGTCACTTGCCATAATACATGCACTGTATACGGAAAATGACCCCCCCCCCCCCCGAGAGAATAGCCTTGATCAAGACCCTGTGGAAAGCGGCCACCTGTCTGACGTGGCAAGCGGCCACCTATTTTGTATCCCATGGTAGATTTTAACCTGTTTATACCAATAGGTGTCCAAGGACCCTTACAGAACCTTAGCTGCAGAGTCCCTTTATATAGCATATTTTTCTGCTTTGCATCCGTGCCGGTCATGAATGCCGCACAGTGATAAGATCGCCATCTCTATTCAGACGTAGTAATGCACTCGCAAAAAAAAAAATAGTAACGGCATTGTTCAGTGCATAAATCACGTGCATAATTATAATTATACGTGTACATGTTTCATGTGACTCTTTGCGTCTCCTTTCTGTGACCACTATAAACAGGTCTGACTGTACTTCTGCAATGGTGATGTTCGCTATTCCGAAAGTTTATGATTTGAAAACGAAATTACGTTCGTTTATGAAATACTGAAATTTTCGAAAATGAAATAATGCTCATTAATCCGAAAATGTAAAGTTGGTGTGTACTAATGGCCCTTCGGAAGTGAATTTTTGTGTGTGTGTGTGTGTCTTTTTTGTTACAAACGAACCTTCACAGTAACAAATCTTATTTATTTCATTAATTTGCGGATAATAACGAACCTTCGGACAGAGTAGGCATAGTGAACCTTACTTCATGTTGGGAAAAATAAGCCTTCGAAAAAACGAACCTCCGGAATAACGACTGCACGCCCTTCTGCAAAACTAAGCAATTTAATTACACTCACAGGGCCCTGTTTTATCAAAAGATAAAATCGAATGTAAATTTCCTTACCACACAGGCTGCCATAGACTTACAGTTGTAATCAACCATATAGTCAATTTAATTCTCATAAAACAGGGCCCAGATATCATAATTATTTCTAGCTGCTTGGCTCATGCCAAGCTGTCATCTTTCCGAGTTGACCCGATGATGATGCAGAAGATGCAGCTTCTGAACGAGGTTTAGCTAATCTTATCGCTGACGATTGAAATAGAAAGCTTAAGCTTTCATATTATGATTATTGCCCATTGTGTATCCACAAGCCCTCACTACCATTGGTACATTTGACCAGACATTGTTTCATTAACGCTGCATGCAAGCATCGGCATAAGACTTGAACTTGGTTATTTGAAAATTATTTACAGAGATGCAGAATGTCCCTTTGGACAAAGTTGGATAAAATTTTTTGATCTTGTGGTATATTATACAAATATCGACTGCGACTGAGGGAGATGGTAAAACTATTTGCACCGAGGTGATTTCTCAACAGTGCTATGCCCCGAGACGAAGTCGAGGGGCATAGCGCTGTTGAGAAATCACCGAGGTACAAATAGTTTTACCATCTCCCGAAAAAAAGCAGTCGATATTTGTTTTATATCCCTCACGAGGGATTTATGCTTTCAAAGAAACATGAGAAAAAGAAGTGATGACAGTCAGGTGTGCCTACCTTATAGCTACACGCGTTTCACGTACATTGCATGCATGCAGCGCTGCAATATGTGCGATGTGAGAAATTTAGATATCGATCGCAGAATCGGCGATTGCGTGCAGATCGTGGATTCCCAAGTGCTAGATCACGCGGTACGCTCACGCTCGCGCTGCTGCTGAGTACGGTAAACCGTAGATCATCGCATGATCGCAGTGCATGCACCGCACCTACGAAATTTAACAGGCCCTATTTAAATATTAGAGATCTAACGCTAGTCTAGGTCTAGTAGAAAAACCGGGTGATTGACTTACCAGTAATCAGTAGATCCGGATTAAGAATAGATCCCTTCTTGGTGTCCAGAAAAGGACGATTCATCAAAGTCTTGTAGATTCCACAGAAACGTTTTCCATGTCAAATTAACACTTTTAACAGCGTCGAACTATGAAATCTCCAAACAAAGTTAACGTAGAAACAGTTTGTCTCCAAACAAAGTTAACGCAGAAACAGTTTGTCTCCAATTTCCAAACAAAGTTAACGCAGATGCAGTTTGTCTCCAAATGCAGAAATATGAACACATTTACAGTGACTATCCCAAAGCATCACAGGTGGCATTACTAGGTCTGGTAGGCAAGGCATATTTGTTGAAAATATTGACGGTACATCCGTGGAAGTGGTATTCTGGGCGTTGGTTTTTCGTAATGTTCATCGTGTAGGAGGCTCTGGTGGTGCTTCCAGTAGTGACCGTGGTGGTGTCCGTGGTCTGCTCTTGTGGGACACATGGAAATGAACTATTATTGGGTACTTGATCAAAAACCCGCTCCAACTGACTATCAGTTAGTGGTAGCACATTGTCAGTCTCAGGTTCAGCACCCATGTCCTCAGTGAGAGTTATCTTTGATGTAGATGGTTGTTCTTCAACATTTGTCTTCGGGTACGTGGAGTAGATTCCTGACAATGTTTCTGACATCTTCTTTTTCTTGGCTTCACTTGTGCGGGCGTAGTTCTTGATAGAACTTTCAGCTCTATGGCCAGACACTGTCATTATGTCTCGAGATGGATGTCCTGCCTCGTCCAGAATTGAGATGCTAGTTGCTCGCAGGGAGTGATTTGTGTAGATTTTGCAGCCTGCTTCTTCGCAGATTCTCTTTAACATTGAGCCCAATGTACTCCTCCCAAGAGGGGCATTTGCGTACCAAACGGCATCATCGGTTAGCTGTGCTTTTGATTTTGGCCTTTGCCACATCCATTTACAGTTACCATTCAGTTTGGACAGGTACATTTTGAGGCTGGCTACAGGGCAAAGTGGATTTCCCGGCAAAGAACACATCTGTCCTCCCTGGCTCTTATCGTCATCGTCTGCATGGTTTTTGGTATGCATGTCACGGAGTGTAAAGTACTCACCGTCACTTCCATTAGCTTCATGAAGGATAAAATCTTCTGGCGTCATATTCCTCAAATTCTCCATACCTCTGTTGGCAAAGTAAAGCATGGTGTATAGGAAAACCTTCTTCTGGAGACCATCGGGAGATTTTAAGTCTAGACTTTGCAGAAGGTAAGCACTATCTGGGCACCCGTCCCGCTTCATCATGAATATTCATCATCTACATGTATCCGTAATACCGTTGAAATACATATTTTTTTCATTTCCCGGCAGCGTTTTTACATTTCTCGGCAAAGCTGAACATTTTTCCATCTCCCGGCGAGACGTTTTAACATTCCCCGTTGATGCAATTTTTCGAGATTTTTACATTTCCCGGCCATACGTTTTGCACGTATCCAGCGTTCTGCCATTTACTAGTACAGTATCTTACTGCCTGATGAATATTCATGATGAAGCGGGACGGGTGCCCAAATAGTGCTTACCTTTGCAGAATCGTTGTCATGTCATCCTCCGAAATTGCAGGGTGATGTTTCACAGCAGCATGGCCTGTTGCTTTCATGAGGGTAAATTACAGAATACCGGCAGCCAATCACGGAGAGCGCAAATCGCTCTAAAAAGAGCGTAATTACGCTTGCCGATAGCAACCATCTGAAATATTAATCCGATCTGCGATACGGTCCGTGATTCGGCTGTCGACGATTGCATTTGTTTACGTGTGTTTTCTTTGCTCTGCGCGATGAGAAGTGTGGTATCTTACGTTGTTCTCGGGGGTTTCGGGGGTGTCCCCCGAATAATGTAGTTCTAGATCCTGACGACGCTAGTCTAGACTAGCCGTTAAAATTTACCCGAATTTACGATGAATACTCACGTTTTTAGGAGTTGAGGATAGTCCGTATCCTAGAAATCGATAGCAATTTAGGTGAGACTAGAAAACAATCACTTATCTAATTGCTGGTGCTAGCTTACAGTAGAGCTTACGCACTGTGTGGGTGCTCTTGACAGCCCACCATGTTGACTCTATGCAGTCGTACAACAGTACGTACGTACACACAACAGCTTATGATGCGTACGTGTGCAGTGGTAGCGCGTATTGAGTCTGCAGAACGCGCGCATGTTTACTAGTACAGTGTACAATACGTATAGCAGTTGAGTGCGCACATGTCTCTTGACAATACGCGTATACGCGCTGCCTTACCAAACTAGTGTATAGAGTGATTGATCGTGTGACTTGTGTCGAAAAGAGATGAAGGAGGGAGGATGTCAGCTGTGATGACGTCATCACGTTTAAAATAGTTCCGTCAAAATCGGCTCAATTTTCTTTATCGACGATTTACTCGAGATATCTTGATTTAGAGCAGTTTTCCTCCGAAACCACTCAATTTTCATAAAAATTGTGTGGTCATGCTACTTTTTGACGGCCGTTCCGTTCCCGGGCTTTTTGGGGGCCCCAGACGACGGGAAAGACGAATTTCAGCCCTTCGGGCTGAAATTCATCTCTAAGGGAGAGCCGCCGGAGGCCCCGCCTCCGGCGGCTCTTATACGCACTAATATGCTAATTTATATGATGCAAAACCGGTATTCTGTAATTTCTTCTTGTCTCCAAGAAATGCCTTTGTAGGCTAAATCGCAAGGCTTGCATAGTTTTCTTGCTGTAGAATTCTCTGTTTTGATTCCGAGCTCCCGCATAGAATTGGGAGAGAAGAAGGTCAAGAGCTTCGTTATCCAGATTGTCGACATCGTCGTCAAAGTTGGCGTTTATTTCCTTACAGAAATCCCGGAAGACAGAAAGTCCGTAGGGGAGAGCGGGGAGAAGTGGGACATTATTTCAAGTTCGCCGATTTTCTTCTGATATCTTTTTATAAAAGAGATGATTACATTTCCTTGCGGGCTTGCATGAAGGTTCATACGGTAGGTTACATAAAGAGCTATAAACTGGGGGTGGCACTGTTCTCAATTTTCTGCAGTTAATGAAAAGAAAAAACCTTATTTTGGGGGAGAAGTTGACCCACCCGTGGGTAAAGTGGGACAACGGCAAGGGAGAAATGGGACGGTGTTGGTAAAGTGGGGTAAAGTGTGACATCCTATAAACATGTCGGAAAAGTCAAAGTTTGAAGGCGTAATGAAACATTGGTAATGAAAACAGTCAAACATGCTTTAAAATGATCTTTATTTCAACAAAACAAGTTTGAACAACATGTTTGAAAATCTGAACTGTTTTACATGTAATGCTATTATGAGGGACAAATGGGACACGTTGTCCCAACTGTCCCTCACATGGCATATACATAGATATGTACAACTGCTCAGTAACCATGCAGGCATTTGTCAAAAACAAGTTATATTAGTTGCATATCAATAAGGCTCACCACCAGCTTCAATTGTGCCCTTGAAATCATGAATACAAAGACAACAGGTTAATTAACCTGATTTAAAAAAAAAAATCATATTTGGGGGAAAATTTTCAATAGCAATTTATGCACACTTAGAATTTGCCGAACTGCATGGCTTTCTTAATGTGATGTATGGTTGCTAGGGACTTATTGTAGATATTAGCCAATCGCTGATTGGTTGAACAGTTTTTGATTCAGAGGACGTGTCCCACTTGACCCGCGTCCCAACTCACCCCGCTCTCCCCTACTTGGTATCGGATTTGTTTCTTTGTGCTTTTGCCGTCGTTTCCGTCGTTAAATTTCAACAATTCTTCGACATCTAATAGGTAAAAACGGGGCTGGTTGTCGGCCATTTCACCACGGTCACTACTGGAAGCAGCCATTTTTTTCGATTGGTTGGCTGGATTATGGATCGAGATCCTGCATGCACATGCTATGCTGCTAGCGCTAGCGCTATTGAGACGTCTGCGCGATACGTTGCATGCGTGCGTACCGAAAGCGCGCATTCTGGCTACCCCACCCACCGCTCGCTAGATCTGTACACATCTGTCTATAGAGTATACACAGGTCTACACACTGCCAACAACCAAGTGGGCCTATGTTACGCGACGCAATTTGCGCGCATTTTAGGCAGTGCAAAAAATGTTAAAAATTCAGATATCGATCGCAGTATCGGCGATTGGGTGCAATTCGTGGATTCCCAAAAGTACTATATCCCGCTGGCTAGTATACGAATAATTTATGAGTTGTGAGTGCATAGGGCACGAATATCGCACGAGGCGCGAGATGAGCCACTGGTCTATTCAACAAGGCGCGTAGCGCCGCGTTGAATAGACCAGTGGCGAATCTCGCGCCGAGTGCGGTATTACGTGCCCCAATGCACGAACAAAATCATAAATTATTCGTTTTATACAACACCTTGTCCACAATCACAATACAAAATTAGTGACCGCCAACTCAGGAAGGCCCAAAAATAAATGTAACAATTAGGCAGAGAATTGTAAACCACCCTGTGTACTGCTTTCAAACACTCGTCATGATTCGACCACACAGTCACAGGAATCACGAACTCCGCAGGGTCATACCCATTCTACGCTAACGTTAGATCGAGTTAGGCCTGACTGTTAGGTCGATCTGAGATGTCGGTAGATCTAGTAGTAGGTCTAGACTTTGTCTATTTCCGAAAATGATTTTGTATAAAAACACAGAAAAATAATCAAATTACGGTTTCTCAACTTGAAATGAAGTCTTGATGTTGGGATCACTGTGGTCCACGTAGCAGATCAGAGTCAAAAGTAAAAACACAGCAGTACCGCTAGGTGTATACAGGCCGCGATACATGTAACTAGCTAGGTAAAGTAACTGCGCGTACACGTTAACGTTGCAGTACTCCGCCGCGCCTGGTCTGTGAGACTTACCGGCAGCGCAGCGCAGCCGGCCAGCACGTACACTGTACAATGTAGTTTGCTGGCGCTTTGCTACGGGTGTGAGCCACAGAACTCTGTGAGCGGCCATGCATTAGTAGCCCCCCGCGAAGCCGTGCTATAGTACCTTCGAGCCGTGCTATAGGCCCATGCCAGGGGCCTATTGTATGGCTGTCACTCTCAATGAGTTTGATAGGTATTTTCTATTGAATGTCATGTGACATGTTCTTGGCCAATCACAATTCGACATCATTCTGAGGTGTTGTATAATAACCAATTGCACCGCATCCAGCTGCTCGTAGCTAGCTAGTAAAACTACACCATGTTCGTGCGCTGTACAATCTTATGGCAAGAAGCTTAACATGAGGGATATAATAAACGATATTCCTTAGATTCAAGTTTCTTTTAATTCCGTTGGATGGCATCATCGCTAATTATGTTGCCTTGTTATATTCTTGAAGTTTACTTTCCTGTATGTCGTCAAAGAGAGTTTGACCGCATTCTTATATATATCATTTTTCAATAACTCTGATTTACAGTTGTTTGCTTTGCGAGATTATAATTGCGATATCTTACGGAATAGTGAACGAAGAGTGAGAAAATGTAGCACTAAAATCTACAAATGGGTGTCTACACGGACAAGTAAGGAGGCTACAAGGACACGGATGTCCCTGATATGTTGACAGATGGCATTTACTTTTGCTTTTGATACTTTAGGCCTATTGTTCTCGGGCAACATGCTTCCAGACCTAATAACAAACACACCAGAAAGTCTACATACGCATGGGCTTGTCGACATCAGGCAAATCTCTTGTTGCAAACTTTCACTTTGCGGCAACATCAGACATAAACAAAGCAAAACAAAACAAAACAAAACAAAACAGGAAACACACACACACACACACACACACACAAATCAAGGAAATGTGTGTGAGTTACTAAAGCTTCTCAGGCTACCATTATTCGAACAGTTTGAGGGGTTGCTGGCTGTACTGATGGGGGAAGATGTGAGCAAATTTCATGGACTTAGTAGTATGAATTGGCAAAATACTACGAATTCATCCCGGATGGAGCCGATGCTAATACGGACGTCCCGATGTCTTCACGGATTGTCCCGGAATGAGTACGGAGACAACACGGAATAGCCGGTGCCTACAAAGAAGGAATACGGCGGCAACACGAAGTAGACGGTGCCAGCAAGGAAGAGTTCATATTGATTTTCATCCGTGATGTCCGTGATGAAAAATTAAGCAAGTTTAATTTTTCTCGCGGAGATAAGGATAATGCCGGATGACTTCACGGAGTCAACACGGTCATGCCGGAAACAGTACGGATGACCCCGGATCGACGATCCGTGGTCATCCGTGATGCGATCCGTGATGGTGTAAAAGGGGCTTTAACCTGTGTCCGTTGATTTACGTGTGAGAAATCAATCATCGGTGCATCACGGATCATTAATCTGTGCATCGAACCTCATCTGTGGAAATTCCCAGGGACTTACATGGACCTTGTGATGTCAGATTTGACTGTAATGCATGTAAGTGATTATAATATTATCGATTTATAATTGTTTCTGTTGATCATTATTGTACTGTTGCGAACAGTCATTACGAGTCTGTACCGGCAATATTACTGTCAATTAAACCACCTGAACACCAATATATTAGTTCTTTCGTGCGATCATTCTCAGTGTGGTTTTGGTCGTAACATTTTTCAATATGAATTACCTATCAACTGGAAATGTTACGTGATTGTCGCTATTGCAGTAGGTCCAGAAATTATGGAGTGCCATAGAGTTTAAACTTATTCTTATTTTACTCATGGTATAAGAATGGATTTGTTTAGCAATATCTAAAATCTGAAGATTAGGCCTATCAATGTCAATCGTGAACACCAGCTCAAGAGGAGATAAGATTTTCGACTAAAATATTAAGCGGTTGCTGCTGTCCTAAAATAATAATGATAATGATGATGCCAGTAATAATGATAATAATAAAATACGGAGTGAATGAACTTTTGCTGCAGACAATTCTCGTTAAATCGAGCTCATATTCCTGATAATTATGATGAAAGCCTTTGATACGATTAAAAAGTGGCAATTTATCAGATATGCCGATGAGGGTTAATCGTGCCTTAGAACAGCTTGGTAACTGCCTTAATGGATCGTCTTTCTTTTAAGTCTTTTTTACGGCAATATTTGGGTTTATCCCCTCTATTTCCAATATCTTTGTTTTGGTATTGGCCATAAAAGTCACTGTGTTCTTGCTGGTCTACCTCCGTTCACGGTGTTTTCCTTTAGAATGCTGAACTGATTTTGTGTACTAGTATGAAAATTGTTTAATTGTACAATGTAAATGCATTTTCCTCATTTCAACTCATTTTAATACATGTCCTCAATAATTTACAGTATACTTTATATCAGTTACAGAGAGCTCAACATTCATCATAATGCCTTACTGATTTGATGTAACGATATGAAAAATGTTCAATTGTACAATGTAATTGCATTTTTTTTCTCATTTCAACTCATTATAACGCATTTAAACAATAATTTGCGGTATACTTGGCATCCGTTATGGAGAGCTCAATGTTGTATTTTCATTGCTATTAAATTTTTCGAGCAATAACTTCAGGGTACAAAAGTATTGTTTTTCATTTTACGTTGACGTCACAGGCTCATACATTCTTGTGCGAAAACAAAATCAAATTTATTTCAACATGATATTTCAACATATTCTGACAGGATAACAAGATCAGCAAGTGAATGCTGTTTTACATCAAGGTCCTGTACAATCCAACTATATAAATATAAAAATCATGTTACATAAATATAAGCATAAAAACCACTACAAAGAAGCAATCAGAGCTGAAAGGAGCAATACGTCTAGTTGAAATCAGTAGTAACCAGATCTATGTATGTTATGACAAAAGAATATGATAGAAAAGGATATATTAAAACAGCGAATAAAATGATGCAAGATAATATACACAATCGAACCATTTGGTGTACAAAAGGAATAAACGAAACTGCCAGTAAGGACTTGAATTAACAAGCCCGCGATCATAAAAGGCAGATAGAAATTCCATGTAAAAATCTACACTAATAAATAGATTACATGCAATCTGGCGGTCATGCCCATTAAACCTAAACAGTTCAATGCTTGTATACCCATAACACACATTCAAGGACTCACGCACACATACTTTGCACAAGGCAAGTTTGGGTAATACAGTGTGACAAAAAAAAAATAATATGATACATATTATGTAAAAACAGGGCGTTGGATAAAATCAGTAAAAATGCATTTTCTTATATAACAATCTAAAAGCTGATAATGACTTTGATATCTTTAAAACATTAGGTAGTGAGTTCCCATACCTTTCCTCCTGTATATCTAAAGCATCTTTTAAAACACTCTACATTCGGTTTAGGTGGTACCACATTCAAAGAATCAGCTGCTCTTGTATTAAACTCATGCCTGTCAAAAATCATTTCAATATTATTGCACATTCGGGTGGGGGCAAGTCCATGGATGCATTTATACATGAGCGTTGTCAAAAAATAATTTCTTCTATTTTCAAATGCTTGTAAATTCAAAACCTTGATAATGTCATTTCCCATTTGCAGTTTCATAATCAAAATTTGGTGTGATAATTCGTGCTGCCCTCCTTTGTAATCGATAAAGAATATTTCTATTTTCAATAGAGCAATTTCCCCAAACGGAGCATGAATAATCAATACACGGTTGAATAACTGCAGTATACAAAAGTTTAAGTGAATCGTTATCCAAAAATTGGCTCAGTTTACGTATCATAAATAATTTCATGGAAATAGATTTGGCAAGATTTTGTATGTGTGCATCGAACTGAAGATGGTCGTCTATTAACACCCAAATACCTAAAATCATGAACCTGTTTAATCCTTTTTCCATCAAGAAAAATGTTCAAACTTTTGGAGCACCGTGGACTTACGATTGAGATTTAGAACTTGTTTTGTTATGGACAGATAAAATGAGTTAAATTTTTATGTTGCTGAAACTGGAGTTCTGTAGATCCATATCAGTAAATGACTATGAGCTCACTGTTTAAGTAAAATGTTTTTTCTATTCAGAAAAGTCAATCGTTCGATAATTATTATGCAGTATTGGTATATCATTGATCGTTATATTTAAATCATGACTTTACTGTAGACATGCATGTTTTTGAAAATGTTGCATGTTTTAATTTGTCATGACGTTAGTTGTGAGACGATTTGAAATATATTTTCCCGTATCTTATACTATGTTTTAAAATAAAATTTAGTGCGTTCATTGCAGATTCTAGTGGCCAAAATATGTATTCACCTACAAACTATGCAGATTGGAGAGTGAAGAAACATAATTTATCGAAGATAAACCTTTACACCCACTTCTGAATTCGTGTAAACCTTGCTATTGAAGCATTATCTGCCAATACTTTCTTCTGCATTAATCGGCAATTAGTTACTTTGCCTTCTACTATTAAACTACTCTGTTAAAATTCCTTCTAACCATCGCTCACAAGTAAACATTCCCATATAGATCCGATTTATAATAGAACCTGTGTTTGTGCAGGGTTAATTTGTAGTGTTATTCAACCGCTAAGTGTACACTGCACTAAAGTCCAAGCAATATGTTAACATAACCTGAAAAGAAAAATCATGCGATTTTTTTTTTTAATGTTCAGAAGAAGTTTCGTGAGATGCTTAACTGTTTAATTCTTAGGTCTACTGACAAGCCATGTTCTTTTTATTTTCTTAGGCTTTGTGTGAGCGTATATGTTCATTTATATTTTTGCTATTTTTATGCACAAAAATAATGTTAATGTAGTAGTAATGCAGTAATGTTACCTCCAAAAACAATCAATTACTTTGTTGTTTCTTTTTTTTTCGTGAAGTAGGAAGACCACGTATGATTGCTGTCCATTTGTCACGTCTGTGTGCCTTTAAAACATTTAAATAAATGATCACTCTCCTACAGGTCCTTCCTGTCTCCTCCGCCTGCGCGTCACCCATCCAAGCAGGAAACATTGCCTCCAATCAGCCTTCCTTTGCAGAGGCAACGTGCATCCCATAATGTCATATTCATAAAATCCTCAGTTTATCATCATGTATGTTTCTAATGTATTGCTCCCATAGATTTAAACACAATGATTTAGATTTTTTTTTTTGATGGTACATTTCACTGCTCGCGCGTACACTGCATCATTGATTATCCATATTGTATGATAATAATGTGTGCTGGATTCATTTGGGTAGACTTCGTAACGAAAGTATAGGCTGGTATTATGGTATTTTGAAAGTAGTGAGAACATTGAGCTTATATGTTACCTTTTGGCAGCACCATACGATCCCGCAGTCTGCCCCCAGTTCACCCAAGCCTCATGTCCTTCAGTGCTGTCTGATGATGGTGCCGTTATTCAGTACATACCTAAACCCGTAAAGTCAGACGCATACACGTTACCACAGCTGCCGCCAGGATTGAAACTCTCTGAAAACCTGAAGAGATACATCTGCACAAAGCCAGGTACGTCTTTACGTCTCAAAATGAATAATTTTGAAGGACAAGTCCACCTTCATTGTACATGTGGATTGAATGAATGCAGCAATTTTAGTAGAACACATCAGTGAAAGTTTGGGAATTATCGGACAATCCGTTTAAGAGTTATGGATTTTAAAGTTTCTGCACAGTCACTTTTGGATAAGAAAGCTACCACAGTGTATTATATCACATACGTGACGAATGAATAATAGTAATGCTTTTGAGTTATTCGCTGTTGGTAAAGTGAAATGGCAAAAAAAAAAAAAAGAGAGAAGACAATCCATTGATAGGCCTTTACATAAAGTTGAATAAAAAAATAACATAATGTTTACACATTTTCTCCATCGCACTCGCGTATCTCATATGGAAACAGCTTGTCTGTCCGACCCGTGTCTTCACCAGTCACCGTGTACGGAAACCGATGATGGTTTCAATTGCACGTGTCCCGATGGTTGGCAAGGCACACGGTGTGAAAAAGGTGGGAAACATAATTTATGTACATACAGGGTATTTTTGTATCTATTGCATATCTCCTTGCCTTTTCGGTCTCTAAATGACATTAATAATGAGGTAGATTCTATGCACTGATAGATCAATTTTACTAGAATAGAGTTTGTTTGAAATCATCCTAAAAGTGTGAAAGAAAAAGATGGGTAATGCAATCTATACCCTTCATTACTTTCACTGTTATCATGACTATGTTCATTTGCATGGGTAACCACTTTGTTGGGCTTCTTGATCATCCTGCTTAGCGGCTTTCATCGAAACTGTCAGAATCCTTGGAGGAAACAGCAGCGAAGGGAGAATCGCCTTTGCCCCTCGTTTCAGTCCAGGCACATTTAGATTTATACATCACAATGGGTGGGCAGCAAATGCATCTCGTCTGGTCTGCCAGTACCTTGGATTCCAGGGAGCTTACGGAGCAGTTAATGGGAACTTCTATGGCGAGTCGCCACAGGATTCGTACACCAAAGTGGGTGTGGTCAGCTGCCCAACGAATGCCACCAATATCACTGACTGCTGGATGGAGGAAGAGACAGATGATGGCGTAGATGCCACTATTGGAATCATGTGTTGTTCAGGTGAGATATAGTTCACTATACCTGCATTATAATGTTAGCGTGTATGTATGTATGTTCATTTACTTTAGGGTGTAATGGATTCGAGGAAAGACTAAGTGAAGAACAACCATACCCACACCAACACACACACACAAACACACACCCACGCACACACACACACGCACACACTCATAAACAAATAAACAAACATACAAACACATACATAGGGCCTATACAATCCCTGGTATGAAAACATACATAGATATATGTGTGCATACCTTTATATTAATCTATATATACATTTATATTTTTGGACCTTCATATTCTTTGATGAACTGAATTAAGTACACGCAATGTCATTTCTTAGTTGATTCATTTTTTTTTTCTCTTAGCGAGTCCCAGCATGTCTCCTGGAAGTCCTCTTGGTCTCGAAAGTGGCGCCATTCCAGACTCCAGCATCACCGCTTCATCCTGTTACGATGGCGGCCTTTGCACCCAACACGCTCGTCTAAACGGACCCACCTCGTGGAGTGTCAGCGTCCTAAACACAAATCAGTGGTTACAGGTTCAGCTCGATTCGAACTACCTGGTGTCAGGCATCATCACGCAGGGCAGAGCGACAGCAAACCAGTATGTGACGTCATATAAAGTGTCGTCCAGCGTAGACAACGTCGATTGGACAGAATATATGGATCCTTTCACAGGCGGCGTCAAGGTGAGTTTGATGCCTTTGAAACCATGCAGCGTGTTCATGGCGGCGATGGTTATAGGAATGTGACACAAAATATAAAGTAAAATATAACCAGACGATGCCAGAGGTTCAATGTGTAAAAAAGAATACCATCACAAAGGGAAACTTATTTTGAATAAAGTAAAGTCCATCAGCATGAACGAATTTCTTCCATATCCCATTATGTTGAATTGAACTCTTTTATTCTGGAAAATTATCATGAAATGTTCTAGCGATATTGTGATCCATGGAGATAAAGTTAAGTCTTGTAAAATATTCAGAGCTTAAATGAGCACGGATGATGAAGTTATTTCTGACTGTGATGGCTATTTCAACAAATCATGATATATTACTATCCCCGGTTTTCAGATTATGGTGTGATTATTGAATTACCCTATCTTCTATCAATCGGTTGATTTTGTCTTCATTGCTTTTGAACAGTAATAATGATAGTAATGACTATGATTATGATGATGATGATGATGATAATAATTATTGGTAATAATGAATATACCATAATAATAATAATAACGATAATAATAAATAATATTAATGATAATAATAATAATAAGAAGAAGAATGATAATTATAAATTCATATTGCGCTGTTTGCACAGACATACTGCTAACGCATGAACAATAATACTGTAGTCGAACCAAGGGAAAGAGAAACAGAGAGAGAGAGAGAGAGAGAGAACCTAATTATAGCGTGTGTATTGAATATATGAACTGGAAATCTGACAATCATATGGAAATACAGCATTGAAAGACCTGGTAAAAACAGAAATTAAATTAAACTAGCAAGAGAAATCTGAAAAGCCGACACAAATTAGTTACAACAAAATGTGGTTAGGGAAAACTTTCCTCAAACAGTCCAACTGCGAGTGTTTCTATCTACTGTTCTACTGGAAATCCTGAAATGTCATTCAGACAATATGTGAAGAGCTTGCTTCCAAAAGGCGCTAAATCCATCATTTTTAATGGATTCGGCGCCTTTTGGGAGCAGGCTCTTCATTTATCATGTTCATAGTTGGACAAGTTCACTCGTCACTTTCCCATTGAAACACTGACATGCATTGGTGCAAAGTTAAATGGTTATGCGGATAATCACAATTTGATTATTTTCATGCACTGTATAGGAAAACCTAAAACATTAGCAATGATTTGGAGAAAATGCTAAAACAAATTTGTCAGCCATCGCTTTTAGGTAATGACGACAAAGACGAAATATTGCATGTGCGCAAAACATAAGTAATCAAAGGAAATAGTTTTGAAACTTAATTTATTGTAATACAGTGTACCTATCGTTAATGAGAAGTTATCTTATTGTGAGATGATGATAATGTTTCTGAAAGTGTTGTTATTTCCGTTTCTGTGAATAGCTATCTTTATGAGTTTGCCTCAATGTATTCAGATGAGAGAAGACTTACTTTTAAATTGTTTATACGTTTATGATTTTAGTTCGTTTCTGCCAGTGGTCTTCATAATATTCTTGCTTTCGAAGGTATTCCCGGCTAATTACGATATGACGAGTCAAGTGAGACACTACTTCAGGAGAGCCATGACAGCGCGATATATTCGACTCCATCCAAATACTTATTTCGGTCACATGAGTCTCAGACTGGAGCTGATTGGCTATGGACCTTTGCAAGATAACATCGGTATGAATAATATGCTCACTTTTAAGACATACACACACACACACACACACACACAAACCAATACACACACGCATTAACATATTTCAGGGCTCGACACGAACTTTTTCCCCTGATGGGCCAAAAAGAAAGTGTATTGTACGAAATAAAGGGAAACATAACATCAGATTTTGAATCCAAGTTGCCCGATCGAGCAACCAAAACATAACCGTTTTGGAAATCTGGTGGCCAAACAAGGATTCTTCGTGGCCCTAGGCTACCGGACCACCGCTAATGTCGAGCCTTGTATATATGTATTAATACAAAGACTGTGTGTATCATTCTAACAAAACCACTTCTTTGAGTTTGGCAGTCCCTATATGCATGTGCAGTGAAATTAGTCCACTTAACTGCACTTGCAAACAATTTCTGTATAACTACCCAATGTGGACGAAACATCAATTTGAAATAAGATTTACTCCGTCTTCTACGTACTCGGGAACACACTAAAATGCAGTCATTGCCAAATTTCGCCGGATTTTTGCGACTTATGACATAATAATTTGAGTGCGACACGCGATCCATACGGTGAATATTGTGTAAGCTCGGTGATCCATGTCAACAAAAGATACAGCTTTCACATTAGGCACGGGCCAGGAAAAAACCGCGTGTGTGTGTGTGTCTGTGTGTGTGTGTGTGCGCGCTCCCAATATGAAAGCGTTATCTTTTGTTGACATGGATCAACGAGCTTACACAATTCACCGTATGGAACGCGTGTCGCGCCCAAATTATTATCTCATAAGTCGCAAAAAATTGAAAATGACTGCATTTACAGAAATTGGCGTAGAATAAAAAGTACTGAACCAAATTTAATGAATTTGGTATCATGGTCTTCTGCGGAAGATGCTCTTTCTAATAATGTCAAAAAATAAATCACTTTTAGAACGCAAGGTACTGAAAATCCACCGTTCCGCTTTTTTTGGGACACCCGGTATAGCACATACACGTCCAGTCATTTACTCGCACAATGTATAGGAGTATTACTTTCGCGAGTTTCTGTGTTCCGGTCTATCTGCGGTATGTAGGGCCTACATTTTATTTTTGTATGTATTCACTGCATTCTAAACGGTAAGCGTATGTTCGATTTTGTATTGGCCATTCGCAAAATAAAGATGTAATAACAGGGGCGGATCCAAGAATTCTGTAAGGGGGGGGGGGCGTAACTATTATTTTTGGTGCCACTTCCGGGTTTCATTTCATTTCTTTCTTTTTATTTCTTTTGTTTTTAATGATAAATAAAGGGGGGCGTGCGCCTCTTGCGCCCCCCTCTGGATCCGCCACTGAATAATACTGTCGGCATCTAAAGCACATATCCTTTTTATAAACATACATTCGTCACTGCGGTTTTTAATTATAGCCGCCATCGATCGCGATAGCGAGCTCTGTCCACTCGATCGAGGTGTCCCTCTTGGGGTCGAAGATGGCCGGATTCCCGATTCCAGCATGTCGTCATCGTCCTCGTATGCTAACGATGACTATCACCGGGCGTGGTTTGCCAGGCTAGACCAACAGCCTAGTTCGGGAGGCACCTCCGCAGCCTGGACACCACATGTTAACGATCAAGACAAGTGGTTGAAAGTGAGGATTGACTCCGCATACTCTTTGCGAGAAGTGAAAGTGGCTTCTCTTTTGTGCATTATGATATGACTCTCAAACATAATAGACCGACAGCTTTAAGTTGCATTTGATATATATATTATACACATGTATATATACATATATATATATATATATATATATAAGGTAAAACACAAAACTGGAACAAAGTTCATGCTGTTTTCACCAACGGTTTATTTCTGCACGCAAATTTTCGAGCGACTCGCTCTTTCTCAAGTGTTGAAACACGTGGACAACCTACTCGACATAATTTATGCATATATATGATTATGTAATTATATATAACTCTATTTCAAGCCATTAGGGAAAATGCGGATTATGGTTTGGGGGATTTTTTTTTTTATTAAAAGCATGAAATTATTCAGAAAAAATGGAAATGTTGCCCTTTTTGAAAAAGTATCTTTAATATGGGCTCAAGGCAGCAATGAACTTACAAAAGCAAAATTTGCATCTTATATCACTAAAAAAGCAGATATACCTAAATTCCCCCCAATGACCCGTTTTCTATGCACATCCAATATATACTCCCATTCTTTTTTTTCATCGTTGGCAATCTCCCCTAAAATTGTATTGATTGTACAGTCCTCGATCTACACACACTACGCCATCTGTGCCTGCTGTGGAGTAGTCCTGAGGCCTGAAATCAATGATAAGGCTTTGAAAAACATTAGTGAAAACCTTAAGTGGAATAAAAAATTGCCCCTTTGGAACGAATTCGCCTTTAAAGATACCTCGTTTTCAGACGTATATTCCCCCTATGGACGCTTTTATACTAATATATGTATATTTATTATAATCATTCAGTCATTCACTTCTATTCATCCTGTGTCCGAGGCATAAAACATGATTTCAACATTATGCTAATTTGAAATTTGAATCAATCAAAAATCGTTTCGATAATTAGATCATGGATAAGGGAATTGGTAATGAATGAGACCTACTATCTGTTTTCAGTCAACACCTGCTCAATACCAATTTCCTCTTTCATCACTGTTTACTAGAGTTGTACTCTCTTGTGTTTGTATCTTTCTCTTTCCTTTTTCTTTAATGATGGTATTCTAGATTGATCTCGGGGGAGTGTTCATGGTCACAGGTGTTATTACCCAAGGCAGAACAAATTATGAACAATGGGCGACGTCTATGCGCATCTCCACTTCCCTCAATGATACCGACTGGGCTTTTGCAATCGACCCGTTATCCGACGATCCCAAGGTAAAGTGATGAAAAAAATCGGGTTTGGAATGACTGAAACATCCAAAAACAAAGTAAAACAAAGCGATCGTAATAAAGTGTGGGTCCCACACTTAATTAGAATTACTCTTTTTTGGATATCTCAGCCATTTCAAAACCAATTTTCATCAAATAAACGTTGAATTCCTCATAGAATTACATGCTCTTTCATATTTCATAAGAGGTTTCTCATTATCTCACCGAAAATGTTGGAAATCTGAAATTAGGTCTCAACCAAAACTAAACGATCCCTTTAATGTTTTCGACTTGCACATTAATAAATTGATGCGTGTTGCTGCTCCACTCGTTGCTCATGTATAGAATCAATTGAAAGATGATTAACTATGATACGGCGTCAGCTATACAGAGCACCGACGATATTTGGGGTATGAGTTATCTTCAATTTGACTTTTACTTCATTGAATGCACGTTTACTCCATTGAGAATGATATGAATTAAGATGATGATGATAATGATCCACAGCATTAGAGCCATATATCTGTTATAGAAACATTCAAAGGCGCAGGCCTTTGAATATCATATGCCTTTACTGAAGTAAAAATAAGTTTCATAACTGACTTTGTAAAACATGGCATACCACTAAGATTTCTTCGAAACACCGGTGACAACGATATATCAGATGTTCAAGTTAAGCAATTCATATTCAGTTCAAACTTTATTTTCACTTTTTTTTCAACAGAATGTGCAAGAAATACGTGAAATTTGACATGTATTTTATTGAATGATACACAAGTAGCAGAGAATAACATGTAAATGCCTATATAGTCATTACAATATGAGACATAGTTTATTCAAACATATTTGTACATCATGTACATTCTGTGAAAAAAGGAGGTACCCACTCAAAAGACTATGCTTGCAGGCCTACTATGGTGGGTAAACCTCATTTAGTACTGTAGTAGGGCAGACATGCAGCAAAAAAAAATTGGTCGAGATGTCTGACAAACATCGAATGGCCGCCATTTTGAATTCCAATATGGCCGCTTCGACGAAATGTTCAAAATCCCTATCTCGAGTTCTAAGTGACGAGTGACGCTGAAATTAGGTGCAAACAGGTATTTTAATATGCTGAGTTAAAAAGAATGGAATAATGTGATGTGTCTGACAAACGCAATTCCCGCTATTTTGAATTCCAATACGGCTGCCAAGACAAACATCACGACTAGCATTCACGGGTATGCCAAAAAGTGCAGAAAAAAATAAAACATAATGCACCTTTCACTGACGTCACAATGTAAATACAACAGCGCGCACTCAATCAGTCACAAGAGCGCGCTCAATCAGGGGGGTGTTTCATCAACGTTTGTCAGCGCTGACAATTTCAGCAAAATCCTTGGTTTTGATTGGGTGAGATGCTCTGGTCACTGACTGTTACTATGGTGATTGTCAGCGATGACAACTTTTTGCGCTGACAAACGTTGATGAAACACCCCCAGGGGGGCGTTTCATCAACGAGTTCGTCGGAGGTTTACACCGACAAATTTGCAATCAGCCAATCAGACGCAAGGATTTCAGTAGCTTTTCAAATTTGTCGGTGAAAACCTCCGACGAACTCGTTGATGAAACACCCCCCAGGTAGCCTAATTTACAAACCCGAGACAGAGATTTTCAACACTCCAACATGGCAACTATGTAGGAAAATTCAAACTGGCTGCCGTGCAGCTTATCAGACATACCAAATAAGTCTGATACTGAAGTCATATCACCATGCTTTTATGTATCAAATTTCAATGGCCCATGCTATTTAGAACTAAAGATAGGGATCTTTGAATGTTTTGTGATGGCGTCCATATTTGAATTCAATATGGCAGCCGACCCAGTGGTCAGATCTCTTGGATCCGGCAGTTTTTTAAATCAGCGCCTAAAGATACCCCTTTACGCAAAATTTCATACTTTCCGCCGGATGTGAACATCTTTTTCACATATTTACCCCACTAATTACAGGGAAAGGGAAAGAGAGGTGAAGAGTTTACAACTACAAAGAGTCCGGGAAATGACGAAAGAAGGAACAAAAAAAAAAGTGCGAAAAGGAAAAAAATAAGCAAAATCTTGTCTTTTTATGTGTAACTTTGATATCATCCCAGGTGTACCCAGCTAATTATGACAGAGATACTCGAGTGACTTCGTTACTACCTAACCCAGTGAGGGCGCGTTACGTCAGGTTCCACCCAGTCACGTTCATGAGTCATGCATCGATGAGGGTTGAAATTCTGGGCCACGTTATTTGAGGGTTTCTTAAATATCACTCACGTATAGTTACATGTGTTTAATGTAGTCGTTTGCATTGTCTGTTTCTTAAACTAAATATGTCGGTATAATGACTGCAATCACCTTAAATCTAGTTACAGCGTTGGCAAAGACAATGGTAATGATAAACGAATCATTGACTTAAAATATGATATATTATATATATATATATATATATATATATATATATATATATATATATTGCGAAATAAGCTCATAAGGATGGTTGACAAATATAGGTAAAGAGTTCTCTAAACATATCCAATAGATGTATTTACCTGTGACGGTTTCGACGACGGGCTGTCATCTTTCTCAAACGATGGCTAATTGGCAACTGATGATTTGGCGCCAATCAGCAATCACCCAGGTGTGACATCCGAGTGATAGCGCCATTGTCACCGTCTGAAAGTTAGTAAATAGTAAAATAATATATGAAAAAGGGGGGGAATTATGTGAAATTTTAAGGTTGTCTAAGCATCCATAAATCGGAGATGTTAGTCGAAACCTGACCATGTTCACAATCATTTATTTTAGCAGACTGACAGAGCTCATTGTGGCATTACCTCACAAGTCTCAACCGACACAAACTCTAAAAAAATGAAATGGTAAATCGACATTTTAAAGTATTGTCACTCCTCCAGCTTTTTGTTTAATGTTAAATTTAACACTTTTTTATGTGAAGTCAAGAATGAGCTGTATGTGTACCTCACACCAGACTATTGCACTGTTGCAGCAGCTTGTATAGCAACGGTGACTTTGTAGAGGCAAAGAGGTTGCATCAGATAAATCATCGACCAAAACCATTATCTTAATCATGTCTTTGTGTCCTATCTATTGGGAAAACTATCATCAGATGAAATCATGCAGTTTGCATGCGCGATACGGACAGCGGCGTGTTTGAATAAATCGTCATGTGAAATTCATAACATTCTTATTCTATGTCTAGTTTTAATGGAATTTTTGTCATCTTTTCGTCTGATTCAAGTCCATGGAGTAAAGTCACTTTTAGCATGGTATAGGTCAGAGTAGGATGTTTGTATAGTTGTAGAGGAGTGTATTGAGGGAAACGCTTTTGGGAAAAAAAAAAAGATAATTTCTTCTCTGTCTTTAAACTTGCAGTCAGGCATGTCATATCATTGTAAACATAAAGCCCCCATTCCACTATCATTGTGCTTACACATTATGGTATTTACGCGATGCAATTCCATATCTATCAATTTGTGTGCAGTAATGAGTAATGAAGATTTTACGAGCATTTTTATTAATTGTGCTTGCTACGTGACAACATGCTATTTGAGCAACAACGTTGCATACAGTAAATGTTGTAAAATTGTGTACAAAGTGATTAAATTTCGTGTATAATAAAACAGTGTTAGATGGTATCATGACAGTGTGCATGTTAGAACTTCTGAAGATATTCTTCGGTCAGAATAGCTATTTTCAAAATATTCTTTTTATTCATATATAGTGCATCTAAGTAACATTACGGTATTAACAAACAGAAGAGGTATAGGCGTTAATATTGTGCAGTTCTATCAAAATAAACGATTTCATTATCAACCTAGAACAATATTTACAAAATAATAACTTCGTAATCATGGAAAAGTTTATAAATACAATTAAAGGTTACCAAACCGAAAATAATCCTAAACAGATAGTGTTGTTCTCAGTGTGCCGTATAAGTTTCGTATGTTCCCCTGTATCATAACTGATTAAAGTTTATTTATATGTATTGTAAAAGATGGAGAAGCAAAGACAAATTGCAAGACTCCATACTATAACGAAAGATTCAAGATAAGCAAAGAGTATGACTGAAAGCCTTTCAGGTTGAGATATTTGAGTAGTGATGATTTTTAATGCATTTTCTTGTATTCTATAACTTATATGTTTTGGAAAGTTAAAAATTAGAAGCCCAGTTAAAAGAAAAAATATCGTGGAGCCATTAATACAGGTACAGTGTCCTGATATACAACACTATGGTTGAAGATGACATATCAGCGGGGCCGATGATGCCACCGCCCCCCCCCCCCCCCCCCGGTTCGCCCCGCAAGTAAGCACGAGTATAGATATAAACCATGCACACTGTGCCACACAAATACCATACTATAGACAAGAAGAAGACGACGATGATGGAGAGGAGGAAGAGGAGAAAAAGAGGAAGAAGAAGCGGATTTTACGAAATGTTCAATCAACGAAATAATATTCACTGCTTGGGAAGTCAAAATAAACGTTTGTTATCAGAGGAGGATCTACAAGGATGGTATATATTGCTGAAGCTTGTAGACGTCGAATTTGGAGCCCGAAATGATTACTGAATAGTTCTGAAAATAAAGGAAATTATTAAGATATAGCATCAAGTATCGTCAGTTTTGTCTTACATGCATTGTGTTTGCCTTTATTATCATCTTTGTCATTTTATCCAAGCCCTTTCTCAGCTTCTGATATATATATATATATATATATATATATATATATATATTATATCAATACATTTATCTACATGTATACATATCATTATAATATGAATTTTATCATGATATATGCATATATATTCATTTCAGTTTCAATTCATTTATCAAGTTTCCACACAAATCATAGTGTTGTGTTTATAACATCTATCCATGACAATGTAAAGTAACACATAAATTATAAGTTATAAGTTCAGTATTTACAAACAGCATTTACATAGCACAAAATCAATTGAAATCATTCTCAAGGGTACATTCATGACGGATGAATAAAATTGTGTGTGGAGAGAACCTACATAGAAGCAGATGCTTGTGGGAGTAGGTTCCCTGAAAGAAAATGAAACACAGGCTGTTACACTCACAAACTCTGCACGCACGCGAGTGCACCCGGACAAGAGTGCGTGCACACACACAGACACACACGTGCACACACACAGACACACACACGCACACAACAAGGAGAAGAGAATGAGAAAGAAGAAGAGGAAAAATCACCAACAGGACCGTCATAGTGACAGTATTAATGACGGTACCTGCAGCTGCAAGTGGATAGATATAATTATGAAAGAAAAGAATTAAAATAAAACCCTGTAGACCTGTTCTACAATCATGCCGAATAATCTATATCATTATCAATAATTTCAAATGCTACATTATAAATCACATTACTTCATATTATCACCAGAGTATTGCAAAAGTTTATTTTTAAGCTAACGTTTGAATAAAATACCAACCAGGAGTTCGTCGTAATTCACTATCTAAAGAATTTCAAAATTTGGGGGCCATTGAAAATAAAAGTATTCTGTAATATTCGTAATCTAGATCAATAATTAGTTGAATAAAAAAAACTGGAAAACAAACTCACTGTTGCGACTTTTCGCCAATTAATTGGCTTCTTCGGGCGAATGATGCTCCCGTTTGGAGCATCATTCGCCCGAAGAAGCCAATTAAATCGTCGCAACAGTGAGTTTGTTTTCCAGTTTTTTTATTCAACTAATTAGTGATAGTGTACTTCGACTGGATGAATGAAAGAATTTATATCAGTCTGTTCGTAATCTAGTTTTCGGTATATGAAACATATCACTCTGTCGTGTTGGATATCTATGTATTTCTTTATTTTTCTTAATTAATAAAAACTCCAAAACTTCAGGCAAAACACAATCATTCAAATTATACATCAACATTCCTAAATTCAATGAATACAAATCATCTATCTTTAACGTTTTATTATCTAAGAAAAGTGGATCAGTATATGCATATAAGTCACATCCATAAATGCATCTTAAAACTCTTTTTTTTTAGTACCAATAACTTATCAATATTTATCCTAGCTGAGCTTCCCCACACTAATATTCCATAATTAAGATATGGCAAAATCAAAGTTGAATATAACATCCAAAGTATTTCATTTGAAAAAAAACTGCTTTAATTTACAAATAACACCTGCATTTCTTGAAATCAGTTCATTCAAATAGACACGATGAGTGTTCAAATTCAAATGATCGTCAATAAAATGCCCCATATATAAGGAATCCATAATGACTAACACCACAGTGAAATGCATCAAATTCCAGTTGGTGTTTATTAAAATTCCAAATTTTTGGGGCCTCCCCCTTCGTCAGGGATAAAAATGCTATTAAGTTCCCTATCTAACTGACCTGGAGGTCCCCGAAAATTTGAAATGTTGATAAATACCAATCAGAAAATTGGCAATGAATGCATTTCTCAATAGTGTAATTTCTTCTACTACTATTACTGCTTATACATGGATCAAATAGAATGTATTTTATTGTTGAAGAAAGAAAGTGAAAAATAAAGTTTGAATTGAATTGAATTGAATTGAATATATACATGTATATATATATATATATATATATATATATATATATATAACGACCAATGGGAATGTCGAAATAAAAACTCCAATCAGTGAAACACAGTATAAGTCTCATAATACATTCGGACGCAAAATAAGAATTTGTGACATAAGAAAATAGCATTTTTACACGTTATTTTTAAAGTGACAGCGGCTGCGGGCAAAAGAGCAAATCAATCAAGACGAAGATGTCGTGGCCTCAAAACTCAACCATTATATAGTTTGTGTAAGAAAATGTGAACACTTTGGAAACAAATCCCATGAAGGAACGTATACTACTGGTCTTTGAAAGCCTCGATGATGAAACCATCACCTCTAACGGCAGAAGGGATTATGACTTATATGATTATGACCGTTTTATGTAATGTTTTATTGTTTAAAACATGTATAAAAAAATTACGTTGTTGTCAGTTCAAAGATGACGACTGCACATGCTGTAAACTCACGGAAAGATGCAGGTTATCTATGCATAATTATCCCCTCTGTACTTATTAGCCATCATGACTTAAAGGACAAGTTCACCTTTGTAGAATGTGGATTGAGTGAATGCAGCAATATTAGTAAGCACATCAGTGAGAGTTTGAGGAAAATCAGACAATCAGTTCAAAAGCATTGAATTTTTCAAGTTTCAGTTCTGTGATCGCTGGATGTGAAGACTACGACAGCTTGTGATGTCATATGTACAGAACGATGTAAATAAATTGTTTTTTAAAAGTCAACATACATGTATTTTCACTTTTCTCGCTTTATAACAGAGCACATGACTTGCCTCTTTTAGAAGGTAAATAGGGGGAGTAATATTACCCTTCTCTTAATTATGTCAGTTGCAAGTCGAAGGAATGTGTCCTTTTTCAAAAAAAAAATGTTGAATTCTCTTTATATTTTCCTTATATCCTCTACGCATATGCCATCATCAACTGCAGTAGTCGTGGTATATAGTCTACTCATCCAGCAGTGATTGTACAGAAACTTTGAAAGTCTTGTCCAATTTTCCTCAAAATTTCACTGATGTGTTCCACTTATATATCGCTGCATTATCTCAATTCACATGTATATGAAGATGAATATGTCCTGTAAAGGTCAGTTTTACCAAGTAGTAATCGTATCCTCTTTTTATACTAGTACAGAAAAGGTGGAACAGATGTTTACTTAGTTGTCAACCATCACAGATTGAACAAAAAGGACGAAATACTAAACGGCGGAAGATGAATATAACTCTGCCATTTTTATCGCATATTAGTCAATGCTAGTGCTATGAAAATGGTGGTAAATGCAAGCAATAAGCCGATCTATCTTTTCAAGAGAAGACAATCAAAAACATTAATTGTCGTTGCACTCCCACCCTCTCCCCCCCCCCCCCCACACACACACATCACCATCGGTACCATCAGCATAACCATTCACGTTCATACATTCACCACAAGGCAGTTAGGAGTTAGCTCATGCACGCATTGGTATGAATGACCTTTCTTTTTTTTTCTCAATCGGTTTGGGCACTTCACTCGTATTCAGAGCGACATAAGCTTTACGTAACAGTGATATATATATATTTATGGATTCATCCATCCTGTTCAAACAAAGTACGGACTTGTGTAGCTCAGGTGAGCAAAATGATCAGTCAATTAAGACTCGGGAAAGCATCCATTCATTATTTTGTATTGAATGTATTCACAATCTCTTTCTATATTGATATTGCCAAATACAACTTTGCTGTCAAGTGGACGTGCTGGCAAGCAAGCTGGCAGGCAGTATAAGGATTATATAGATAATCATTACATCACAGATACTTGTCACAGTAAACATAAAAACCAACATACCTGTCTATCTGTCTCCCTCTGTATTATAGAATCCTGTTAACTTGTTCAGAGTTCAGAGCTGGTCATGAGATAGAGTTCATTGTGATAGGAAAAACATAAAGGGAACTCCATAAAAATTCACTTTTCTAGCATAATGAAAGAGCATTTGACTATCCGCTTTCAGAAAGCAGGGAGAAAATTGCTACCCTTAACATGATTGTGTAAGTATCAAGTTGATGGAATGTGTAATTTTTATGAAAAATGTTTTATTGTGGAATTCCTTTTATATTTTCTTTGTATTGTTGTCTACACATGACGGCATATAGTCTGGTAGTCTCCTTATCCAATGGTTCCAACACAAACACTTTAAAAATTCATAACTTTTCACATTTCTCTTTGCGTTTTGGTCTCCTTTAATTATAAGCCTAAGAATGCATGTGGAATTATTTCACTTGATGTTACTAGTAAGTTATTTCATCACTTAAACATATCGACAAACATTTTACAGGTGTAATTCCTTTTTGTATTGTTTTTATTATGAACAAAGACATTTGTCATTTTTGACTGGTGCTCATATTCCATTTGGCTCCGCATGGCAACCTGCTTATGCATACACTATATATATATATATATATATATATATATATATATATATATATATATATATAGTGTGAGTCGTGTGTCTTCAGCTACTGATGAACCCCTGGGTCGTCGCATCTTTTTGGAGTGGGTATGTAAACGAGAGTAAGGAGGCGGTAGACGTTGCTTAATCCTCACAAGTGATTTTACTCAAGCTTTCGGGCTTTCTGCCCTTTGTCAAGACTGAGGACAAAATACAAGACATGGATATCATATACAAAAATATAAAATAATAATGATGATCAAAACAATAGTGAAACTGATAACTACAGTGAAAGAGGCAGAGACGGCAGGGAATAATTACACAGGTGGGAGTGTATATATGCATCAATCTTGCACAATATAACTTGCAGATATACAATCACAAACAAGCATACAAAATATAAGCATTTACAAATACAATGTACGTATGACTAAACATCTGCACACACACAATGGATACGGATGTGCGCGCACAAACACACATGTGAAACTCGTCGCGCATGTCAAAGCAGGCAACTATATAAACAATAACGGCAATTAATGAAATCATAATAGTAATTAAATCAAGGAGTGTATGTATGAATAAGCGGAACATAGGTACACACAAAAAGAGCACATAGGTAGCGTTCTTAACCTGGAATGAGTGTATAATAATGTGTTTAACAGCATTTAAGGTTACAGGATCTATAAATACGTACGGTGTGAGATGCACACTTCACATTTGGCCCGGTTACATGCCAGCGGTCAATTTGCAGCCGGTTGTGGGGAACCGAAACATTCTTATGTGCTCTTTTTGTGTGTACCTATGTTCCGCTTCCTTCCGTCTACCGCCTCCTTACTCTCGTTTATATATATATATATATATATATATATATATATATATATTATATTATATTACGTTATATTATATTATATTATATTATATTATATTATATCATATTACATCATATCGTATCAAATCATATCATACATATATGCAATATATAACAATTCTTGGACCTGAATCTTTACTTCTTTTCGAAGAAAAAAATAAAGACAGGAGTGCACTGTAGCCCATTTGATTTTAAAGAGCAATTTCATATGCATGTACTATGTGCAACGTTGGCTGAAAAGGAGGTAAAGAGATTGAATGAACAGAAATGTGAGACGTTCCATTAAACTTGGACCGAAAATAAGAAAGCTTCAAAACGTTCATTAACTTGAACATGTTTTCATGGAACAGTCATGTAAGTTGCGTCTATAGGAATGCCATCTGGAGTTGATAATCATAATACTCACCTCACAAGTCTTGCATTGACAAGTAAAATATGTTTGTTACTAAATTTCACATTTTTTAATGAGATGAAAATGCATGTAAAACAGCCTGTGATATGCGTCATGAGGCCTGAAGAACATTTATTCCTGGAGCGCCCTCACCATTCAGGAGTATGAAGGTAAAATATTACGTGCGTAATGATTAATCGTGCTTTTGGAATATAGCAATCGTCTCCAGTATTTTCCAACGAGCTGCATGCGATTCATTCTAGCGCGGAAGATAGGTGGATGTGCTGCCGTGGCCCAATTTGTCGATTATCAACAATCGATTTTAATGAAAAATAGATAAATAAATGAATGAATGAATACATAAATAAATAAATAAATAAATAAATAAATTCGTTGCAATCGCGATCGGGGATGCCCTCCGATTGTAGTACACTCGGTGATTGGGTAATATTTATCATTTTCATTATTCAACAACTGAAATCATGTTATTACAGCCTTATTTCTTATGCATCTATTATGCGTGCATTTTAGAGCAAAATCAATAGTTCTGCAGGCATATGAGAATTATGTTATCACTTTCAACAGAACAATCCCCCATAAGAGTAGAAATGATGGACTGACGACGTAGAATTGCCCGCGATGGATGGTGTTAATGATTAAACGTTCTGATCATGAACATGAAGTGGCCTACCCGCTCGGATGAACTTTTAAGTGATGGTACAGGTTCGGTTGAGATGGGGCTTCAGGTCTCCAACGTTTTGTGATGATGACTTTTCGAAATAATGAGAAATCTCCTATGAAATTATAAAAGAGGATATAGTTATAGGATATAGAGGAATTTTAAAGTTTATTTGATAAAAATTGGTTGTGAAATGGCTGACGAGATATCCAAAACAAAGCAATCCTAATAAAAAGTGGGACCTGTGGACCTACCTTTTATTAAGATCGCCTTATTTTATTTTGTTTTTGAATATATCAGCAATTTCAAAACCAATTTTCATCAAATAAACTTTGGATTCCTAGTTAGATTTATGCTCTTTAACATTTCATACTGTGGTTTCTAAAGATCTCACAAAAAGTTCAAAGCTGATCGTCAGGTCAAAACGAATTTTCATCAAATAACCTTTGAATTCCTAGTGAGATTCATGCTCTTTAACAATTCATACAGTGGTTTCTAAATATCTCGCAAAACGTTCAAAGCTGATCCTCAGGATCAACCATTACTATACCATTCCTTAACGAGTTCTCTCCTCCCTCCCCCTCCTTCTCCCTTCCTCTCTCTCTCTCTCTCTCTCCCTGTCTGTTTTGCTCAGCGATGCACTGTACGTTTCCGTTGTCCCTGATGTCAGTTAGAATAAGCGCCATAATAGTTGAAACTGAAGTAAAGCTGGAAATATGGAATGGTTCCAATATCGTCACTCTGTATACAGTGTACTACGCTCGTGCCATACAGGGTACGTCAATATCATGCAAAAAAAAAGATGCATATGCTGTCTTGTAAATTGTAGTGTACAAAACTTAAGAGAAAGATGGCTATAATATTCATATCGTGTGCTTAGACAAGGAAAATACTCGTATAGTTTCTCTTCGAATTTTCAGTAATCTGATATATAATGTACATTCATTTCCCCAGCCAATGCCAGAATAAGTAGAGTACAAAGTGTACTCGGTATATCGCCTACGTGTGGGCATGTGTGCATGCACACAAGACAGTCGTGTTGCTTCGAGTTATTTTCTTTTTCACTGTCAATTAATACCAATCGATGGACTCTGTATACAGCACCACTTTCTGCCAGGAATAAAGCGGGCAGTATTTCAACCCATTCTGCATTATTTCTGATCACCTCACATCATACCTCCATGATAATCATCCAGTAGTGCCTGCATTAAACTGAATGCATAAAACTAGCATTTGCTTGTAAGCATTTGCTTCAAGCACAAGCACAAGTTCGTCTAGTAAAAGGTCCAGCTCAAGCAGTTGCTTAGATCCATATGCATAACCTTTTTGCTTGTGCTTATGTGTTACAAAAAACATTTCCCACTTTTGATCCTTAATAGTTCGAAAACTATACATCAGATAACACTGTCATTAATATGAGCAACAGTTGAATAGTGTACAATTTAGTTGGAGGTGATTTGAATATGAGCGCATAAATCAGTTTTGCTAAATTTTTGATTAATTTTAATGTTAAGTTCGAGATTTTGGTCAAATTTGAACCATCTGTACAAAATTGAACTTTACACAAGAACCAATGATGTGTAATGTGAGTGTGTGCTTACAATGACCCAGAACAATAGAGATGAATACCACGAAGTTCAAGCTCAGTTTACTGAGCTCATAAAATCGTAAGCAATAGCTAGCAAGAACAATGAAGAATAAGCAAAGGTCTGTTTTATATGAATACGTTTTTTTCAGAAAATGCTTGGTCTCTAAGCAATTGCTTGCGGGCATCCATATATACATTTTACACAGGTGAACTTATTAAAGGGATGGTACAGTATTGGTGGAGAGGAGAATTGGGCTTTTAACTTTTTTTTTAACCAAGAAAACACTTATGATATAGTACAGAGCATACCATTTTAAGAGGAATTCAAAGTTTATTTGATGAAAATCGGGTTTGGAATGACTGAAACATCCAAAAACAAAATAAAACAAAGCGATCGTAATAAAGTGTGGGTCCCACACTTTTGGAATCGCTCTTTTTAGGATATCTCAGCTATTTCAAAACCAATGTTCATCAAATAAACGTTGAATTCCTCATAGAATTGCATGCTCTTTCATATTTCATAAGAGGTTTCTCATTATCTGACCAAAAAATGTTAGAAACCTGAAATTAGGTCTCAACCAAAACTATACGATCCCTTTAAGCAAGTCGGGTTTTTTTTTTTTGGTTTTTATTGTAAAGGAATGACATTGCTGCATTAATGTAATATGCGAGCCTCCCATGCATGTTATCATTCTAGTTCAGTGTATTATGTTTTTTAGGTTTTTCGAAGTATTGGTTTATCTGCTCAAGGACCACAATAAATTCACCAAATCCATAAGACATGGCACTATCGAGTTATGAACTAAATGATGTAAAATTATATAAATCGTCTGGAATGCCCCTTTAATTGTGATATGATAATGGCATCCCCTTTCATGGCAATCACGGGATAGGCGAAGCGTGTGACAAAACCCAATGTGGAATTAGTTAGAGTGAAACGCGTATTTATCTCCATGTCACAAAGATAGGCCAACTGATCTTGCTGCTCCGACAAATTACGAGTATTAATCGAGAGAGACGGTTGTCTCGACAACGCCCTGTATTGGGTTATTGTCCCACGGTTTTACGACGATCGTGTCCCATCCGAGAGGTCATGCATGGCGCAACACTAAAAGTTATACGAATCATCTGGAAAGTCATCTGTAAGGTTAGGATGCCATGAATTAGTCCCCTCTAAGGTATGCTGCATTTCTAAAATGATTAGCAAGTGTAGATGATATGAAGGACATATCTAATTTGCGACATAAGCTGTACTTTCAGGTCATCCATTATGATTGTGCATGTTCGCAGTTCCACTTTTGAATTGAATTGAATAACTGAAACTGCACTGGTTTTTGCACTCGAGACACAGTGTACAGTTCCAGCACGTTTATTTTCATATTTCACTTGACATCAAAATACATCCAAAAAAAGAATACAAATCAAGCAAGATACAAAATATTTTATAAGTCAGGTCATGAACAGAAAGAGTGTAAGCATACATAATATACATAAGACAATTCTCTGTATCTTGTGAAATATGATGGAACCGCAAAAGCAAAGCTTGTAAACGCAGGTTCATGAAAAAATACCGTTGTAAATTTGCTATGCAATCAATGGAGATAGGACACAAAGTATTAATGACGAAACGATATGAAAGCTAAGATATCAAGGTACAAAGGGGAAAAGAAATAAAAGAGAAGAAAAAGAAAAAGTGAAAAAAAGAACCCAAAGAATAAGAACTGAGTGAAAATATGGCATATAGATACACAAGTATATACGTACACATTATCTATAATCAACTTTATAATGAGTTCAAAATGTTAATACAGATACGGATGCAGTGATTATATAATGGGATCATAAACCAGAAATATACATTAAACGAGGATACTGCGCATATAACATATTGAAAAATTCTAATCAGACTGGTTATATTCATTTATTAACATTGATTTCAATTTTTTTTTTTATGTTAACATACTGGAACAATTGATTAAATCGGCGGGAAGATCATTCCAGAATTTAGGTCCGGTAAAGACAATTGTTTTTTGAGCAAGGAGTGTGCAAGTACGTGGAAGGTGAAATGAATCTCTTTGTCTTGTGGGGTAAGCATGGACGGCATAGTTTTTCTGAAACATACGAGTAAATACGTCAGGCAAGCCGTTAACTGATAACTGAAACATAAATGTTCCTAAGTTGTATAAAAACAAATCTGCAAAGGAGTCTGTTTTCAAAGAAGAAATAATTCGTGTGACAATAATAGTCGGCTAGATTAACTGAACGAACGAACTTTGCGCATGAACAGAAAAAAAATAAAGGTAATTCGGTACCAACAGGCATGTTGGTTTTTAAATTCACTAGGATAATCATCTGTGATGTAATGATTATTTATGTAATCCTTTTAAATGCTGCTTGCCAGCATATCCACCTGACAGCAAAGGTGGTTTTCAGCAATATCAAAAGAAAGAGATTGTTAATACATACAATCAAAATAACGAAATGGCTGCTTTCCCGAGTGTTGATTGAGGAATCATTCTGGTCATCTGGTCATTCACGTTCATTTTCTGTTTGAACAGGATTGATGAATCCCATAAACTGTTGCGTTAAGCTAAATGCATTTTGTCGCTCTGAATAAACAAGTACCAATGTGCCCATGAGCTAACTCCGAATTGGCATAAAGATTTCTATGTATGAACGTGCATGACTGTGCTGATGGTAACGATGGTGATGATTGTGTGTGTGTGTGTTTGTGGGTGCAACGACCACTCATTCGTTGATCATCTCCCCCGGAAAGATAGATCGGCTTATTGCTTGCATTTATCGTCATTTTTATAGCACTAGTAATTGGTAAGAATGGCAGAGTTATATTTATCATTCTCCGCTTAGTATTTCGACCTTTTTGCTCCACCTGTGGTGGTGGATAAGCAAGTAAACATCTGTTCCATTTTTACTGTGATAGTAAGAGAGGTTATGATTGTTGCTTAGCAAAACTAACCATAAAGTGATAACGGCTGAAGTACACAGAGTGGATGATTATAGTTATGTACGGCTAACCTGCCTCCTTCCGTGTTCTTACAACATGAAGTCATCATCTCTGAACTGACAACGAACTTATTTTTTTTTTGTATTTGCGTGTGCGTCTTTTTTTACTTTAATGATTATGGGTATTATAAAACAAATTACATAAATGTCTGCGGCTGATATCACCTTTTAATGATGTGTGAAAATTGTTTTTTTTTCTGTAGCAAACTCTCCTTTTTACGTCCGAATGTAATGAGGCTTACACTGCTTCTTATTTCACTTTGCTCTTTACATAACTTTAACGTCAAAGTAGATTGTCTGGGCCCCGTTTCATAAAAGATGTTAGGATGGCAACTCTTGCTGGAATGGCAACTTCTCATAGCAACAGCCAATCAGGAAGCTGGATTCTTGTCGTTACCATGACAATTGTCATTCCAGCAAGAGTTGTTATCGATCGTATCAACCTTTTATAAAATGGGGCCGTGGTGCTCGTTGTTATATACATATATACATATATATATATATATATGCGCGCGTGTGTGTGTGTGTGTGTGTGTGTGTGATATGAGAAAGGAAAGAGAAAACGGTCCGTATCTTTTACATTGTTATTCCTCTCACTGTTCCTCTTTTCCGGAAAAGTTCAAGAGTTGAGAAGTTGGTCTCCGCCGGGAATCGAACCCGGTTCTTTGGCATGTATTATCTCTAGATATAGTGAAAAAAATTAGTCTTGAATATCTCGCACTTGAGATATGCAGGGCTGCCAACTCTCACTCATTGAGAGTGAGACTCACTCATTTTGGTCCTTTTTCACTCTAAAACTTGATTTCATTTGCATACATTTCTATTGATCTCACTCATTTTGACTCCTAAATTATAGCATTGGCCTATGGGAGTCTCTCATTCAACTAGTTTCCAATGTTGGCAGCCCTTGATATATATATATATATATATATATATATATATATATATATATACATATATATATATATATATATATATATATATATGTATATATATGTATATATATATATATATATATATATATATATAATTATTCATAACCTGAAGAGATCCTTGTCATTTGATTGGTTGTTTGACATTGATCATTCAGCCCATATCACTATGACGTCATCATCCGTGCAATTTTGGATCCATACGATTTGCTCCATTGCACGCTCGCTGAGAGCCCGATACGCTATGCGTGTAAAACGCTTGCGTTTGCAGTGTGTGTATGCGACAGCATTAAGCACTCACTGTGCACTCTCGCGATCTCAGATTCTCTTTTGTTTCAATGAAACATCGAATGGCAAAGATCTATTTTAGGCGTTATATAAAAGAACAATAACTTTTTTCATTCGTGCAATAGACATATTTCATTCGGTGAAAGATGAAATGTTTGCCTCGTTGAATAGCCTCGTTGAATGGATCATTTCAACTTTCACCTCATGAAATATTCTGTCCATTGCACTCATTAACATTCATCATTTATATAATATTATACAAATAGTGAATGGTCACGAGTGCAATGGTACAAGATTTTGCACGAGGTGAAAGATAGAGGCGCTCTATTCAACGAGGCAAAGCCGAGTTGAATAGTGCGCCCCATTTTTCACTGAGTGCGAAATCTGGTTCCATTGCACGAGTAAAGACCATACACTATTTGTTTTATACAACGCCTCTAACGTCAACAGACTTGGTACTCACAGATTCTTGAATTTAGCACAGAAATGGCAACCATTTTCGTGAAAGACGAATGAGTAGCTTCACAGTCGCAGTCACCGTGTATTATACATGTACGTACGTATGTGAAACGAAGTTTGCTACGCGCTTGTAAGCGCGCGGCACATGTTTGTTTATTGTGACATCAGAGCGCGTGCAATGGAACATTTTCGTCAAACTAAAATTGCACGGCTAAGACAGCCAGAGCGTGCAATGGAACCACAGTGGAACCTTTCACTAAATGTCACGTGATGGGCAATCGACCAATCGGATAGCTGTATTCTAAATAGGTGTTGTGCAAATATATATATATATATATACAATGCGCTTGTAGAGGGAGACAAACTGAAGAAACTCAAACCTGAGCCTTCACCCCTCTGAATGATATCTTTCTTTCTTTCATATATATATATATATATATATATATATATAATTAGAAACGCTATTTTGGGGCATATGTGGAATTCCATAATTTGTTAACATTTTTTAATGATAATTTGGTAATTAGGGAGAATTTCATAAAAAAGACAAAAACAAACATTTTAATGAAAAAACTGATCCCATAATTGATAAAACTTTTCTAATGAAAACTAGTAACCTATCTAAACTTTACTGTATAACCAAAGGATATTATTTCCTTTGTTGTATATGATTAATATTGCATCATAGATTTGTTGTTGTATTAACAATTGCCCTTAGTGCATTAAAATGCGCTAAGGTGAATTATATAACAAATCCATATAGGATGCATTAGGAGAACTCTCCTATAGTGCAATATTCTCTGCTGCCCTCTACATTTCATTTCGCGCAGTTTCAAGAGTGTAGGGGTACAGGAAAACAAGTCGTAAACAAGCATTGAAAACGCTAAGGGGAATCCATTATTTCGCCCAAAGGACGGATTCCCCTTAAGATACCTGGTTTCCACATGGAAATCCCCCTATGCCCCAAATTATAAATATATGTATATAATATATGTACGCTTCGCGTATTGGCAGTACTAGAAATAGCAATAATAATGTCATAACAGTGGAATGCATTAAATGTCAATCTTGATTTTAATGAATAATCCGAATTGTCGAGGATCCTTCCTCTTCATCAGGGATGACAGTGCGAATTTTCACAGTGATATTAACAGAATAATAATATCACTGTGAAAATTCGCACTGTCATCCCTGATGAAGAGGAAGGATCCTCGAAAATTCGGATTATTCATTAAAATCAAGATCGGCATTTATTGCATTCCACTGTTGGGACATTATTTTTGCTATATATATATATATATATATATATATATACATTATGTTTTATATGCTGAGAAAGACCTTGGATAAAATGGCAAAGATGATAATAAAGGCAAACATAATGCATGTAAAACAAAACTAACGATACTTGATGTTATATCTTCATAATTTCCTTTATTTTCAGAACTATTCAATAATTAATAATGAATCAAGAAAACAGAGATGTATAATAATTGATGGGCGATTAATATTTTGCAAGCAGAATTTTGTAATATCACAATTGATAAGCCCTCAAGAATTACGGTCAACTCATCAACATTGATTGATAATATTTTTACAAATATTTATACAGATTATTCGAAATCGCAAGCGACCCGCAATCGCAATCGAAAACGCAAAATAATAAAACGCCTTACTGATATCTTTATATACAATTATTTTCGAACTTCGTATTGAATGACATCACTTTTTGAATGAAATATTTCGCAACATCCGCTTCTGCCTCTTCTCCTCCTCCTCTTCATCTCTATCATCGTCTTCTTCTCCTTCTTCTTCTCGTGTGCACAATGTGCCTAGTTTATATCTGTATAGTCACTTACGGGGCGAAACATTGGGGGGGGGGGTGGGTAGGTATCGGCATCATTTGGCCGCTGATACAATCTTCAACCATAGTATCATAAACAGTATCAGAACACCCACGTGTATGAATGGCTCCATACTATCTTCTTTTTTTTTTAAATTAGGCTTCTTTTTAGTTTTTCATTCTCCATATTTCCACTTTCCCGAAACTAGATATAAGTTATGGAATATAAGAAAATGCATTAGAATAATTGCTTCTTCCTTTATATAGTATTTCAAGAACGTTATCTTGAATCTTGGGTCACAATTTGCGCTATAGTATCGAGTCATGCAATTTGTCTTTGCTTCTCAAACTTTCGCGAAAGTTACAATATAAAAACGTGAATAAACTTAAATAAATTATTCAGGAAAACATACCAAGCTTAAGACACATTGATAACAACTGTATCTGTTTAAGCTTATATTTTCGGTTTAGGAACCTTTAATTGTATTGATAAATCTTACCTTAATACTTAGTATAGTTGCAAAGTTATTTCTTGTAAGAATTGTTCTATGTTGATAATAACATCTTTCATTTTGATAGAATTGCACAATAGTAACGCCTGTAGTTCTTCTGTTTTTTAACACCGGAATGTTGTTTAGATGTGCTATAAAAGGAATAACAGGAACATTTGGAAAATAGCTATTATGCAGCCTACTATCATGACTATTATATATACCCGAAGAATATCTTCAGAATTTCTAACATCCATCTGTTACCATCTGTTTTATTACACGGAATTCAATTTATTTTTGCACAATTTTGCAACATTTACTTATTGCAACGTTGTTGCTCAAATAGCATACTGTCACGAAGCAAGCACATATAACACTGTATAATAATAAATGCTTGTAAAATCTGCATTACTCATTCACTGCGCAAAAATTGATAGATAAGGAATTTGCATTGCCCATTGCAGGAATACCACGTTAGCGTGTAAGCACAACGTTACGTTTACTGTCCATGATAATTAATGACCGCAAGTTCAATTCAATCTAATTCAATTTATTCATGATTCAGTAATAACGATCGTTTGGATATATAGTATGAAACGTTCACAAAATCAATCAGGTACATAGCGAAAGCCACAGAGGCTTGTTCGAATAGAATGTTACCCTAAGATATCATACACATATTGCAATTTAAACATCAAAATACTTAATGATAAAGCTTGCAGACAATATAAAAGAAGCACAGAGACAACGATATATACACTGAAACTGGCACGAAACTGAAATTGATGAAAGTTACCGATTATATCCGCAGTTTAAAGATAGAAAAGATTTTTTTTTTTTGGTCCGAAAGCGTTTACCTGATATGTACTCCTCTGTAGCTATAAACAGCTCAGTCTGGCATATAACATGATAAAGGGAACTTCTTCAGACAAATAAAATGACAGAAATTACATTCAGAATAGATGTAGAATAAGAAAGTTACGAATTTCACATGACAATATTACCCAAACGTGCCGCTATCAGTACCGCACAAGCAAACTGCAAGATTTCATCTGACACCTCTCCCATTAGATTGTATACACAAAGACACGATCAAGATAATGCTTTTGGTCGACGATTTATCAAATGCAACATCTCTCCCTAAAAAAAAAAAAAAATCATCATTGCCATACAAGCTATTGCAAAACTGCAATAATTTATGATGTGAGGGACACATACAACTCATTCTTATTGATTTCATGTTTAAAAAGGTGTTAAATCTAACATTAAACAAAAGACTGGACTAGTGACAACATTTAAAAAGTTGATTTACCATTTCATATTTTAGAGTGAAGGTTTGAGTCAATTGAGGCTTGTTAGGTGATAACACCAGGAGATCTATTCAAATAAATGACTGTGAGATTTCGATTAACATCTCCGATTTATAAATGCTTGGACCTGAAAATTCCATTCTCCCTTTTTTCGGATCCTATTTTCGATAAATCCTTTAAAAGTTTTACTCTGTTTACTAAAGCCAACTGAAATATGACGAGGAAATGCACTTAACTAGCTAAAAGAAAAAAAAATCACACATTTCATTAGGTCTACTAACTTTTCCTTTACTTACTAAATCCTATCAGAATTTAAGAATGGTTATCAGAAATTGTAATTAAAGAAAATGTTTTATATATTTCGGTATATGAAAAATTATTCTTTATTTTGAACAGTACGAATGAATACAGACTCGAAACAATGTGATTAAAAGTCCCAAGTACCAATTTCAATTTCATTTATAGAAATACAATTTCGCACTTTGAACGTTTTAAATCAGTTCAAATAAACAAATTCCCTGTGATATATTGCATCATTATAATTTCATTTTTCACTTCAAAGGTTCATTTAATCAGTTAATTTATTGTATTGTATATATTTCTTTCCTGTCGACCTTTATTCCACTTTTAGTCTATCCCCTAACAGTAGGCATATGGATGTAACATTTAGGAAATGGTCATACCATAGAATTTCTTGTATGTCCACATCTATATTTAAATTTTTGATTTCATTCCTGCCTTCCCCGTGTCCATATCATATTACCAAAATCGGCTCAGCTGTAGACTTGTTTCATCCAAGCATATGCCGAGGGTATAGCCAGTGATTTAGTATTGCTGGTTGTCAAAATCCCTGTTTCACTCACTAATTCTGTCCATCATATTTGATATACTGAGTATTCGTGTATCCTGTGCGCCAGCAGAGTATATTGTGACTATCTTGTGGTATGACATAGCGGATGGGTATCCGCTTAAATTGTGTTTGAATATAAAATTCACATGCAATGTGTTTGAAAGTGGAAGTATACGAGCTATGACCTATTATGAAGCAAAAGTTACATTACAAGATACATTGAGTTTGCATATACAAGCAGATAAGTAACTACAAAGGACATAAGCAACCACCGGCTGATCACGAAAAACACTTCCGATATGTTATAAATGTTGGCCTTATCATGAATTTTAATTCCTTAGCGTCCTTTTTTTTCTGTATGCACGCCATTTTTATTTGAGAAACTCATGAAATCGCATGCTGATGAAATTAAATTGAATGAACTACTTACCTTTTTGAATGTTGATCTTGGTGATCATTCAAATTCACTCGAACTTGAATGATCGCATTGTTGAATCGAATGCAAATCTGGTGAAATGGAGCAGGAAAACCTGTAGTAAAGGGCATTCCTTAGGTGGCTTAAAGTCCAATATAGCCGTCATCTGAGATAACTGCCAAATGTATAGGCCTACACACCCTTAAACTAAAAGTGAACTCTGTGTAATATAATATATTCCGTAGTTAAGTAATTTCATATGAATATGAATATTATACAAAGGTTCTTATTTTGCCACTACTTTTTTTTTAAACTACAGTTGACCAATAATGCTCAACTGACGGTCATGGTTTTTAGTTTAAAAAAAAATGACAGTCCTATGCATAGCGACAATGTGGGCTTAAAAAAGTATTTTAGAATAAACTGAACCAAGTAGTATTACCGCCAAATGACATGATTTGTAATCAGTGATGGCAACATATAATCAGTGTAACCAGCGGTAAAAATATATTATATATTATAATTATTATATATATATATATGAAAATCTTGGAGCAAATTTTCATTAAAACCACACGGTAAACTTCCATTCATTTTATTGGGATCACACAAGTGCACACAAATATCACGTCTCCTTCATTAACCGTTGATCTCGTTAAGGTCTACATGAAAGTCTTTAATTTTTTATCCTTTTGGAGGGGGAGGGTTGGAAGAGAAAATGATAAACAAAAGTAAGTGTAAACTTTAAGCTGCATCAATTATTATGTAAGCTATGTATCTTTTGTTGTTGTTGTTTTCGAGTGATGGGGAGTGGCTGGGAGAAAGGAAAGAGACTATATACATGATATAACCAAGAATGTAAACATAAGTAAAAAAAAAACAAAAACAAATAATTATGTATAAATTCGTGATAAAAATAGAAATGTGGGCTAAATGATGTTAACTGCGAAATGCCAGAAGTGAAATTGATATTCTGTTTCATAGCATATAAAGTAAAATTTTACAAGTATATGCATTAAAATCATGCTCTGATTATCTATAACAAAGTAGAAGATTGCTGTGCATACTAAAGAGTCCACATTCTCCCAGAGAGTTATTTTAACTCTGGTAAAATGTGTACAGCCACTGTGGCTAAGTCAATGTCTAAGTCAGTTTATCATTTTGTCTTTGTCGATGCTGTTAACTAGATTAAAAATGATTACATTATATCGGTCTATTTAGTTAAAAAAAACAAAAACAAACGGAACAAATCAAACGAATAAATTAAACAGAAGTAATTACGTGAGTGATATCTCTCAAATAACGTGGCCCAGAATTTCAACCCTCATCGCTGCATGATTCATGAACGTGAGTGGGTGGAACCTGACGTAACGTGCCCTCACTGGGTTAGGTAATAACGTAGTCACTTGAGTATTTCTGTCATAGTTAGTTGGGTACACCTAAATGGGATGATATCAATGCCACACACAAAAAGACAGAATAATGCTGAACGTGAACATTTGATACTGAAAAATTGTTGTCATCGGTGTTTGAGGAAATCACAATAATACAACATGTTTTACAAAGTCAGCTATGAAACTTATTTTCACTTCAGTAAAGGCTTACATATAAATCATTTCATATTCAATTACGTAAAAGTGAATTAAATGAAGTAAAGGGCAAATTTAAGAAAACTCGTCGTATAGTTAATATTCTTTCACATAATTCACGCATGATAGGTGCAAAACAGCAATATGCATCAATTAATGTGCAAGTCGGAAACATTAAAGGCATAATTTACCATTTGCAAATGAAACAAAAACCCAGCATTAGTGCTTCAAAATAGTTCTAAACTGTGAGTTAGGGATAGAAACAGCCAATGCAAAAATCCGAACCAGTATAGTCGTTTTAAGTATTGTTAATAATACAAAATGTGAACAATAGTTATAATACAAAATGTTTCCAGTCTAAACCGTCTACAGTAATTTGTTGTGGTTTAATGAGAAAAATAGTGATATCCCCTTATATTTTAGGCTTTATTGCAAAAAATGTATATGTAGGATGTTTTGTGATACAACTGACCTGTACATGTGCATCAAAAGTGATATCTTGAACATTTCTAAAATCACTGCTCCCAAAGGTAAACAAGACCTTTAACTTTACCTTGGGGTCGTCGGATAGTGGGTCGATTGCAAAAACCCAGTCGGCATCATCGAGAGAAGTGGAGATGCGCATAGACGTCGCCCATTGGTCAGCGCTTGTTCTGCCTTGGGTAACAACACCTGTGACCATGAACACTGCCCCGAGATCAATCTACAATACCATAATTTGTAACAACAACATAAAATACACACACATGAGAGTATAACTCTGGTGAACAATGATGAGAAAGGATCGACTTTAGTATTGACTAAAAGTACGTCTCGTTCCTTATCAAACCCCTTTTCGATGATATCGAAAGGATTTTTCATTGATTCAAATTTCAAATTTGCACAATGTTCAGTTCAGTTCAGTTCAGTTCAGTTTTTATTTCTGCATTTCAAAATCAATACAAATCAACAAATCAACAAAATACTTACATAGTCATTTACACAGCTAATATTCGTAACGTTTGGATCTTACATACATTTTCTTTTTTTCAAGAACGAATATCATATATGAAAGGAAGCAATAGGAAATGATAAAAATGAAATGCAGGGGACCATCATCATAAGCTAAGCTTGACGAGGGAGATGGCCCCAGGTAAAGAGATACATAAAGAAAATCTTGCCACTCACTGAGTGGGGGGTAATTGTGCAAAGGGCACAACGAAGAGATACATAAAGAAAATCTTGCCACTCACTGAGTGGGAAGTAATTGTGCGAAGGAAGTGCGGTGCAGTGCGGTGTGCATTGTGTTGGGATGAATCTTGGTTTGTACGTTGAGTGTTATTTTGTGTATCAGTGTGATGAGGTGAATGTTACTTCAGTTATGGCCGTGAACTCATTGTTTAGGGTGTTTGTTGACCAGGTGGTATGAATATTTATGTGTCAGAAGTATACTGGATTATGAGGGTGTTTTTTAGTTCTCGTTTGAAAATGTTCAACGACGTACATTGTTTTAGATTATGGGGTAAAGAATTCCAAATATCTGGTCCATTGTGTTTTAATGATTTTTGAGCTAAAATGATTCTGGGGTTTTCGAGATGGTAATCGGACGACTGACGTGTTGGATATGAATGAACGGTGGAATTTGGAGTGAAGAAGCCATCAAACATTTTTGGAAGACAATTGAATGTATATTCATACATAAAAACAGCAGTTTGAAAGGTGTGAAGATCCTCAATTTTCAATGTTTTTAGTTGACGAAATAGGGGATTGGATGGGGATAAGTAACGGGAATTGGTAATCAAACGTACAGCACGTTTTTGGAGAGTAAAAATTGGATTAATTTTAGTTGAGCCACAGTTTCCCCAAACGATATTGCAGTATGTGATATGTGGTAAGATCAATGCATTGTATAGAATAGTCAGGGAATTTTGAGAAATGAAGTTTTTCAGTCGATATAAAATTCCTACAGTTCTTGAGACAGACGTGTGGATATTATGAATGTGATCGTTCCAAGTTAAACTCGAGTCAATTGTGATTCCTAAAAATTTAGTAGATCTTACTTCAGTTAAGGATAATCCATCAATATTAATATTATAACTGCTGTTAATATTCTGTGAAGCAGTAGGTTTGAAACGTATAAAATTTGTTTTAGAGACATTAAGGGATAATTTATTACATATAAACCATTGGGAGACTTTGTCTATTTCCGTGTTCAGAGTATTAAACAGTGTTTCGAGGTTCTCATGGGAGTAAAAAATATTAGTATCATCCGCAAAAAGTATAAATTTAAGAATTTTTGATGTATTTATTATATCATTAATATATACAAGGAACAGTAGGGGGCCAAGAATTGATCCCTGGGGAACACCACATACAATATTAGAATTCGGAGATTTAGATGACTTAAATAGTACATATTGCTTTCTGTTGGATAAATAATCAATAATCCAAGAAAGTGCTAAACCACGAATACCATATCTTTTTAATTTGTAAATTAATATATCATGATCTATGGTATCAAAAGCCTTTGATAAATCCATGAAAATTCCTATAAAATGTTTTTTATTTGCAAAAGATTCAGTAATCTTATCTAACAATTGAATTATAGCTAAATCGGTGGAATGGCCCTTCTAAATCCAAACTGATTAGGTATAAGTAGGTCATTTACATGAAGAAAAATGTACAGGCGTTTATGAATAATTTTTTCCAGAATTTTGGAAATACTAGGTAATAACGATATTGGTCTATAATTTGTTAAAAGAGAAGGGTCGTCTTTTCTTTTGAAAATTGGAACTACTTTCGCAATTTTTAATGAGTTTGGGCATATTCCAGAAGACAGTGAAAGATTGGAAATGTAAGATAAAGGTGTGGTTATTTGTTTGATGATTTTCTTCAGTATATAAACACTTATTTCATCATGGCCACTAGATCTACTTGGCTTTAATCTGTTAACAATCTCCAGTATTTCTTCCTCATCTGTCGGGGTAAAGAAAAGGGATTTGTCGCAGTTTGGTGGAAGAAATTCAGTAAAGTTTGAATGAACATGTTTGTTTTTTATTTTTGAAGCTAATTGGGGGCCAATATTTACGAAGTATGAGTTAAAAGCATCAGATATTTCATCAGGGTTTGTGAGTTCTTTGTTGTCATTATAAAAAACGGACGATGTTTCCTTATTATTTTTACCTGTTATTTCATATATAGTTTCCCATAAGCCATTTACGTTATCCTTTTGATTATCAAACTTATCGGAATAATACATTTTACGAGAAATACGAATCAAATTACTGAGTATATTTCTATACTTTTTGTAATCTGTAAAATGTTTTGTATTGTGGGTAGTAATCGCCAGTTTATACAATTTATTACGGGTTTTTATTGAATTGATGATTCCTTTTGTAATCCAGGGATGTTTGTTCTTTCTACGTGTTTTTTTCTTAACTAAAGGAATGTTTTTTCGATAATAATATAAAAGTTTATCTAGGAAAATATCATAAAAAATATCATATGTTGAAATCATGCTTTATGTCTTGGACACAGAAATAGAAAGTGAATGACTTAATGAATAGAAAAAAAAAATGCATCAGTATAATAATACACATATAAACTTACACATAATGACACTTAAGGCCATCGGCCCCGTGTATAAGCAACGGTAGGCCGAAAGAGAACCCATTTTCACTTCTCGTAAAGAGTATAGGAGGAATCAATCCTTACTTTCAACCACTTGTCTTGATCACTAAGTTGTGGTAACCATGCTGCGGAGGCGCCACTCGAATCAGGCTGTTGGTCTAGCCTGGCAAACCACGCCCGATGATAGTCATCGTTAGCATGCGAAGACGATGACGACATACTGGAGTCGGGAATGCTGCCATCTTCGACCCCAAGAGGGACACCTCGATCGAGTGGACAGAGCTCGCTATCGTGATCAATGTCGGCTAAAAATTAAAAACCATTGTGACAAAATAATGCTTGTTTATCACTTCTACAAGATAAGTGTTTGAAATGCCAACAGTATTATATCTTTATTTTGCGAATAGCCTATACAAAATTGAACAAAGGCTTTCAGTTTAGAATGCATATCCACACTTACACACATACACCAGATATACACCGACACACAGAGACTCACTTTGACAAGCACATCTATACATACTATGTGAATATGGATGTTTGTGAGCTATCTTGTGTGTTCCGCAGTATATAAATGCTGTACAAATGAAGATTGAGTCAACTGTATTTCAAATCTTCTCTTCTCATATAAGGTAGTTGCTGTATAATTGTTTGCAAGTGCAGTAGATAATGTGTATGATGTGTATGTGCAATCTAAAAAAATCCGGGTCAGAACTGACCCGGAACCGGGTCCGTTGGGGTCACACACCGTTCCAGGTCAAAAATAACTTGGAATTGGTCATGAAGACCCGGAATGGGGTCATCCTGGCCCAAATCATGACTCTGAATTGGGTCATATCTAACCTATTCCTTGTCATTTCTGACCCGGAACGGTGTGTGATCCCCAACGGACCCTCTCCGGGTCAGTTCTGACCCGAATGTTTTAAGAGTGTGTGTCCGGCTATCTCTTTCTGTTTAACCCCACTTTCTATACGAATGAGACTATACGCCCTGAAGCCCCGGTCACACAGCACTCCACGTCCAAATCACGTACAAAAAGTTATGAAAATCTGGTGGACGTGGTCGTAAGTGCTAATTTTTTGTCAATTTTGGTTGGCCGTGCTTTGTACGGGGTATGGCCGTTGGCAGCTGTTCCACTGCTAAAGCACTGCCTAGGCACGGCTAACCACGTCCAGCCACGAGTGTGTACGCGGAAAAATCCATTTGTCGGCGATAAGCCGCTAAGCACACGCTATTTCCCGTGATACACACGCGTCAGATGACTGCGCTCTGCCCGTGAAAGACCGCTTAACTTTCGCGTCTTAACCGCGTCTCCCCAAGTTTTAATCACTGCCGGAACACGGATGTTGTACGTCTTTACCACGTGTGCCGCCCGTGGTTTTCCGCGGAATAAAATTTTGAGCACTTCAAAACTTTTTACCGCGTCCGACGCCGTTCAGATTTTTCCCCGCGTCCTGCCACGTCTATAAATCGACCGTAGCTCGTCTTAAACTCGACATCAACGCGAACAACGTCGTTTGCTTCACGGGAGACCACTTTTTGACGTGTTTTGGCCGTGATTAAGCCGTAAAGCGCTGTGTGACCGGGGTTTAAGCGACTTGTCTCTCGTACCCTCCAGGATACTTAATTATGTAGTTATGGCATAAATTAAAATCATTAAGACATGCGTGTTTGTACCTTCTCAGTATATTAACATGAAGGAGGCGGATTTCAGTGCATATGTATGCACAGGCAAATCACAGGGACTGCCAAACTCGAAGAAGTGTTGTTGTTGTTTTTTTTTTATCCATACGTACAGTCCTTGCAATGTATAAACATATATCATGCATGTACATACATACATACATACATATATAAAGATATAGCCTATGCTACTTTGTGTGTGTGTGTGTGTGTGAGTGTTTGTGTGTGTGTGTCTTAAGCAAGCATAACATCTACCAATATTATCTTGCAAAGGTCCATAGCCAATCAGTTCCAGTCTGAGACTCATGTAACCGCGGTAAGTATTTGGATGGAGTCGAATATATCGAGCAGGAATGGCTCTCCTGAAGTAGTGTCTTACTTGACTCGTCCAGTCATAATTAGCCGGGAATACCTTCGAAAGTAAGAATATTATGGAGACCACTGTTAAAAACAAACTAAATACTCAAACATATAAGTACTGTGTTTTCTGCAAATGTTCCTCTGTCGACTGCATACATTGAGGCAAACTCATAAAAATTTGCTGTAACGATACACTCAGAAACATAATTATCATCATCTCACACTCGTGATAACTTCCCATTTTCGACAGGTACACTGTATTACAATAAATTTGGTTTTAAAGCCATTTCCTTTGATTACTTTTAAGGGGGCACGTGTAATGATATGCCTTATCGTGATTTCTATCGTTAACTAAGAGCCATGAATGACCAATTTGTCCTGCAGTTTCTCCAAATCATTATAATGGCTGAGGTTTTCCTAGTGTTAAAAAAAAGCATTGTGATATTAGAATAGCCATTCAACTTTGCACCAGTACTTGGCAATGTGCCAGTGAGGAAGTGGCAACAAATAAACTTTGTAACTATGAGATGTGCTTGCTTTGCGTTGCGAGATTATTCCATTAGAACACAAGAACCCCTCGCAGTTGTACCGTTCCTCTTTTCCAGGAAAATTGTCCATGGCCATATTGGTTATAACACATTTTTGTGGTAACAAATTTTGATCTTTTTTTTTCAATTAGCTATGCTTTTATTTATGTTATCACAAGTTCTTTTAATTATATATTTTCATTTTGTTGGATATCCAGTCCAGATCTTCAATGTACTAATAATTTCATAGTCCCCTTCTCTCCCTTACCCCCCCCCCCCAGTTTGACTATGTTGTCACGCGCAGTTAAGTATGTTTATAGAAACTGCGCAAGATAGATTTACAATTTTCATTATTCTATTTAAAGCACTGAATACGAAAGCTTCCGTTTGGTGAAAATTTTCAGGGTAAATCGATGATCACACCCTAAAGTTGTCTCCTGATACCTGTGGTATATTAAAATGGCAATTGACTACGATGAAGGCAGAACATTCTTTTCATCAGATTTTTTTTTGAGAGTAATTGTAAAACAGGACAATATCTATAATACATAAGATATGATCAATTTACATGCTCATGGATTTTTTTCTTTCTTTTTTACTCAAAATAAGTTTCTCTTCGTGATAATATTCTTCTGGACACATTGACCCTCTGGTTATATTCACTTTCTATTTTATGTCACATTCCTATAACCATCGCCGCCATGAACACACTGCATGGTTCAAAGGCATCAAACTCACCTTCACGCCGCCTGTGAAAGGATCCATATATTCCGTCCAATCTACGTTGTCTACGCTGGACGACACTTTATATGACGTCACATACTGGTTTCCTGTCGCTCTGCCCTGCGTGATGATACCTGACACCAGGTAGTTCGAATCCAGCTGAACCTGTAACCACTGATTTGTGTTAAGAACGCTAGTACTCCACGAGGCGGGTCCGTTGAGACGAGCTTGTTGGGTGCAAAGGCCGCCATTCATGCCATTGTAACAGGATGAAGCGGTGATGCTGGAGTCTGGAATGGCGCCACTTTCGAGACCAAGAGGACTTCCAGGAGACATGCTGGGACTCGCTGATAGAAAGAAAAACGGATTAACTAAGAAATGTCATTGCGTGTACTTGATTCATCAAAGAACATAAAGGTCCAAATATATGTGTGTGTGGGTATGGTTGCCCTTTACTTAGTCTTTCCTCAAAACCATTACACCCAAAAGTAAATGAACATACATACACGCTAACATTATAATGCAGGTAGTGAACTATCTCACCTGAACAACACACGATACCAATAGTGGCATCTACGCCATCATCTGTCTCTTCCTCCATCCAACAGTCAGTGATATTGGTGGCATTCGTTGGGCAGCTTACCACACCCACTTTTGTATACGAATCCTGTGGCGACTCGCCATAGAAGTTCCCATTAACTGCTCCGTAAGCTCCCTGGAATCCGAGGTACTGGCAGACCAGACGAGATGCATTTGCTGTCCACCCATTGTGGTGTATAAATCTAAATATGTTTGGGCTGAAACGAGGGGCAAAGGCGATTCTCCCTTCGCTGCTGTTTCCTCCAAGGATTCTGACAGTTTTGATGAAAGCCGCTAAAATGAATGATCAAGAAGCCCAACAAAATCCTTCATATTAAAGTAGTAACTTAACAAAGAAATAAAGACAAAAGCAACATCACCAACCATGTCGGTTACCGATGCGAATAAACACAGTCATGACAACAATAAAATAATGAAGCGTAGAATACAATTACCCATCTCTTTGCAACACACTTTTAGGATGATTTAAAATAAAAGTCATACTAGTAAAATTGCTCTATCAATGAAATCTACCTCATTTAACGTCATTTTGAAGCAGGAAAGGCAACAAGAAGATAACTGTAAAATACAAAGACACCCTGTATTAAACATAAATTCTGTTTCCCACCTTTTTCACACCGAGCGCCTTGCCAACCATCGGGACACGTGCAATTGAAACCATCATCGGTTTCCGTACACGGTGACTGGTGAAGACACGGGTCAGACAGGCAAGCTGTTTCCACAGGAGATAAGCGAGTGCAGCGGATAAAATGTGCAAACATGACGTTATTCCTTTGATTTGCGAGGGCTCCTTAATTCTTTTTTAACTTTATGTACTGGATTTTCTTGGGGAATTTTTTTTTTTAATGTTCCTACCATTTCACTTTACCAGCAACAATTGATTAGAGGAATCAAATGCATTTTCGTCTTCTTCCATTGATAGTGATAACTAAATAAAAACCCTATCTGCTGTGCGGGCGTTCACCTCAACCAGTTTGTCGTGATATCATAAAGTTGTTTGTTCAGAAAAATTGTGTGTGTGTTTGTGTGTGTGTGTGTTTGTGTGTTGTATACGCCTATGATTATGTCATTTCAAAGATATTGTTTATCTTTGTTGTGAAATTGAGTTATGCTAGTAATTTTTTCCACATTAGCAACTTCTGGAATAATAAAGTATAAGCAAACGTATATAGTTATGACTTCGTATTGATCGTAATGTCACTAAATTATAGTAGTGGATAGAAATGCACAGATAACAGTTTGGCAATCAAGATTGTACCAAACCACAAAATTAAGCGTTGCATCAGACTCTTACAGTTATCTTATATGCTATATTTATTCCATTAGAGATGTGAGGACACACCTGGTTTTGTGCAGATGTATCTTTTCAGGTTTTCAGGGAGTTTCAATCCTGGCGGCAGCTGTGGTAACGTGTATGCGTCTGACTTTACGGGTTTAGGTATGTACTGAATAACCACACCATCATCAGACAGCACTGAAGGACATGAGGCTTGAGTGAACTGGGGGCAGACTTCCGGATCGTATGGTGCTGCCAAAAGGTAATATAAGCAAGACATTTTCACCACTTTCAAAATACCGTAAAACCATAAAGGTAATTAAAATTAATCCATAAAAAACACAAAGGCCATTTCCACACTGTCTTTTGTTTAGCTTTAAACCATGACAAACAATGTTTTATAAGCACCAGTCCTGATTAGAACGACCTAATAAAGTGCCACAAAGAGTCGTATCGAAGGCCCTCACCATAACAGGAATTATGAACAAGATTTACCGCTAATTATTTGCAGCGAAAGTCCATTAACGCTGTGATTTTTTTTCTAATCACAGCAGCAACTGCTGAATGTTTGACTGAAGATTATGTGTTTAGTGAAGGTGGAAATGATGGGATGGACTGGAGCAGCAGAGGAGCGAAACTGCGGTAAGCCAAAAGCTCGAAACTGAAAATTATAAGTGAAAAAAAAAGTTATGAAAGAGCGCTTCAATATGTCATTTTACAGAAAGCGGTTCCCTGCAAAAGAAGGCAAAGGAGAGGCACAAAGTAGAAAGTTAGACACGGTGCGGCTTAATTTCAGCAGAGATCAGGGACAAAGAATATCAACTCAAAACCCAAATGATTTCGATTCTTGCCATGGAGCTCCCTGTTCATACTGATTCTTTAAGCTGCAGACTAGAGACAGATTATAGAACAACTACGTTTAACAGTCACCTGAATTTCACGATATACCTGGAAGGTTTCCTGCTCAAACACACAAACACACACGCAAAGAGAGAGAGAGAGAGAGAGAGAGGGAGAGAGAAGACTATACCTCTACTTGCAGGACTAGTGGATGAAGATTGAAGTATGTATAGTATTCTGCATGGCCCCCAGCAGCCTAGCTTTAGCTAGCCTACGGTTACAGCTCATTATTCCGATGATGTTTCCTCATGTCCAAGGTTCGTTTATCCGAAAATGATATAAATTTCGATATTCTAATGGTTCCTAGATCCCAAAAAACAACAACAACAACAAAAACAGATACGTAATTCCGAAGGTTAGTTAATCCGAAAAACCGAATAAAGTTGCTTTCAATTTTTGTAGATTAATATCATATTCGGATTTAACTAACCTTCGGAATAACGAAACTTATTTCATTTTCGGAAAAAGGCACCTTCGGAATAACGCCACAATCAATGTTCGGATTAGCGAATCGCATTTCCTTTTCGGAGAAGCGAACAGCTAGGTATAGGAAAATTGTGTGTTTCGAAGTAACGAACCTTCGGAATAATGTACTCTATTTCACCTTCGGATTAACGAACCTTATAATCAGAATAGCAAACATCACCGTGGCCTAAGGCACATGGCCGACCCTGAAGCCAGCGTGAGACTAATGCTATAGTCACACCCGGCCGGATTTCGAACTGGGTCCATAGGAAATTAAAACCGTATCGACCAGGTTTGAGCCGCAGAGACCCATATTGACCCTTATCAAACCATATAAAAATCCGCTTTAGATCCTTAACTAAAACCTTTCGACCCCTATTGGCCCGTGTCAACCCGTTTCGACTCGTACCGACCCGGATGTAAACCTTGTCATCATCCATTGCATTGAAGGCAATGCGGTATACGGCAAGGGTCCATACGGTTTTACGCTGCGGGTTGCAGCGGATCGATGTGAGTCAATGCGTTTCGAACCGGGTCAATCGGATATCAATACGGAATTTCGATCCGTAAGTAAATTTTGAACACGACCACAAAAAAAAAAACAAACAAAAAATCACCGCCGTATCGTAGCCCCGGAATCCATCAGGAATTGACACGGGTTACGATGCGGGTCAATAAGGGTCTCTACGGCTAGAACCGGGTCGATACGGTTTTAATTCCTTATGGACTCGTTCGAAATCCGGTCGTGTGTGACTGTAACGTCCAGAAGTAAACCAACAGATATTAAGCAGGATGAGACAGACTCTAGTTAATTGGATTGTCAATGGCCTTGGAACAGACCTTGGGATATGGCCTTGTGTGTGTAAGGATCTCGACTGCTGTATTTTAGGGAGAAAACATCTTTAGATATGGAATATGAATATGAAGAAAGATAACATTGGCGTTAAGTCACTTTGGAACCTTTTCGAGCTTTTCGCCTTGTTTCACCCGTGGGCATGATGGGGACGCCTGAACCATTAGAACAACGTTGCATCAGCTATTAGTCCTCCGAATCCTCGTGCCAACCTCGATTTAATCTGGTCGTGCATCCTAAAGGAAATTGTTTTCATGACAATGTAATGTAAAGCTTGGGCTCTAATGATATCATCGAAGCGGGCACACTTTCTCTCTTTTACATGCATTGATCAATTACATATCAATTATTTTTTCATTAATAGAGTAAAATTATCTGTCAGACAAGTCCTCCTCAGATTTTAGTGTTATTGAACAGTGTATGATTTTGTCTATTCTCTCCTTATATCCGATCTTCTGCATTCTTTCCGGTATATGCACCCAATTCTTCGCAATATCATCCCAGGGTTCGTCTTATTACTCCTACATCCTGGAATTCAGTTTGCTTGTGTCCACGATGGCGTGTGTTGCAGTTTCATTCTTTTTCTCTTTTCCTTTTTTTCGTTCCTTTCTGTTACTTCATTTTATGTCAGTTGACATTGTTTTTTTTATTTTGTTTCATATATGTTTGTAGTTTCATGAAGTCACTATTCGATCTCTTATGAATTTCAGAGGGTCCCATATTGTACAAGCTTGGCTTTTTACTGGGACCCTCCATTTCTATTCCCATTCTTGTACTTTGCATAATAATGCTTATACCTTGTAATGCAATTATGTTGTTATTCATGGTCACATGTATTTTGTTAATGAACGCTTTTGAAACTATTACAACTATGTTCTGTTACTGCATTGTTTTCCTGTTTATTTATGGAAATGAAAATAATGTTGAAGTTGAAGTGCTTTTTGTTAGAATTGTTAGAAACTTCGTTATACTAATACAGTAATAAAAATAAACTTATTCCTGAGTCTGTAAGGCTTTCAAATCACTTCTGGTATACGATTTGCCTTCAGCACATGCTTCACAAAATTCATAAGATTCATATTTCTAGAATTATGCAAAAGTGCAATACTGTTGAATATTCACATTAACGTTCCTCCTGCATTTATGGTGCTAATTTTCATAGTTCATGCTATTTTACGGTCTATATTTTGATAGATTTGGTTCCTGAAAAGAATGGCTCCAATACCCTAAAACTGCCAAAACTGTACACAACCGATGTGAAACTACCTATATCTGGATACAATGCTATCTAGACTGGATACTTCACAGAATCCGCTTATTTTCTGCACAAAAATAAAATGCTTCATTTATGCTAATCAGAGGTTGAGATTGATACAGAAACTTCATCCGATTTTTTTTTCTTGTTTTCATTTCCCCGTGGACTGAGGAAGATTTCCTTCAGTTCAATTGGAGGTTTAGATTCAAATTCAGGCAAAACGTCTACTCTACTAGGCTAATGTTCATAATCCTGCAAATTCTTTTCTAGCCACAGAGTGTCCGTTTGGATAAAAACGCCCACTCGCGAATAGAAATCTTTTTTGAGCTAAGCTACACGTTGGTACCCCCTACCTTCTATCAAATATGGTCTATTGGTCCTTTACATCAGGCGGCGCTGCTTATCTCCGATTCCCTCCCCCTTTTTTGGCAGTCTGAAGCGATTTTACTGATTGATGTTGTGATACTTCACATCAGGGCGTTATGGAAATAACGAGTAATCTGTCTTGGCATTGCTGTTAAAATTGCAATAAGATGATAATGACAGGAAAAATGGTGATGCATCAGCTACCGGTGTTATAAGTTTCTATTCGACAATGACAAAAGCGATCATCAGTGCAATATCGAGATCACTTTACTCATCGAGCCGTGTCTAACGAGAGCTATGGTCATGTCCCAATGATTATGATCAATTGGTGTTAATGTACAATAATAATTATGTCGGCATGTCGGTGTGCGCACTTTGTACACCAATATCATATGAGCAGTTTCCATTCTTGTATACAAAGGAATGATAGATGTCTGGTGCTAAATAAGCTGTGTCCACTCTGCAGCCTATTCCCCACAATGACACCCTAACAAAAGGGACAATTAATTTGCCGTTTCCTGCTAATGTAATACGGTTATATGCGTCGCTTCTTTTGTAGGAATACATTCATGTACCATATACTATTCAATCATTTAGTTTTCTGGTCATTAAAGGCTGTGGACTTGCTGGCCTCCATTATGTCAAAACTCGGCTGCATATAGCAAGTTGACCAATTCGGTTTGTTTGTTCGTTTGTTGCTGTTGTTGTTGTTGTGGTTGTTTATGATATATAGCAATGAATTACGTCATGCTGTAATGGAATCAGCATTGATTTCTTTCATGTCTTTTATATGAGTTTACTTTGTTTCGTTATCTCGAAAAGAAAACATAACTTAATGAAAGAAAAGAACAAAACAATATAAAGACACATATACTTACCAGAAGGCTGCAAGAGAAGAAACAAGAACCATGTGGCGACTAAAATTCCCTGGAATAATAAAAACAGAGAAATCGAAATTTACAACAAATGCGACAAAAAATAAGACCATAACAGGGGGGATTCAGAAATTCCGTAAAGAGGGGGCCCCTTCACAAAATTAAACGGGGGGGGGGGGGGGCATGCATCCCTCCCACGTTTTTATTTCCATCTATATTTATTTGCATTGATATGTTTCAACAAAAAATAAAGTGTGGCGAGTGCCCGGTGCGCTCCCCTTTGGTTCCATTCCCGCATAAGATCTTTTCGATTTATTTGACAGAACTTGTAAATACATTTTTCCTTTCACATAAAATATAGATACATATATGTGTGAACATTACAAAATATGATAAGTGGAATTTATAGATATACAAATGACAAGTTGCTCTCATTCTTCCGTTATCCCTTTTCTTCTGTTCCTTGGGTCATTGCCTTGTGCACTCGAACACACTCTGCATGGTTCTCGCTGAAACTCGAGTTCGGTCTTGCCATTCATCCTTTACATTTTAGAGGATGCGAATTGAAAACTTCGCTTTCAGTTCACTAAATAACGACGAATTTTTTGAAATGTTTCATCAAGATCCAGTATCATACACAGTTAATGACTCCCAAAATGATAAGTATCCTGCTGTTTATGATTTCGATTTCTGTGAAACAGATGTAGAATTTGATGAGGATAATAATGAACGATATTTAAGCTCCAAGTGTTATACTATGAATCAATTCAAATCTTTAACCGGACTCACCGATTGTTTTTCATTATTGCATTTGAACATAAGGAGTTTGAACAAGAATTTTGATAAATTCTGTTGTTTTTTGGATAATACTCATGACATATCTTTTTCTATAATATGTCTTACTGAAACATGGATTACTCAGGATTCTGCTTCCGCATATTCTCTTCCAGGCTATGATTTTATAGAGAATAGTAGACGCGATAGAATGGGCGGAGGTGTTGGTTTATACGTTAAACAAAACCTTGATTACGTTATACAAAAAGATTTAATTTGTATGAACGGAATCGTTGAATCATTATGTGTTGAAATTAAGGTCGCCCATGGCAAAAATATACTTGTATTTATAATGTATAGACCTCCTAATTCTAACACCCAAGATTTTTTGGATTATTTGCAATTTCTATTCCATAATCCAATATTTCATAATAAAGACTGTTGTATCATGGGAGATTTCAATATTGATTTATCTAAGTTTCAAACAATGAATACTGCTCAATCTTTTCTTGATATTATGATGTCCACATCTTTTTACCCCTTATAACCAAACCAACTCGAGTAACCAATCACTCGGCAACTCTTATTGATAATATATTTTGTAATATTGAAGCCACGTATAATCCATACAGTATGTTTTCTGCGTATCCATCAGAGGTACTTTCTAGAGCATTTGCATTGACTTCTCGTACCTGAATTCCGTTGCCTTTACGTCAGCCGTTCTTATATTCAGCACTCTTATACTTTCATACAACAAGTCTAATTACAGCAAATGTTAGTACATAGGTTATGCAACACCATTTTTTTAAGGTGAGCGGAACAATCCCTCAAATGTAATTTGTGTACCCAATGTGTATGTGTATAAGCTCGCCATACACGCCCGCTTTGCTCCTTTGAATTCCATTTTTTTTTTGTACATATATTCATATCAGCCTAAGCCTTTTTACATTGTTCATTACCCTTAGAATGGACTGTACACACTCATGTAAGAAGTGTTTGTCACCTAGTTAATCTGTATCATAATGAAATTCAGTTTTGCTTTTGTTTTCGTTTTTTTCTCATTTCTTATGAGCATTTAAAGGACCGATAGTACAAGGTTCATGAACTCTGGAACTTCGCCACTTTGGTATCTGCCCTGTTATTATCCTACAAGCATTTCCCGTTCGCTTTGTCAGCTGGGCGGAATAATACCGTAATTGTAATTTGTGTACTCATTGGACGGACGTGCTCTTAATACACGCCAGCTTGGCTTCTCTTGAATTCCTTTTCTTTTTTGTACATGTATCCATATCAGTGTAACTCCACTGTTGGGCTATTTATTCCATGTCACACCAGACCTCAACATGCCTCGCTTGTTGTTTTTCTTCTTTTTCCGTATTTGATATGAATTTCATATACCTACATAAAAATAAATATATTCTGAATGTTTTTATACAATTAAAAGATCATTGGTGAGATTGGATGAATATAAACAATATGAATAATTAAAAAATGAAATGAATCTGTTGAGATTGGATAAATGTTAAACGATATTAAGTAATTGATATTTTGCTGTCATTGCTGCTGCGAGTTGTCAGCTATAATGACAAGTTTGTTACACCATGATAATAATGACTTTGTTTGTTATAGTCTTTTCGACAAACAGAGCTCGATTCGAAATTGAGCTTTTTTTTTTAGTATGTACTTTTGATCGCTGTGGAGCGTCCTTATGTTTCATTGGAAATACTTTGTAATTCAGTTGAGATGTGCAAAACAATCGCTAATTTTGTAGTTCGTAATTTAATGAGGTGCCATGATGATATACCATGTCGCACCTCGCACTCATCTATCAGCACACATACCTTCACACGCACATTCTGTATGACTTGCCCTATTCCTTCCTTCCCTTCTTGTCTGCTTTCAGTAATTTGTAAGCAAGTATTTATGATCATGTTATGGTCAATATGTTGTTCCTATATAAAATATGGATGAATTAAATCTATGTACACATAAAAATGTCCAATGTCGGTATTATTTACCTGACGAGTTTAATTCAGAATTTTCTAGTAACGAACATTCTCTCAGTATATTACACGTTAATGCTCGCAGTCTTCAAAGAAATTTTGAAAATATGCAATTATTGTTGTCTGCGATAAATATGAAATTTTCAGTTATTGGTGTCACAGAAACATGGCTTAACGACAAATCTCCCCCTTTATATAACATTGATGGATATTCTGTTGTCCGGTCTGATAGAAAATGCGGACGAGGGGGCGGAGTTGCTTTGTTCTTATCACACTCGTTATCGTTTAAAGTAAGACCTGATTTGATATATAACGGAAATGAATTTGATTGCATGTGTGTTGAAATCAATATATGTAATAGAAGAAATATAATACTTTGTGTTGTATACAGGCCCCCTCATACAGACAGTAATTTATTTTTGGAAAATTTGGATGTTTTATTAGAGCTGATCAATCAAGAAAACAAAGATGTTTACTTGATGTGTGATTTCAATATTGATCTTTTGAATCAAGGAAGTAATGCTAAGAATAAGTTTTGCAATATTTTGCAAGCAAATTTCTGTAATGTCACTATAGATAAGCCCTCGAGAATGACGGTTAACTCATCAACATTGATTGATAATATTGTTACTAATATTGACACAGATCATTCGAAATCTGGTCTTTTGTATAGTGATATATCTGATCATTTACCTATATTTTTTATCTGTGACGAGATACAACATTCCCATGTCAAGCAAACAGAAAGTAAGAAGAAGCGCAAATTCACATCAGAAAATATATCATTACTCAACGACGATTTAATCTCGGAGACATGGGATGATGTATTGCTTTGCGCAGACCCAAATATTGCTTATGATACGTTTTGGAATATATTTCTTTCTTATTTTAACAAACATATCCCCGCAATTGAAAGGAAAAGTAATAGAAAAATTAAAAATCCATGGATAACAAAAGGAATTTTCCTATCAATAAAGAAAAGAAATATGTTATATAAATGCAGTTTACGGTATCCTAATAATGATAATGTTAATCGATATAAATTATATAGAAATAAATTGACACAAATTATAAGGCTTTCCCGTAGGATGTTTTATACAGAAGCTTTTCAAAATGCTACTGGAAATATGTCAGCCACTTGGAAAGTTATTAATAATGTTATTGGTAAGCAAAAGAATATGTCAACATTTCAAATTATGCGTGACGGTCAAACACTCTGTAACCCTAGGGATGTAGCATGTTGTTTCAATGAGTATTTTGTTGCTATAGGTCCAAGTCAAGCTTCAAAAATAGATCCCACACAAACTGATTTTTCGCAGTATTTAGGTGCGTCAAATGATAATTCACTATTTTTTAAACCAACAGATTATGGTGAGATTCTTGACATTGTTCACTCATTAAAATCAAGTTATGCAACTGGTCATGATGAAATGAGTACGTATTTTTTAAAACAGATTATTGGTAGTATACTGACACCCTTAGTGTACATTTGTAATTTGTCACTCTCAACTGGCATATTTCCGAATGCATGTAAAATTGCTAAAGTTATTCCAATATAGCCTATAAAAAAGATGACTCTTCTTTTGTATCAAATTATCGTCCTATTTCTATTCTTCCTAGTATATCTAAGGTAATAGAAAGGCTTGTATATAACAGATTGTATGATTTTTTGACACAATATGATATATTTAACCAAGACCAGTATGGTTTCAGGAAATTTCATTCAACAGATATGGCACTAGCCGAATTATACGATAGAGTGTCGACTGCCTTAGCTGAACAAAAACATGTCATCGGTGTTTTCATGGACCTAAGCAAGGCATTCGACACTCTTGACCACACTATCCTCATACGTAAATTGCAGTCTTATGGTGTTCGTGGCATTCCACTTGAATGGTTTAAAGACTACTTGTTAAATAGAAAGCAATATGTGTACTATGAATCTGTTAACTCTGAAGTATTACCTATACAATGTGGAGTCCCACAAGGATCCATATTGGGACCGTTATTATTTCTAGTGTATGTAAATGATATTTCAAACTCATCTAAGTCACTGCAATATATTATGTTTGCTGATGACACCAATGTATTTTGTTCCAATTCTGATTTTCATTCGCTACTAAGAACTCTTAACACTGAATTACCGAAATTATCTATGTGGTTTAAGAGTAATAGATTATCACTTAATCTGAAAAAGACAAATTTTATGTATTTCTATAACAAGAAGCACAACAATGAAATGCAACATTTAAATATTATAGTGGATGGTGTATTATTGGAACAAAAACAGAGTATTAAATTCCTCGGAATATATATAAATGAAAATATGAAATGGAATGTTCATGTACAATATATCTCTGATAAAGTATCTCGTAATGTTGGTATACTTCAAAAGTTAAAGTATTATGTCCCTCAGAATATTTTATTTATGTTATATAATTCACTGATATTATCGCATATTTCTTATTGCAACATTGTATGGGCAACATCAAAAAGCCACATTGATAGTATATTACTTTTGCAAAAGAAAGCAATACGTTTATGCACCAACTCAGGTTATCGAGACCATTCAGATCCTTTATTCGCAGAATTAAGAACACTTAAGGTAAATGACATTAACTTTTTGCAAAACTCACTCTTTATGTTTCGCTTACATAATGGTCAGTTGCCATCTTCTTTTTACTCATTATTTCAATTAAATAAGGAAATACATTCTTATCCAACAAGACAATCTGATAAGTTTCACTTGTACAATCCCAAAACAGTGATGGCTCTGAAATCTGTCAGACATACCGGACCCGATGTTTGAAATTCTCTTCCTTCTGAAATTCGAAGTTTAAAGTCCACGTATTCTTTTAGGAAGGCTGTAAAAACGATGTTGTTATCTGAATATCAGTAATTCCATTGTCATTGTTATATACACGAAATTCTTTCGTACAAATATCGACACAATTAATCTATTATGTAATAATGATTATGTAACCGACCGTGACCTGTATCAACTGTACACCTGTACCTCGTTGAAGAAATATTTTGTCATGTCTTGCTAAATCAGTGATACAGGTGATTTTATTTTGTATAAACCTTTAGTGAAAGCAGACAAGCCTCTCCCTTCCTTTTCTCCTTTCAACTATCCTATCTCTATGCAAGTCATCCCTCCCTCCTATTCTCCTTCCGATGTAAATTATATATTATGTTATGCTACGGGGGCTGCACGCAAATCAAGCTACGCTTATGCTGTAGCCCCTCTGTATTATTCATTGTAGTATGTTTTGTTGTACTTTTGCTGTACATTGTACACAGGTAATGAACAAGAAAATACTTATATATATTGTGATATTTATGTTTGTACATGAATGTGTATATGTACAATGATGATACAGAAACCAATAAATCAAATCAAATCAAATATTAACCCCTTACCGGTCTCCGGTATCATTCTTTCAGATTTATCAGATCATTACCCTATTTTCACTCACATTCCCCTTCAGAAAAAATCACCATAAACGACCCGGTGTCAACATTCAGAAGGTGACACCTGGAAATATAGAGAAAAGAAATCCAGAAATTATAAAAGATCCCCTAGACTTCCATGGGTATCTAAGTCCTTACTGCGATCAATCAATCAAAAGAATAATTTGTATTATGCTGACATAAAGGATAAACCCCGTATTACATCAATCAAACATGGTGATGTATTTGTTGAAGATGTTTCCTCAATAGTTGATATTTTCAACCAGTATTTTTCACAAATAGGAAGTAATCTTGCCCAAAATATTCCACATAGTCATCTGAATTTTCAAGATTATTTAGAAGTCCCCAATCCAAGCTCATTTTTTTTACGTGCCTTTGCATAGAAATGAATTATTAGATATAGTTCAGAATCTGAAAAATAAAAAAAGCTCTGGATATGACGGCATTGATAATGTCCTTTTGAAAAGTATTATTGATTATGTTGTTGATCCACTTGTATATGTATTTAATCTGTCTATAAGTAATGGCGTTGTCCCTGAGGCTATGAAAGTCTCCAAAGTAATTCCCGTCCATAAAAAAGGGGAAAGGGAAGATGTCTCCAATTATAGACCAATATCCCTGCTAACCTCTGTTTCGAAAATATTAGAAAAGGTTGTTTACACCAGGCTTTTGAAGTTCTTAGACACCCATGAAATTATTTCTGATTATCAATTCGGATTTCGGCACTAAAGCATTGCACATCTCATGCAATCCTTACCTTCCTTGATAGGGTTTCAA